>NC_133148.1:53154807-53500318 GCF_048418815.1 Hemitrygon akajei
AAACCTAGTGGTGTCGGTCTTGAGGCTCCTGTACCTCCTTCCAAAGAAGAGAACGTGGCCGGGATGGAGTAAGTCCTTGATGATGGAGCTGTTTTCCCTTGACAGCTCTCCTTGTAGACATGCTCAATGGTGGGGAGGGTTTTACACACAATGGACCTGGTTGTATCCACTATTTTCTGCAGGCTTTTATGTTCAAGGGTATCGGTGTTCCCAAACTATGCCATAATGGATCCAGTCAGTACTGTCTCCACAGCACAGCTATAGCAGTCTGACGATGTTTTTGTATTATCCGGGTTCATATTCTTTACTGCTAGGCTGTATATATTTCGCTTTGTGTAGCTCTATGAGAGCTGTTTGTTTTGCTTTCAGCCTGTTTGTGTTATTGTTGAAGATAAGGGATGATGTGGAGTGTGTGCCATCCAATTAGCAAGATGTTTTTCTTGGTGAGGGACAGTAAGATTGGTCTTGGGCTTTTGTTCAAGAGGAGATGATGAGAGAAGATGTATACGATCCGGTGCGAGACCTGTTTGTTCAAGATGAATTGCGAGTGACGTTTGGAAGGAGTTGTGTGAACCATAGAACCATAGAGCATTACAGCACAGTACAGGCCCTTCAGCCCTCCATGTTGTGCCGAACCATATAATCCTTTAAAAAAGTACTAAACCCACACTACCCCATAACCCTCCATTTTTCTTTCATCCATGTGCCTGTCCAAGAGGTTCTTAAATACCCCTGATGTTTTAGGCTCCACCACCATCCCTGGCAAGTCATTCCAGGCACTCACAACCCTCCTTGTAAAAAACTTACCCCTTCCCTCCCTTAATTTTGTACATGTGCTCTCTGGTGTTTTCTATTGGTGCCCTGGGAAACAGGTACTGACTATCCACCCTATCTATGCCTCTCATAATCTTGTAGACCTCTATCAAGTCCCCTCTCATTCTTCTACGCTCCAAAGAGAAAAGTCCCAGCTCTGCTAACCTTCCTTCATATGACTTGTTCTCCAAACCAGGCAACATCCTGGTAAATCTCCTCTGCACCCTCTCCATAGCTTCCACATCCTTCCTATAATGAGGTGATCAGAATTGAACACAATACTCTAAGCACGGTCTCACCAGAGATTTGTAGAGTTGCAACATGACCTCTCTACTCTTGAACTCAATCCCCCTGTTAATGAAGACTAACATGCCATAGGCCTTTTTAACTACCCTATCAACCTGTGCAGCAACCTTGAGGGATGTATGGATTTGAACCCCAAGGTCCCTTTGTTTATCCACACTCTTAAGTAACTGATCATTAATCCTGTACTCAGTCTTCTGGTTTGTCCTTCCCATCACCTCACACTTGTCCAGATTGAACTCCATCTGCCATTTTCCTGCCCAACTCTGCAGCCTGCCTATATCCTCTTGTAACTTTCGACAACCTACAGCTCCATCCACAACTCCTCCAATCTTCACGTCTTCCACAAACTTACTCACCCATTCTTCCACCTCTACATCCAGGTCATTTATAAAAATCACAAATGTGCTTTTACATTGAGTGAGGACACAGTGCGTAAGTGACCTAGAAGTTCAAGATGAACTCCAAATTATGCACATTTGACTGTAAATAAGAATGGGCTCTTTTCTTTTTGTTACTCTTTAATAAGCCTTCCATTAAGATTCATAGACATCATTCCTTTAATTGTATGCAGCGCACTGATATTCTGTGGCATTAATTTGTAACAGGGTAGCAAAGGACACGGCATTCACACAAACCGAGGTTTGGGGTGGGATCCAATGCAACTCAATCTCTAAAGTTTGGCAGGACTGGAGGTTGTCTTCCCTAAACTTACACAGCCAATGCATGCTCACCCTCTGAGCCGAAGAGCCAGTCACACAGCCAGAGACCTAACCATTTCTGCTGGCCCTTGAAAGAACATTCCTCCTTGATAGTATCTAAAGACATGTTCCTGTATTCATCTGTAAATTTTATCCTTGCCTTCATAAATCATCGCGTGTTATGTGCACTGATGTGATTTATACCCTGGTTCAGAGAAACGTTCCCCATTTCAATATACATTATATGGTTATATACGTTATAGACATGTACAAACGTTTGTAGATAGTTAAATGACAATGAACTTGACATGACTTGATGAAGTGAAGTTGAGTTGCTGGAATGCGAGAACCTGTGGAATCTCCAACAGCGAAAGATATGTGTGTCCCAATGCTGTGCTACTCTCGAACACGGACGTTGATGTTGCCACCCTAGTGAGGGGATCGGGAGAAAGTCAGCTGCAGGAACAAGGCAACAGGTACACATTATGAAAGGGTCATATAGAGGGAAAAACTCTTCTACGTAGGGTTCTATTAGCTGTGAAAAATCAGATATTCGTCCCAGTGGGCGGTGTTAACAGTGATGTCAATCATGTTGAAAGGCAGCCAACACTGAAACAACAGCACCTCAGGAACTCCAAGGAAATGCAAAGTGATACTGACTCAACAGAGACCTCTGGTGGTTTAAGTGATGATGACAGTAATGAGGTAATTGGTCTGGCAGCCATGGCAGGACTTGCCCCAGTAAAAGTTCAGAGAGTGAAAACACACAAGACTGATGATAGAAAGGAATAGGAGGTTTGTCATCAACCACTAGATCCTGAAAAAAAAATAATGAATGATCCAAGGAAGTTGTTGGGCTGAACTTCAATGGATTAAGAATATATCCAAATTGCATCCATGTGTGGGCATTCAAATTTTAGATACTATGCTATT
Organism: Hemitrygon akajei; assembly: GCF_048418815.1. NCBI lineage: Eukaryota > Metazoa > Chordata > Chondrichthyes > Myliobatiformes > Dasyatidae > Hemitrygon > Hemitrygon akajei. The sequence continues at coordinate 53,157,558 of NC_133148.1, forward strand.
AACTCAGCAAATAAACCAGGATACAAGCTCAATAAACAGTTTAGAGATGTATGACATGCCAGAAAACAAACCCCAGATTAACAAAGCAGCTACCTCAACTAAGTACTCCTGCTCCTTCCAGTCCATTTTTACACCTACTGGTGACTACATTATATTACAGGACGGACACATTTCCAAGATTGATGGAACCCATCCCAGCAAGAAAAACTTCTGCCACACACACAGCCAAAACTGTGATTAAGGACTACAATCCTAAATGGGGATTGCCATGCCACATTGACTCTGATCAAGGAACACATTTCACTGGAAGTATTTGTCAGGAATGGCATCATCAAACAACGGCTGACTAAGTATAAGGAGGAGGTCGTAGCATGTTCAACAGCTAATCCTTCGCTTTTATGTGGCATCAGGGCAACCTCAAACAAGAACACAAAACTGAGTCCATTTGAAGATATGACGGGGTGACCTATGTCACTAGTGGGTGCACTCGATCTCAGAGAGGCTAATATACATTTCTTGCCAGATAGTTTAGCTGACTATTGCTCTGAACCAACACAAGCTGTTTGGTCTGCTTCTCAACAGGTTTCTGTTGGTTGTGGTACATCAGAATGAGAACACACCTTGATGCCTGGCGAGTGGGTCCTGGTCAAAGAACTGTATAAGGAACCCCTGGGAGTCTGTTTAGAAGGTCCTTATCAAGCATTGTTAATTACTAATTCAACAATTAACGTAGAAGTCAAATGTAAGTGGATACACACCAGCCACTGCAAACGAGCTCAAGTAACTCCAGATTGAAACGAATACTGTGAGAAGACTTCAAGCACAAATATAATTATTGGACATTATGACTATGAATCTACATGTTTTGTGTTTGTTTAAAAGTGATTACTCTGAATTTTCAGACACGATTCTGCCAGGGTCCTTATACAATCAAAAGGGGGAACTGCAGGAAACCGGTGTTTTTACAATAACACTTTGTATAAAGTTTGTACTCTGAAGTGAAGTCATGTATTTGTCACAGTGTGTTGTGGTTCATCTCCACTCACTGGCACAAAGCGGTATAGCAGTTAAAGAAACGGTTTTCCACCTATCTCATTTTTCATTGGCTATTAGCACATTACCCACATGATGTGATTGTTTTCATAATCTAGTTCATGAGTTGGCTTATTCTCTATTTCAGGAATTTCTTTATCTTCTCCATAAAAGTGAGTGATTTTTCAGAATCGCAATCTTGGCTTCTTTATTATTTTGTCTATACACCTCTAAGCATTGTTTCACAGCTCTTTATCTAGTTTGCTTCGAATTGTATGTTGTTTATATTCTAAAATAAACTGAAATATTGGAATTAAGACTACTCGCCTTTTTGACTCCAAGATGAGCCCTAAGGTTCAGAAAATAAACAGAGATACAACAGTCTCTACCACAGACTGTTCGGCAATAAATGAGTGTCCCACTACCCTGTGGCTGGAAAATTGAACCTACATGTTCCTGACACTACAATCAGTGTGCTGAGATTTGTAGGTGGAGTGTCAGAGATTTTTAAAAAAAAATAAAGCTCGATACCAGACTTCAAGCGGTGAATCTTTTATTTTAGCATGATATCATGGAGAATCCTTATGTGGGGAACTCTGGTTACATGGAATCATCTTATGTTTATATCTAGTAGCAGACATTGAGCGAAACCAGCCCCCATCCCAATTAACAAAACAAAGAGTTGATTTGTGGGTCATCTGCCTACCCCTATCTTGTGCTTTAATTATTGCTTTAATAAGGGGTTTTGTTCAGCACAATAGTCTCAGTTATGCAGACTTAGAACTTAATTGGAAAACACAGGATGTCCACAAGGTCACAAAGCTTTAGCAACATACAGCACTTGTAGCTCTATATTCGAAATATTCTTCCATAATTCCCTTCTTTTTGATCGGTATCTGCAAAAGGGATCTCATACCTTGAGGATAGTGGTCGCATTTTCAAACCTTCTCGTTCATCATAAACTATCCTCTTCCCCACTGTTTCCCATATTTGGGGACCTCACATGAAGCAAAGCGTAGTCATTTTTGTCTTTGACTGGGAAGGTGTATATATCAGATGAATAAACCACTGCAAGATGCAGTGAATAACTAATGCCAAGCAAATCTGAGCAATATCCATAAAGTGGGACTGCAACCAGAAAAACACCAATATCCCAACCCTTAGGAGAAGCCTGAAAACTTAGCTTGAGTTTTGTTGAGTCAGATTTTTGAAGCATCCGGTCGATAAGTGCAACATTCTTTCCCGACTAGTGCACAAACACCACCTTCTTTTGCTGAGACGTAGTCCAGGGCCATCCTGTTCTGCAAAACGACTACTCAGAGATTTTGCATTTCCTGATTCATAATTGAGAACATTTTATAGTTTCATTAGCTAGAATTTCTAATTCTAAACTTATATAATCTATAGTATGGGCATTATTTATAGCACCCTATCAAGAGAGTCCAATAAACCCTGTTCAAGTTTTCAAATAGATCGGGCGTTAGGGGTGCAAAACAAATAGCATATGGGAAAATTCTAACCAATTTACCTTAGGCTCTGGTCCTGAGAACAAACAGACCAGGGTTGAGCAACAATTTGGTGGTGGTATATCCCCATAACTTAGAGCCACTCAAAACAAGATACTTTACAAAATTCAAACAGGTTGGAGTCGAACTATTACTAGATATATTGTAAGATTACAACACAATTAACAAACAATGTCATGGCTCCTTTGCCACAGGCTGCTGATATCTCCAGGGCAAACCACTGTTGTGTGATTGCATGAAAGATCCCTCCTTTTCCAGCATGAACTTGCGAATACGACACCTAAGCGAGGGAATGCAGGAATCCCTTAGGACATACAACACATCCATCTGGGTGAGTCCACAAGCAAGACTCCATTTGTGTGCAGCCAGGAGAAATCCACGGGTGGGTGCTTGTGCTGCACAGACATTATCAAGCAGAAGGCTGAGTGAATCCTGATGCTGACGGACATCACTGACCACAGAGGTCTGGGACATTGCAGCTTGCTTAGCAGCGGCGTCAGCCGAGGCATCACCGCTGAAAACTTCATCTTCTCCCTTCACACTTGACAATTGCCAGTTGTGAAGGTAATAGAATAGTTTGGAGTAAAATAATAATTCACTTGACACAGACTAAGAGCTGGGACAGGAACACAGGAAAGCGGGACCAGGATGAGGAACTGGGGACTAGGAGCCTGGGCTTCCACTCTGAGCCAGAAACTGGACAAGGACCCAGAACTTGGGTCCTGACTCAGTCTCGGACCCCGGAACTAGGCGAGGACATGATCAGGCTAGGGTTCTTCGAGGCTAGGGTATGGACTCTGAGCCAGAGACTGGGCAAGGACCCAGAACCAGGGTCTTGACTCGGGCTAGGACTCCGGGATTAGGCGAAGTTTTGACATGGCTACAGGACTGAACGAGGCTTGGATTCTTCGAGGCTTTTCTGGGCAGGACGATGTGCTTCTTCTTGGAACGCAGGGCTGGGACCCTTTCTAGGATGCCGGACCGGGATGCTTACTAGGATGCAGGACCGGATGACTGTGGAGGTAAACTGCCAAGGAAACTGTCAGAGATTCAGATGGAGAGGGGAAGGGAACAGACCAGCCTCAGGGCAACAGCAAAGAAGGGTTGACTTACCCAACAGAGGGAAGGACAGGAAGGGAGCTCAATCCAGGGTGGCTTCGAGTCTCAGGGCAGAAACAGCCGCATCCATATCTTGCTTGGAGTGGCAGACGGCCACTCAGCTGGCCCCAGAAACAGCTGAATCCACACCATGATGACTGCTCCGACTAGAGACAGCCAGGCTTCATGAAGCAGTTGTCCTCCAACCAGGCCTAGAGATCATGAATGGCTGTCTAGCCTTCCACTGGCAGGTTGCTCCAAGGGGATTCTGACAAGACAAACCAGCCACCACACTCGACCCCAGGGTCACTTATATTCCCAGCCCTAAGACGAGAATCAGGTGCCTATGATTTTGCCCGACTGAAACAAGGGACAGCTGGAAAACGCAACCGGAATGCAGAATTCACGGATCGGACCATGACACAGTCTCAGTTAATGGAAGAAGAGAAGCGGGGTTGAGTGTAGGGGCATAGCGGAAAGAAAGATTGGGTTTAGAGAGCAACATGACAGCATAACCTGTACACCTTACTGCTGTAAAATGCTTCATGTCCGCTGAATTTAAAAGAAGCAAAATTGCACGTGGACCCAAAACTGTACAAAGGTTATCCAATACTATCAGACTGGCCTTTTCTTCCATAACTACAGTGGCGGCGACAGACCTTAAACAACCAGGCAAGCCTCTTACAACTAGTGATAATTGTACAGAATAATATGCAATGGGTGGGTCGTCTCAGGCCTCCATGTTGTTGTGTGAAAATACTGCTTGTAAACTCTTGGCGTTCATTAACAAATAATTGGAAAGGAGCTGAAGAGTCAGGTGTGCCCAACGCTGGAGCAGTTGTCAAAGCTGTTTTAAGAGCATTAAAGGCTGTGATTATTTCCTGAGTCCATTCCATTTCTGCAGACATGCCAGGTCAGGAGGTTGGCAAAGAGGAGCATCCATTATTCGATATTCAGAAAACCAATGTCTACAATAAGATTAGATGGGATAGAGTTTTTCCAAAGATGTTCAGGAAAGTTTCCTTCATCAGTACGTAGAGTAAGTATGCGATACTGGATCTGCTATTAGGGAATGAGACAGGGTAGGTGACAGAAGTTTGTGTAGAGGAACACTTTGCACACAGTGTCCACAATGCCATTCGTTTCAACATAAATATGCAAGAATGTAGGTCTTGTCCATGGATTGAGATTCCTAATTGGAGAAAGGCCAATTCTGATGGCATCCAAAATGATCTGGCAATTGTGAATTGGGACAGGCTATTTTCTGGCAAAGGTGTACAAAGGAGGCCTTCAAAAGCGAAAGTTTGAGAGTGCGAAGCCTGTATGTGCTTGTCATAATAAAAGAAGTAAAGATAACAAGTGTAGTGAACCTAGGTTTTCAAGAGATATCGAGGCCCTGGTTAAGAGAAAAAATGAGGTGCAGAGCAGGTATAGGCAGATAGGAACAACTGAGGTATTTATGGAGTATAAGAAATGCAAGAGAGCTCTTTGGATGTACCAAGATGTAACACTGAGCATCATAGGAAGTCATTCCTACCTGTGGCCATCAAACTTTACAACTCCTCCCTCAGAATGTCAGACACCCTGTGCCAATAGGCTGGTCCTGGACCTATTTCCACTTGGCATGATTAAGTTATTATTTAATTATCTATGGTTTTATATTGCTATATCTCTTCACTATTCTTGGTTGGTGCGGCTGTAACGAAACCCAATTTCCTTCGGGATCAATAAAGTATGTCTGTCTGTCTGTCTGTCTGGCAAGAAACCAGGAGGGCTAAAAGAAGGCACAAAGTTGTTCTAGCAGACAAGGTCACACAGAATCCTAAGGGATTCTACAGAAATGTTAAGAGCAAAAGGACTGCAGGGGACAAAATTGGTTCTCTGGAAGATCAGGATTGTAATCCATTTGTGGAGACAGAACTGATGAGGGAGATCCTAAACATTTTTTTTTTTTTGCATTTGTATTTACTCAGGATATGGACACCGAATCTACAGAAGTCAGGCAAAGCAACATCAACTTCATGGACCCTGTTCAGATTAAAGAGGAGGGGGTGTTGGTAACCTTGTGGCAAATCAGTGTGGATAGATTCCCAAGGCCTGATAAGGTGTCCCCTCGTTTCCTACGGGAGGCAAGTGCAGAAATTGCTGGGGACCTAGAAGAGATATTTGAATTATCCTAGTGACAGGAGAGGAACCAGAGGATTGGAGGATAGCCAATGTTGTTCTGCTTTTTTAAAAAGGCTCGAGACAGAAACCAGTATATTATAGACCGGGGAGTCTGACATCAGTTGTAGGAAAGTTATTGGAAGCTATTCTAAGGGACCAGATATATAAGTATTTGGATAAACATCGACTAATTAAGGTTAGTCAGCAGCGCTTTGTGTGTGGTAGGTCAAGTCAAACCAATGTCAGAGTTTTTGAAGAAGTTATCATGAAAGTGGATGAAGGCAAGGCAGTGGATATTGTCTCCATGGACTTTAACAAGACACTTGACAAGGTCCCGCATGGTAGGTTGGTCAAGAATGTTCAGTCGCTCGATATTCAGGATGAGGTAGTAATGGCAGATAGAATTTAATGCAGACAAGGGCGAGGCTTTGCACAGTGAACGGTAAGGCACTGAGAAGTGTGGTAGAACAAAGAGATCTGGGAATACAGGTCCATAATTCATGGAAAGTGGCATCACAGGTAGATAAGTTTGCAAAGAAAGCTTTTGGCACATTGGTCTTCGTAAATCAATGTATTGTGTAGGAAGCAACAGAAAATCTGCAGATGCTGGAAATCCAAGCAACCTACACAAAATGCTGGAGGAACTCAGCAGGCCAGGAAGCAGCTATGGAATAGAGCAAATGGTCGACATTTCTGGCAGAGACATTCACCAGGATTGGAGAAACAAAATGGTAGTCAGATGTCACTATATAATCATAATCACATGCAGGATCTGTCTGCCTCCAGTCTCCTGTTTAAATTTCCCCCACCCACCAGAAGACCACCGGTCATGTGTCCAACCATACAAGTCACTAGTAAAAGGAATCACATACCTGCTATCTCCAGTTTTCCACCATACCGTATCAGCAGGGGAGCCTGGTGGCACCAGCGGCTGTGCCAGGGATTTCTTCACTCATTCAGCCTTCTGGTGCTTCTTTCTCATTTTCTTCTTTATCTTTACAGGGATCTCTCCCTCTCCCTCCCTCTACCCCTCACTCCCTCTTCCTCTCTCCCTCCCCCTCTCCCCCTATCCCTATTTCTCATCAATTTTAATTCTACTACTTCTCATCCTCCTTCAATCTACTTACCTGGTCCAGCAAAAAATCCAGATCCAGAGTAACAATTATTACATTCTCGTTTACACTTGTGTTCAGGAAATCGCATTAAACAATATTGAATCTTGAGTCTTAGAACCTTTGTGATTCAAAATACCTTCACAGATGTTCCCTCCACTTCCTCCTTTCCAAGCAAAATAATTCCAGCTGTTCCATTGTCTAACTGATGTCCATTATTCCTGGAATCATCCTAATGTTCTCTCAGGGTGACTCATCATTCCTCTGATACTGTGTCCTGAATTATGAATAATATATACACTGGGAGAATATAAACGGATATAAAACTGATCCTCCTTTTGTCAGAATCAGTTTTATATATGAATAGACATCATTGTTTCCTTCCCTCTTACAATCTGATTATTTAGGCTGTAAAGGGATTACTGACAAATGGGATGATGTCATCAGCAGGTTACCTGTACATTTTGGTTGTTCTTGCTGTGGAGATGGTGTGAATACTATATACTGTGTCACGAGTATAACTCTCACATCCCGGTGTCTGTCAGTGATACAGAAATAATGTTGATACTCCAGATTGTTGTCAGTGATATGATATTTGCACACGCAGACTGTTAGTTAGTCAAGGGTGGGGCTCACATCATTGTTGGTGTCTATGAGGTGGGTGAAATGATAATGTGAGAGCAGACATCTGTTTCCAAGTGCAGATGGTGCATGTCATACAGACAGTAGCATTCCCAATGTCCTGAGTACAATTGTCCTCCATTGTGCTAGAGATTGCAGCGTGGGAGTTGCTGTCACAGAATCTTCACTGAAGTGTGTGGTACATTTTGTAGAGAGCATACACTACATTCACGGTATATCAGTAGTGGAGTGAATGAACTGGGGTATGGGTGGACAGACCATATACATCACCAAATGTACCAACACGTGAGGTGTCAACTATCAAGTCTATACATCTGTAAAATAGCAAAAGAGGCAAAGAATGGCCAAAGTACAGTCCCATCAAGAAGAGATCAGATCAAGCCTCTGCAGTCCTGCCACATGCAGGGGTGAATGATGATGGATTATTAAAAGTGAATGAAATGAGTCGACTCCAATAGAACCAACTTCCAGGAGGGTGGAGCCTAGCACAATGAGAGCTAAAGACAAGGCATGAATGCTTTGTGATGAACTTCCCTCAGAAACGGTATGAAACAGCTCAGATTAGATTAGGTTGGTTTATGGCCATGTACACCAGGGTGCAATCAAATTCCTTCTACACGTGAAGCTGGTAGAGATCGGCCAATATACATGATGATAGGAAATATATTTATAAGCAGAGAAACTGAACGATGGTACAGGGATTGTTGTGCAGTGGGAGGTAATGCCACAAAACAACACACTACAATGACAGAAACAGAATAAAGAAGAGAATGGTATGAGAAGGTGGCAGCACCATCAGGAAGGAGATGTGATAGAATTGATCAGCTCAGGAGACTGATATCAAGGGGAAAAGATGTTCTTTAGTCTGGATATTCAGGTTTTTCAGCTTCTCGACATTCTCCAGAAGGTAGCAGACTGAAAAGGGAATGGTCAGCATGGTCTGCATCCTTGACATCACCACGAGTCTTCCTGAGGCAATGCACCGTGAAGACTGACTGGATGGGAGGAATTAACAAGCCTCTGATGGACTGGACTGTGTTTAGCACTTTCTTCCGGTTCAGATGGTCAACAGCAGAGCAGTTGCTGTACAGGAGTGTGATGCAACCTGACTGAATGTGTTCCATGTGAGATTGTAGAAATTTGAGAGATTCCTGGCAGACATACTAAATGTCAGACACATTTAAAAAGGAATATGCTAATGAGCTATCTTGATCATATCATCAGTGTGAAGGGACCTGGTGAGGTTGCTGGTGATATGGGTGCCGAGGAACTTGAAGCTGTTGAATATTTCTACAGCAGCTCCGTTGATGAGTTGGTGCTGTACCTGGCCACACAGTTGTGGGTTTACAGGGAGCAGATCCAGACAAATGGCGGATATCAGGGGTCAGTGCTGGGCCATTTGCTTTTCACACTTACATCAACGATTTGGATAAGAATGTATACGGCATCGTTAGTAAGTTTGCAGATGACTTTAAAGTAAGTGGTAAAGTGAACTGTGGAGAAGATGATGTTGATATGCTGAGCAAATTGGCAGAGCAGTAGCATCTGGGTTTAAATTCAGATTAGTGTGAGGTGTTGCATATTGGAAAGTCAAACCAATGTAGGACATTCAGTGTAAATGGCGGGGCCCTGGAGAGCGTTGTGGAACAGAGGGACCTTGGAGTTCAAGCACATGGTTCACTGAGAGTGTTATCAGAGATATATACGGTGGTGAGGAATGGTTTTGTCATGCTGGTCTTATTTAGACAGAACATTGATTCTGAATGCTGGCTGGTCATGGAGTAGTTGTACAAGGCACCGGTGAGGCTGCGCTTGCAGTATTGTGTTCATTTTATTCACCAAGATGCAAGAAAGATATCATTATATTGGAAAGAATGCAGAAAAGGTTTACAAGGATGCTGCAAGAACTCTAGGGACTGAGTTCTAGGGAGAGGTTTGATAAGCTAAGGCTTTATTCCTTCAAGTGTCGGAGAATGAGGGGAGATTTGATAAAATCACGAGGACTCGGCTCTGATGAATCCACTCAGTCTTTTACCGAAGATTGGGGAATCATGAACTTGAGGACTTAGGTCAGCTGACAAGGGCAAGATTCAATAGGAAAATAAAGGATATTTAAACAGAAATGGTGGAAAATTTGTGGAATATACTACCAGAGGGAATGGTTGAGTTAAATAAATAACAACTTTTGAAAGGCACTTGGACAGGTACATGGAGAGGAACATTTTGGAAGGTTATGGGCCAAACACTGGGAAATGGGTCTCACTTGGATTGTCATCTTGGTCAGCATGGACGGTTTGTGCTAAAGGCCTGTTTCCACGCTGTAGGACTCTATCAATCCACACTGCGGGCAATTTACAGTAACCAATTAACCTACCGACAAACACGTCTTTGCGTGTGGGAGGAAACCACGTAGCAATGTGACATATTCACCTGAAGAGCTCCTGTCATCTCAGGACCTCCTGGCACAATAGACTCCTCCTGTGCACTGTTTCACCCAAACTGTCCATCAACCCCTCTCTGTCTGTAACACGGACACCCAGTGGCGTGAGGTTGCCATTACAGCAGCCAGTTTGACTGACGCCTCAATGCCTTATTTCAGAGGTGTTCTTCTCACCCCCAGTGGTTGCAGGTTGTCACTGCAAGGTACCAAATGCTTTCTATCAAGTCAACTTCAATCTAGACACAAGAGACTGCAGATACTGGAACCCAGAGCAACACACAATCTGCTGGAGAAACAGTGATTTCAGTAGTACTGATGACTGGAAAGAAACTGCTGAATCCCTGCATCAGTTCGGTTCAAATAAGCATCTGGGCTACCACAGACAGAATGTAATCATCACCAAAGCAAAATAAAACCCGTTGAAGTTACATTGCAGAGAAAAATACTCTTGAAACACCGGACAGACAATATCCACGGTGCATCAGTCGTGGAGGGAATGAAGTGAAGTGTAGCTGGGCAGACCATACACATCACCAAGTGTGCCAACTCATGAGATGCCAACAATTATTTTGACACAGCTGTAAAATAGCAAAAGCAGCAAAAATAAATTACTAAAGATGTGTCCCATGAACAAAAGTTCAGATCAAATCCATATTGAAGCTGCTGTCCAAAAGCACGGGGTTACTGCTGGCTGCCTTCATTCAATTGTTTATCATTGAGGTCTATCCATGGACACAAATCAGCCTCTGTAATCCTTAATGAAGAACAGGGGCTGATTCAAAAGACAGTCTGTTTCAGATTGGAAAGTGGGAGAGCAGAAACAGTGAGACAGGCAATGCGGTGTGAAAAACAGAAACTACAGTCAAATTGTATGAAATAAAATGATGTGGCTGGCAAGTTTTCAAACCCTGTCAGCTTTATACACGTTTGTACAAGGGAAGCTGCAAAGGGGGAGGAGGAGAGAGAGTCAGAATGGGAATGGAAAGAAAGAGTGATGGGGAGAGGAAAGAATGGACAAGATGGATAGAGAGACAATGCATCAAACTGTATCTGAAAGAGAGACGACAAAGGAGAAGAGAGACTGAAGGAGAAAATAAAAACAGAGATGAAGGAAGAGATTGACCAAGAGAATAATGGAGATGGAAATGGAAAGAGATAAGGAGAATGAGTGGGAAAGGGAATGATGTCTGATGGGAAAAGACACCAGGAGAAAGCATGGATTGTACAGAATGCCATTGCAGAGCCCTGCACTGTCTGTGAGGTATCAACTGGTGAATGAATCTCCTGTCCTTTCCCTGTCTGAATTTTCAATGTGACATATTTATCTGAAGATCTCCTGTTGTGAATCAGGACTTCCTGGCACAGTGGAATCATCCTGTGCGCTGTTTCATCCACATTGTCCAGCAGTCCCTCTGTGCCTGACTATCAAGTCAAGTCAAATTTTATTGTCATTTCGACCATAACTCATGTATGGTACAGTGCATAGTAAAAATGAGACAACGTTTTTCAAGACCATTACATGACACAGTACAAAAAACTAGATTGAAATACGTAATTAAAAAAACACAGAGAAAGCTATACTAGACTACACACCTACACTGGACTGCATAAAGTGCACAAAAACAGCATTACAATAAATAATAAACAGGACAGTAGGGCAGGGTGTCACTTCAGGCTTTGGGTATTGAGGAGTCTGATAGCTTGGGGGAAGAAACTGCTATGTAGTCTGGTCGTGAGAGCCCGAATTTCTCGGAGCCTTTTCCCAGACGGGAGGAGGGAGAAGAGATTGTATGAGGGGTGCATGGGGTCCTTCATAATGCTGTTTCCTTTTCGGATGCAGCGCGTAGTGTAAATGTCCGTGATGGCGGGAAGAGAGACCCGGATGATCTTCTCAGCTGACTTTACTATCTGCTGCAGGGTCTTGCGATCCGAAATGGTGCAATTTCCGAACCAGGCAGTGATGCAGCTGCTCAGAATGCTCTCAATACAACCCGTGTAGAATGTGATGAGGATAGGGGGGGTGGAAGATGGACTTTCCTCAGCCTTCGCAAAAAGTAGAGACGTGCTGGGCTTTCTTTGCTATGGAGCTGGTGTTGAGGGACCAGGTGAGGTTCTCCTTCAGGTGAACACCAAACAATTTGGTGCTCTTTACGATCTTTACCGAGGAGCCGTCGATGTTCAGCGGCGAGTGGTCGCTTTGTGCCCTCCTGAAGTCAACAACCATCTCTTTTGTTTTGTTCACATTAAGAGACAGGATGTTGGCTCTGCACCAGTCCGTTAGCCGCTGCACCTCCTCTCTGTAAGATGACTCGTCGTTCTTGCTGATGAGACCCACCATGTTCGTGTCATCGGCGAACTTGATGATATGGTTCGGGCTGTGTGTTGCAGCGCAGTCGTGGGTCAGCAGAGTGAACAGCAGTGGACTAAGCACGCATCCCTGGGGAGCCCCCGTGCTCAGTGTGATGGTGTTGGAGATGCTGCTCCCGATCCGGACTGACTGAGGTCTAGGGTCCAGTTGCAGAGGGAGGTGTTCAGGCCCAATAGGCTCAGCTTTCCAATCAGTTTCTGAGGGATGATTGTGTTGAATGCTGAACTAAAGTCTATGAACAGCATCCGAACGTATGTGTATTTTTTATCCAAGTGGGTTAGGGCTAGGTGGAGGGTGGTAGCAATGGCGTCATCTGATGAGCGGTTGGAACGGTACGCAAACTGCAGGGGGTCCCGTGAGGGGTGGGGCAGCAGCGTCTTGATATGCCTCATGATGAGCCTCTCGAAACACTTCATGATGATGGATGTAAGTGCAACCGGACGGCAGTCATTTAGGCAGAACACTGAAGACTTCTTCGGCACGGGGACGGTGGTAGCGGCTTTGAAGCACGTTGGAATGGTGGTGCTGCTCAGGGAGATGTTGAAGATGTCAGTGAGAACATCTGTTAGCTGGTCTGCACATCCTCTGAGCACTCTACCAGGGGTGGTGTCTGGTCCAGCAGCCTTCCGTGGGTTGACCCTGCACAGGGATCTTCTCACGTTGGCCACAGAGAGACACAGCACCTGGTCATTCATAGCAGGGGTGGACTTCCTCGCCGCCACATAATTTTCCTCCTCAAACCGGGCGTAGAAGTTATTCAGTGCATTTGGGAGGGAGGCATCACCTGCACAGACAGGTGATGTTGTCTTGTAACTGGTAATGTCCTGGATGCCCTTCCACATGCGTCGAGTGATGCCGCTGTCCTGAAAGTAACTGTGGATTAGCTGTGCATGTGCGCGCTTTGCCCCTCTGATGGCTCGGGACAGTTTGGCCCTTGCTGTTGTTAAAGCTGCCTTGTCGCCTGCTCTGAAGGCGGAGTCGCGGGACCTCAGCAGCGCACGCACCTCTGCGGTCATCCATGGCTTCTGGTTGGCACGTATAGTGATGGTCTTGGACAGAGTAACATCATCAATGCACTTGCTGATGTAGCTGGTCACTGATGCTGTGTACTCCTCTAAGTTGGTAGAGTCGCCATCGGTTGCAGCCTCCCTGAACATGTGCCAGTCAGTGTTCTCAAAGCAGTCTTGAAGAGCAGAGATGGCTCCGGCTGGCCAGGTTTTCACCTGCTTCTGAACTGGTCTGGAGCGCCTGACGAGCGGTCTGTATGCTGGGATTAGCATAACAGAGATGTGGTCTGAGTATCCGAGGTGAGGGCGAGACTCCGCCCGGTACGCATCGGGGATGTTTGTATAAACCAGGTCTCTCATCATTGCAAAGTCTGCATACTGATGGAATTTGGGGAGCACTGACTTAAGGTTTGCGTGGTTTATTTGGCGACAATAAACAGTTCATTAGGGTGTGCTGCATTCTGCAATTCGCTAATAGCCCTGTACAGTTCAGAGCGCCTCCTAAGCATTAGCGCTGGGGGAAATGTACACACCGAATATAAGGACAGAGGTGAATTCCCGTGGCAAATAAAATGGTCTGCATCAAACTGCCACAAACTCCACTAACGGTGAGCAGTGTCTGGAAACCAGCACAGAGTTCTTACACCATTCCGTGTCGATATAAACACAGACACAGCCATTGTGAGTCTTACCGGAGACAGCTGCCTCTCTGTCCGAACGAAACAAGGCTAGCCCGTCTAGCTGGATGGCAGCGTCTGAAATTCCATCAGTGAGCCATGTCTCTGTGAAGACAAACGCGGAGCAAACTCTGTACTCCTGCCGAGTATTACGTTGGAGTCGGATGTAGTCCATTTTATTGTCGGACATTGGAGAGCAGAATAGACGGGAGAGCCTGCCGGCTAGGGTTTGCTTTTAGCCTGGCACGAACCCCTGCCCGTTTGCCTCGCTTCTGCTTCCTCGCACAACGCTTTCGACGTCTCCATCTCCATCTCCGGCTCCCAGCATCAGGCAAGTCCGAGGATTGTAGGCCCGTTCCCCTCAGCAAGCCGACATCGCGTAATTCAGCCAGCAGATCTTTGTGAAGGTTTGTTTTTGGACGATCTCTGTATTGAAGTAGTATCTGGCGATGGTAGATAGCCGCTCTGTTATCCATATGCCCTAATCGAAAATTGTGTATCAAACTTAAAATAGAAAATTAAGTTAAAGTAACACCAGGTCTGAAAGGCCGCTGCTGCCGTGCGGCGCCGCCTCTGATGAATCTATTACACTGAGACCCAGATTTCAGTTATGAGCAGCCAGATTGAAGATGTGTCAATAATTGGAGGGTTTCCTCTGACACCCAGTGGTTGCAGATTATCATTACAAGGTACCAAATTCTTTTCACACCATGATCCTCTGGAGGTTCATCTGTATTTTCAGGGCAAGAAAGATCTCCAACTATGTCCTGCTCCTTCAGTGTCATGAAGATGGCATGGCCACAATCACCCTGATGAAACATTGGAGATGAATTGGGAATTTGATGTGGCCAACTCCATCATCAAGACTTCATTGGATCCGCGAAGGAGGGAGGAAACACAGGAGACCAAAGGCAACTTGGCATCATTCCACAGAGACAGAAATGAGGACCTTGAACTACACCTGGGGCACAATAGAGAAGATGGCCAAGGACAGACAGAGATGGAAGGCCGTCATTGCTGCTCCAAACACAAGCGGCATAATGGGCAGTGAGAAAATGGAGCAGGAAACCAGAACTAAAATGGGCCCAGAATGTAAACTGTCCTTAAAACTACACAGTGGCATTTCTGAGAGTGCAGCAATATCAAACACACAAAGGCCATTCCCACCACGGGCTCTTTGCCGAAGGAAGACAGAGGAACAATCAGAATAAAAGGAAGGCAGACACAGTGAACCACCCTGTGCCTGACCTGACCCTGATCCTGCCACCATTGGTTAAAAGGCTTGACAGTTGTCCAATGAGACATGAACGTTCTCGAAATCAGCACACCCCTGTCATCCTCGAAACTTACCCCCTCTGAACACACTGTCCTCCGCTCCAACCTCAGCCAGTGAGCTACTGAACACAGACTAGGCTTCTGTATTTTCAGGTTCAGCATCACTGAAATGTATGAATGGTCTTGCAACAACCATTCCCAAAAAAAGGTCGTCTCACAACTTGCCAGAGGACAGGTGACCCAAAGCCTGATCAAAGAGATTCATTCAGGTCTGGAGTCACAGACCAGATATGGATGATTGATCTCTTCCCCTGTGGAACAACAGCAAACTGCATGGGTTTTAAAACAGTACAAATCCTTCCATGGTCTGTTTTAAACCCAAAAACATTTATTATTGGAATTTAAACTACCATCTGCTCCTTGGGCTTGAAACACATAAAACCAGTTCATCAGTCACTAACTGAAGTATACACTCTGACCATGGCTGCTCCTTTCAAGAGAGACAGAGGCTTCAATGTTTGTCAGCAAGAATGCTAAAACCACATGCATCAGCAGAAGTAGTGCAGGAGTATGAGTGAGTAGAGTTGAAAGAATATGATGTTTTCTGAAGTTTGTGTTGGTGGTGAAGGTTGCAGAGATGGGGAGAGGCACAATCACAGTAAGACTGGAATGTCGGGATGGGAAGTTATTAAACTGAGTGAATCCCAGGCTCATCCCAGATGGAGAAATGGATTCTCATTGATTCACAGTGTTCATTGTTACTAATCAATGGAACTGAGTCTCCAAGCAAAGAATATACTGAGCTGTGTCTCTGCTGAGAAATCTGCATGCTTCTCTGTCTCACAGAGCTCCATCTCACAGTGAACCAACTGGTACAGTTATTTGAAAGGGATTCGAAACCTAGTGAGCACATCCTTCGTTCTGATTTTCTTTTCTCAATCAAAACTAACAGGAATATAAGACACGTGATTCAGCCCTGGGTGTTTCAGTTATAATGTTTGCATCAAATTCAGCTGTCATGTACTGATGATCTGTCTTGACCTAACTCAACCAATAGAAATATCTCCAGTAAGATTCTGAGCATTTCCATTTCTAATCCACAGAATTGTCAGACTTTATTCAAAATCCTGACAGCCTCCACCTCAGGAAGAGACCAAGAATAGGAAAATGGTCATGCTGGAGTCTGCGGTCTCTGAATTCTACCTGGGCCAAATAAATGTTACCTGGGAGAAAGGCACCACTGTGATCCAACACCAGTGCGACACCGACTGCTCAGGAGCAGGGGTGGATGTTCAGTGCCAGACACTTCCTGACCGTGAGTTTACAGGAGTGGAAGACAGAATCAGTCTTCAGCTGTACAGTGATTCATTCCCCACTCCAACACTCATATCGAGAAGCAAATGAAGAAATCCCAAGGTCGGGTCCTGAGACTCACTCCATTTATGAAATTGTTTACATTCTGCTATGATCTCTGCCAGGCCAGGTCAATATTGAATAATGGTGCAGCCTTGGTGTGAGTGAACTTCTGTGTCATCCTGGGGATCAACTCTACTGCAGCAAGATTCAAAGGAATTGCATGGAGAGCCAGTGGCCATGACTTACTACCAGGATCCAGTGATTTTTAGAAGTTTTATCCTGCAACAGATGTTGTCATCATCACCAAAACAAGCAATTTCTTTATCCATCTCTAATTGTCCCTGAACACAGGATGGAGACACTGCAGATCATAGTGTGTAGACTAAAAGAATAGACCCAAGAATTTCTCAGACAGTATGTGCCAGGGTCCGGTCCGGAACTGCATTCCGGGTTTTGATCCGGTCCTGCGGTTGTCCCTCCCGTCACCCGCGATCTAGTCAGGACCCTCCTGGTTCAAGGAGGCACACCTGTAACTCATTGAGCTGCAGGTGTTTTTAAGGGGCCTTGGGACTGGGACCAGGCGGGTCGTCATTTTGTTCTGTTTCTCATTTCTCCGCCGGCTCCGAACTCTGCTTTGCATTCTGTGATTCCGCCCGGGCTCAGATCTATTCTTCATTATGCTTCTCTGCCCGTACCAGTACTACCAGGTTGGTCCGCTCCCCCACCTTGCTTCCCATGCGCTGGTCCCGCTTCTCTGCTCGTTTGTCTGTTCGCGCGGTCGCGCTGTCTGCCGGCCGTTTCCGAATTTCCCGTTGTCATGACTGTTGTGTTGGTCACCCTGGACCTATGCCTGTTCCTATCCCTTGCCTCCGTCGGGCAGGTCCGGCCGACCTGCCGCTGCCCGGCAGTGGTTCTGCCCCGTCCTTCTCTTCCGCCCGAACCCTGGGATTGTGCCCCGCACCCGCCTTGGGGATCGCGCCTTGCCCAGGCCTCAGGTGTTTCCACCTGGGGGGTGTCCCTACCTGGGATATATGCGGCCCGCCCAGCGAAGGCTGTCTGCCAGCTCACCTGCCTGATCCCCGGGGACCTGTCTACCTGCCTGATCCCCGGGGACCTGTCTACCTGAACTCGAACTTCGACAGCCCGCTCCGCTCTGCCTGCCTGAACTCTATCTACCTGAACCCCAGCTCTACCCTTTAGTGCCATGGCATCCCCATCCTGTCCTCCCCCTAGTACTTCAGTGTCTGCGTCCTGCGTTTGGGTCCATCCGCCCGATCCTGAAAGTATGGTAATACTATCACGTAGAAATACTGTCAAGGGCTGACTTTTCTGATGGGTTTTCTGCTTGGTCCTCAAAACAAGAAGCTGTTGTCTACATGGAGTTTGCACATTGACCCAGTGATTGCTCCTGATTTCCCAGTGTGCTCTGGGTTCCTGCAATGTCCCAAAGATGTGCTGGTTGGTCAGTTAACTGATGATGCAAATCACCCTCTGTGTACAGCAGAAGTGTTCTGAAGATAGAAAGGTGGGGGAAAGGGTTGGTAATCCTGGGGTGGACATTGATGGGAATGTGAGGAGAATTTAAATGTCATTAATGTCGGATTAATGTAACTGTGTAGTTGATGGTTGGTGTGGACTCTGGGCTGAAGGGACTTTTTCCATTGCTGTATCATTCTATGACTCCATCTCTACAGGGACAGAGAAGAAAATCAATTGTAAGTGTTGCTTTGGAAAACAATCACAGGAGGTGACCCTGTCCAAATTATGTAAAGAACAGCAGAGACATTAGAAGGGACAGGTGTAGAAAAGCATTTCCAATTTCATTGTTTACTCGAGGATGCATCAATAAACTTTATCACAGAAACATAGAATGTAATCAGTTTCTCTGGAGAATTGTTTATTTCTGCTAAGAAAATTTTGTTCAGGGAATTGGAGCAACAGCATCTGTATTAATTTATTCACATTGTCTTTTCTTCTCCATGGAGACTGGAGATCAGAGTGAGATTGATTTCTTTCTGCTGCTGTATTTAGTTTTCAACTATTAAATCCACACAGACTGGCTGCATCACAACCTGGTATGGAAACACCAACGTCCTTGAATGGAAAATCCTACAAACAGTAGTGGGTATGGTCCAATCCATGACAGGTGAAGTCCTCCCCACAAATGAGCACATCTGCATAAAATGTTGTCACAGGAAAGCTCCCACCATCCAGGACATGCTCTCTTCTCACTGCATCCATCAGGAAGAACATACAGAAGCCTCAGGACTCACACCATCAGGTTCAGGAACAGTTGTTACCCTTCAACCATCAGGCTCTGAACCAAAGGGGATAAATTCACTCAACCTCTCTTGCCCCATCATTGAATGTTCCTGCAAGCTATGGACTCACTTTCAAGGACTCTTCATCTCATGTTCTGGATATTTACTGTCTATTTATTATTGCTACTTTCTTTTTGTATTTGCATAGTGTGTTGGCTTTTGCACACTGGTTGAAGGCCCAAGTTGGTACGGTCTTTCATTTATTCTATTATGGTATTATATTATAGATTTATTAAGTATGCCTGCATGAAAATGAATCTCAGGATTGTATATGATTATACTGGACTCCATGAACTATGTGTACAGCAGGTCTATCACATCAGGGAGCTGCTCGTTGTTCAGAGTAGCCAGCCAGGGTGCCATAGGAACCGACCAGTAGTTTGGAGAAGGAGAGTCTTGTTGGTGGGTCCAGGAAGGAGCAGGCCAGCGGATTGGAGGAGCTGGATTGAGTTTAGTGGATTCGAACTGAATGCAGACTGTGCTGTTGCCTGCTACTCAAAGACACTGGGGCACAAAGGCAGCGGGCAGTGAAAGCATAAGTGACTGTCTTGAATGTTTCTCTTGCGATTGTAAGAGCCTGTTAAACATTGGCTGCCTCAAGCCTGTTTCCCTTGTTTGGTAGTGAGACAGACAGGAAAGTAGCAGTGTAGCTTCAGTTTTAGTGAGGAATAGTACTCAAGATGCAGGCTTGCCTGCTGCTGCAGTCCAGATAATGGTGGTGTAGCGTGGCATCCGTGCTCGGTTGAAGCCAGTCTCTCCTTTCAGTGCTGCCCTCTAGTGTTCAATCAGTGGAATGACAGGTTGGGTTACCGGGAATCAACAATTTGCTGGAAATTTTGTTCAGGGTCTTGAACTCACTATTTCTTTCTCACTATTTTGAATGTGCTTATGCTTTGCACCTTGGCCCCAGAGGAACATCGTCTCATTCAGCTGTATCCGTGTACGGTTGAATGATAATTAAATGATTTAATTTGATATGGTGACATATATGTAGTCTGATAATAAATTAATTTTGACCTTTATTAAATCTCTAACTTCCTCAGGTCTGGTGCAATGTTTTGACCTGAGATATTGCTTTGCTTCTCTCTCCATAGGTACTGCCTGTCATCTATTTTCATGAGTTTGGTCTCTGATTTGCAACATATGCGGTTAGTTCCCCTCAGTGACAATTTCATCCTGCGTGTTGTAACTCAGATGACAATCTGGACTGAAGTTCATTTACTTACTGCCCGTTATGCTGTTGATGTTTAGAGCCATAATGAAGTTCCTCCATCTCTGTCTGTACTTGGCCATCTTCCTCATTGTACCCCAGGTGTGGATCAGGGTTCTCACTTCTGCCTCTGTGATACAATGCCATATAGTCTTTGGTCTCCTGTTTCCTCCATTCTTCAGGGATCTAGTGAAGTCTTGATGATGGAGTTGGCCTCATCACATTTTAAATCCACCTCCAACATTTCCTCATGGTGATTGTGGCCATGTCCTTATAACATTTGTTCTTCACACAACACTGCCTGTCTCACTGTTTCTGCTCTCCCACTTTACAATCTGAAACAGACTGTCGTTTGAATCAGCTCCTGTTCTTCATTGAGGATTACAGTGGCTCATTTGTGTCCATTAAAAGCCTTCAATGATAAATAATTGTACAAAGTCAGCCAGCAGCAACCCTGTGCTTTTACACTGTAGCTTCAATATGGATTTGATCTGAACTCTTGCTCATGGGATCGATCTTTGGCAAGTTTTTTTGCTGCTTTTGCTAGTTTACTGCAGTGTCGACATGATCATTGGCATTTCATGAGTTGGCACACTTGGTGATGTACATAGTCTGCCCAGCTGCACTCCACTTCATTCCATCCACCACTGATGCACCGTGGATATTGTCTGTACGGTGTTTTCAAGAGTATTTTTTCTCTGCAATGTAACCTGAGCAGGTTTTATTTTGCTTTGTTGTAGCCCAGATGTTAATTTGAACTGACCTGATGTAGGGATTCAGCAGTTTCTCTCCAGCCATCAGTGCTGCTGAAATTGCCGTGTTTCTCCGGCAGATTGTGTGTTGTTCTGGATTCCAGTATCTGCAGTTTCTCGTGTCTGGATTGAAATTGACTTGATGGTAAGCATTTGGAATCTTGCAGTGACAAACTGCAACCACCTGGGGTCAGTAATACACCTTTGAAATAAGAATTGAGGCTTCAGTCAAACTGGCTGCTGTAATAGCAGCCTCGAGCCACTAGGTGTCAATGTTGCAGACAGACAGACAGAGGGGTTGCTGCAGGGTTCAGTTGAACCAGTACACAGGAGGAGTCCATTGTGCCAGGAGGTCCTGAGATGACAGGAACTCTTCAGATGAATATATTACATTACAAAGTAATTTCTGCCATGCACCAAAGAATTAACTGGCCAATGTAAATTGCACTTAGTGTAGATTGATAGAATCCTACAGGCATTTAGCACAAGTTTCCGTGCCATCCAAGATGACAATCCAAGCTAGTCCCATTTCCCAGTGTTTGGTCTATAACCTTCCAAAATGTTCTTCTCCATGTGCTTAAGTGCTGTTGAAAAGTTATTATTTACTTAACACAACCACTTCCTCTGGTAGTATTATCCATATTTTCACAATTTCTGTTTAAAAATCATGTAAGTTCCTGTTAAATCTTTCCCCTCTCAGCTGAAGCCTATGCCCTCTAGTTCTTGATCCCCAATCTTCGTTATCACAGCTGTGCCCATCGTGATTTTTTTGCATCTTTATAGAAGTGCCTCTGAGTCTCCTGCACTCTAAGCAATACAACCTTAGCCTGTCGAACCTCTCCCCGTAACACAGACTCGAGTCCTGACAACATCCTTATAAATCTTTCTGCACTCATCCAGTTTAATGGCATCTTTCCTGCAGCTTGCTGATTGAAAATGAACACAATTCTCTAAGTGCAGCCTCACAGATGCCTTGTAGAACCTCACTGTGACCTCCCAACATTCACACTCCACTTCTTCTGTCTAATGAAGGTCAGCATTCACCATCCTATCTACTTCTGATTCCACTTTCAGTGAACCATGTCCTTTCAATCCAAGGTCCCTCTGTTCCACAACACTGTCCAGGTCCCCACCGTTTACTGTCAAAGTCCCACCTTGGTTTGACTTTACAAAATGAAACATTTCACACTTATCTGAGTTAAAATCCAGTTGCCACTCATCTCATTTACTCAGCTAATCAACATAGGCCCATAACATTTGATAATCTTCACATTCCCACTTTTTTCAATGTCATCTGTGAATGTACAAACCAGGCTTTGTACATTCATATCCAAATCTTTGATGCAGATGACAAGCAAGAAATGGCCAAGCACTGACCTGAGGTACACCTACTTGTCACAGACATACTCCCTGTACACCCATAACTGTGTGGCCCCGTACAGCACCCACTCATTAACGGAGATGTACCTGGCCACACAGTTATGGGGGTACAGGGAATATGTCCCTGTCACAGGAACACCCACACTGCAATCTCTGGCACAATGGAGGACAACTGTACCCAGGACATTGGGAATGCTCCTGTCTGTATGACACGCACCATCTGCACTTGGATACAGATGTCAGCTCCTACATTGTCATTTCACCCACCTCATAGACACCAACAATGATGTGAGCCCTACACTGAACCAACTCACAGTCTGGGTGTGCAAGTATCATATCACTGACAACAATCTGGAGCATTTACATTATTTCTGTATCACTGACAGCCACAGTGATGTGAAAATTATACTCGTCACACAGTATATATTATTTACACCATCTCCCCAGTCAGAACAGCCAAAATGTACAAGTAACCTGCTGATGACATCATCTCATTTGTTAGTAATCTCTTTCCAGCCCAAATAATCAGGATGTAAGAGGTAAGGAAGCAATCAAATCTATTCATATATAAAACTGAGAGCATCCTGACTGGCTGCATCACTGCCTGACATGGGAGCTGTACCTCCCTCAATCGCAGGACTCTGCAACCTCGCGCATCTGTAGATGTGAACTTCCCACGGTTCAGGACATTTACAAAGACAGGTGTGTATAAATGGGCCTGAAGGATTATTGGGGACCCGAGTCTCCCCAACCACAAACTGTTCCAGCTGCTACCATCCAGGAAATGATACCGCAGCATAAAAGCCAGGACCAACCAACAGGCTCCGGGACAGCTTCTTCCATCAGGCCATCGGACTGATTAATTAAAGCTGATGCAACTATATTTCTATGTTATATTGACTGTCCTGTTGTAAATATTATTTATTACGAATTACTATAAATTGCATATTTAGATGGAGATGTAACAAAGATTTTTACTCCTCATGTATAGGAAGGATGTAAGTAATAAAGTCAATCCAATTCAAACAGAGAAATCATTGTCATTGGTGAATGTAGAGGGTGTAGAATGAGTGGGGTTGACAAAAGGATCAGAGCCACATGAGGAAGGAATGATTTATGCAGTGAGAGGCTTGCGTCTGGAAATCACTGGTGTGCCTGGTAGAGAAAGCTGATCCGATTGTGACATTCAAAAGGGAAATGGGCAATTGAAACAAAGACAAACGGCAGAATGATGGGAGATATCTGAGTTTGCTCTCGATTACTGGCAGCTCAGACTTAATTGGTGAATCAAATTTCTTTCACACTATTCTATCAGTGATTCTCTGTGATTAAGCCACCTGTTTAGTTGCTATCACCTCCAATCATTTCAACACTCAATGTTCCTTCCCCGAAAGACAATGATATCTATCAGGTGTCAGGAACACGCTGGCTCCATCTTACAATCGGGCACACGGCCATGAGACTGTCCATTTTTCCAAAACAACCTTTGGTAGAGACATCCAGCTCATTTTCACAGCTAATCCAACCAAAATAGAAGAGGTTCTCCTTCCTGAGGATCCTTCCAGAATGCGTACATGTTCCTTCAGCTGACTTTCGCCTGAACCCCGCACGGGCTGGCAACATCAACGTCCAATCTTCTTCATTCGAGACTGAAACAACATTGGGACAACCAGACTTACCGGATTCTCACGTTCCGACTACTGAACTTCACTTCACTTCTTCGTCAACAGCAGTGAAGAATTATCGCAGTCGTTATGGGAGAAAGAAAAACAACTGGAAAAGTTGTGAATATCACGTCTGGTGACACTGCCTGTCCTGTCAGCACCAACAACACTGTGAGTGAGTATCCCACCAGTAACACGGTCTCTGGTGTCAGCATCTCCTCTGCAGCACCGACCGGTCTCATCAACGGCCGGGAACGTGACTTGTGTTCGAAACCCAACGGCCGAAGCTCGGGCGGATCGATCCGCAAGCAGTGATTGGATGATCGGCCCACGTGGGAGTGATTATTGAAAGCGAGTGTCGTTTGTCGAGATTCTCACTGAAGGGCGGGGTGACTCGAGCCGGCAAAAAAAGACGGAAGATTCGAGAAGAGAGTCGGGTTGGGGAGCGCGGGTAGCGGCAAGCTCTGATTGGAGGATCGGCCTGGAGGTGACGTATGGTCGCTCCGGTTACCGCTGCTTTAACCGCCGATTGAAGATTCAGTCTTCCGGTGTCCGCGCGAGCTGGGCGGAAGTGAGGTCGCGGCAAATGGTTAAAGCGCGGGAGAAAGCGAGTGTCCGATTGGTTGAGGGTTCTCCCATAACAACTGCAATAATTTTCGCTGCTGTTGACAAAGAAGTCGCGAAGTGAAGTTCAGTCGTCGGAACGTGAGAATCCCGTAAGTCTGGTTCATGTGAAGAGGAGCCGAGAGCGCGAATCCCTCCAACGGCACAACCGCAGCGGCGGGAGAAAGGAGACGCCAGCGCTGAGTTGTGTCTGGCAGCACATCGTTGGTGACTGAAGAAGCCCCTCGGACGGGCTTCACCGGGCTTCACAAAGACTAACGGGACAACGCATTGCAGGGTAAGGAGAGAGGCAAGTTCGGGAAACATTCATTTCGTGGTGTCTAGTACCAGGCCGTGCAGGAAGGACAGTGGTGTGGTGTTGGAAGATTGTTTGATGTATGGACACTTGGTGGGTGGAGATAGGAGAGGTCGTTATAAGACAGCTGGACCAGTGTGGAGTGTGAATACACAGACTGGTGATGGAGCTCAGATTTTATGCTGAGTGGTTAGACAATAAATAGAGGATGGATCTGCAAGTATTCAGGTTCATCTGGGAAACTGGGGGCTTCCTAAAATGAGACATTTACAGAGGTGGTCAGACCTGAAGTACACACTTCAGATAGATGAGGAAGTAAGGGGAGAAGACAGTCAGTACAGGGGGCCCCTGTGGCCATTCCCCTCACTAACAGGTATATGTTGGGACAAATGACATTGAAAGGACAATGGCTGAGGTCCTGCAAAATGCAAATAGGGAATCAGGTATGAAATTAAAGCACAGGTCCTCGAGGGTTATGATCACTGGAATACTCATGTTGCCACATGCTGGTTAGTACGATAATTGGAAAATAGGCCAGATTTTCCCTTGCAGTTGGCAAAGGTGTAATACCCGTCCCTTTGTCTCCTCACCACCATCCAATCTCGTAATCAGTCTTTCCAGTGAGGCTCAGATTTCCATGCACCTCATCCATTGTTGACTATTGCATTCACTGCTCTCGAGGTGACCCAAGTGCTTACTGGGGAATTGCTTTAACAAACATCTGCACTCCAGGGACCATGACCATCGACAGCTCCCACTTGGAAGCCATTTTAATTCCACTCCCCATTGTCACATCAACCTGTTTGACTTTGACATGATTCACTGTCATGGTGAGGCCAAACACAAGCGTGAGGGACAGAACCTCGTATTCCAGTTTGGTTATCTACAATCCAATGGCATGAATAGTGAATTCAGTAATTTGAAGTAAACTTCACCACTGTCCCCTTTTCTCTCTCCTCCTGATCTACCCAGGTCCTCTCATACACATCTTTCTTTGAAGTTGAAGCCAACATAAAAGCAATAGATAGGGCATATAATAGATCTAAAATTAATGGGAAGTTAGAGGATTGGGAAGCATTTAGAAACCAACAGAAGAGATGACATATTAAGGTAAGTTAGCTATCAAAAACAACAGAAAAAGGATTTTTTTTAAGCTCTAACAAGAAAAAGAGAGGCGAGAGTAGTTTCTGGACCACTGGAAAATGACACTGGAGAGATAGTAATAGGGAACAAGGAAATGGCAGATGAAATGAGTAAGTATGTTTCCTCAGTCATCACTGTGAAAGGCACTAGCAGTATGCTGGAGGTTTGAGTGTCAGGGGCAGAAGTGAGTTCAGTTGCTATTACTGGGGAGAAGGTGCTTGGGAAGCTGAAAGGTCTAAAGTTGGAAAAGTCACATGGACAAGATGGACTTCTCCTGAGGGTCCTGAAAGAGGCAGCTTAAAAGATAGTGAAGGTACTATTAAGGATCTTTCAAGAACCTCTACATTCTGGCATGTTCTAGAGTACTGGGAAACTATAAATGTCATTCCACTCAGTAAACAGCTCGCTGTCCTGGTGATGAGATTTTGGTGGTGGCAAGGTATTCATTAGTCTCACAACCAGGGAAGAAGCTGTTACCCAGTCTGGCAGTCGTAGTCCGGAAACTTCTGCACCTCCGTCCGGATGATAGTGGGTCACAGAAATTGTGACTGGATGGTAGGGAACCTCAACAATGCTTTGGACCCTGTATCTACAACACTCCCAGTAAATGTCAGAGATCTGGGGGGAGGGAGACACCGATGAGCCTCTCGGCAGTTTTCACTTGGAGGCTCATGATAAAACAGGCTGAAGACAACATGGTTTCCTGAGGGGGAAATCTTTGAGGACATAACAGGCAGGATAGACAAAGGAGAATCAGTGGATGGTGTTTAATTCGATTTTTAGAAGGCCTTTGACAAGTTGCTGCACGTGAGGCTGCTTTACAAGAACCCATGCTATCACAGGAAAAATACCAGAATGGATAGAAGATGGTGCTACTGGCAGGAGGTAAAGAGTGGGAATAAAGGGACGCTTTTCCGGTTGGCTGCCGGTGACTCATGGTCTTCTGCAGGGGTCAGTGTTGGGACATTTCTGTACCCTTTGTATGCCAGTGATTTGGATAACAGATTTGATGGCTTTGTGGTCAGGTTTATGGATGATATCATGATAGGTAGAGGGGCAGATAGTGTTGAGGAAGCAGGGAGTCTGCAAAGGACTTCGACAGATATGGAGAATCGGCAAAGAAATGGCATCTGAACATCCTCTACATAGCACCATCCAGAGACAGAGAAGCAGTTTCAGCGACAGGTTACTATCGATGCAATGCTCCTCAGACAGGATGAAGAGGTCAATACTCCCCAATGCCATTAGGCTTTACAATTCAACCACCAGGACTTAAGAACCTTTTAAAAGCTATTATTAATGCTTTTTGAGATAGTGATTTAGATGCATATCATATTTTTTACTGATTTAAGTATTGTATGTAATTAGTTTTGCTACAACAAGTGTATGGGACATTGGAAAAAAAGTTGAATTTCCCCATGGGGTGAATAAAGTATCTATCTATCTATCTACCTATCTATCTATATAGAATATAATGGAGGGAAGTGTATGGGAATGGACTTTGGTAGAAGAGAAAAAAAACTTAGACTATTTCCTCAACAGGGAGAAAATGGAAAAAAAAACAGCGGTGCAAAATGACTTGGGAGTCCATGTACACGGTTCTCTGAAGGTTAACTTCCGGGTGGGTAAAGAAGGCAAGTGTAATACTAGCATTCATTTTGAGAGAGTAAGAATATAAAAGCAAGTATTTACTGCTGAGTATTTATAAGGCTTTGCAGTGTTATGATTAGTTTTTGGCCTCTTATCTGAGATTACATGTGCTGACATTGGAGAGAGTCTGAATAAGGTTCAGGAGTATGATTCTGGGAATGAAAAGGTTATTGCATGAGGAGTGGTTGATGACTCTGAGCCTATACTCACTGGTGTTTAGAAGAATAAAGGGGGTGATCTTATTGAAACCTATCGACGGCAGAGTATTCAGAATGGGCTTCCAACAGAAGTGGTGGTTTGGCGTAATCTGAACTGTGACTGGTTCGATTTAGCACGTTGTTGTGATGGAATGGGAGAGGTGGATGTAAGAGACTACGAGGAGTGGAAGAAAGTTCAGACAGGCAGCAAAAGTAGAAATAGATGAGAAAATGGTCATGATGATAGAGAACAATGATCGACGAAGGAAGGTGATAGACTGGGAGATTAAAGTGATGTTTAAGTTTAAGCCATGGAGTGTAGTAAATGCATTGAGTCCAATAGCACTTACTGGCAATTGAAACAATGTCATAGGAGAGCACTGTTGGTTGTTTGTTTAAAAATTGGAGCAGAGGGACAAAGTAATTAATGTACCAAATATTGGCAAAAGAGGTAAGAATGGTGTTGAAGAGGTGATAACAGGAATATTGTTTGGAGAAAACTTAGAGGAACTAAAGAAAAATATTAAAGGAGGATTGAATTGACTTTATTACTTACATGATCCATATACATGAGGAATAAATATCTTTACATTAAGCCTTTGTCTAAATGTGCAATGTGCAATTTATAGTAATTTATAACAAATAGTATGTACAACAATGTAATATAGAAATACAGTTCTATCAGCATGAATTAATCAGTCTGATGGTCTGGTGCAAGAAGTCGTCCCGGATCCTGTTGGTCCTGGCGTTTATGCTGCAGTACTGCTTCCCAGATGGTAGTAGCTTGATCAGTTTGTGGTTGGGGTTGCTCGGGTCCACAATGATCCTTCAGGCCTTTTTTACACACCTGTCTTTGTAAATGTCTGAATAGTGGGCAGTTCACATCTACAGATGCGCTGGGCTATCCACACCACTCTCTGCAGAGTCCTACAATTGAGGGAAGTACAGTTCCCATACCAGGCAGTGATGCAGCCAGTCAGGATGCTCTCACTTGCTCCCCTGTAGAAAGTTTTTAGAATTTGGGGCCCATACCAAACTAATTCAACCGTCTGAGGTGAAAGAGGTACTGTTGTACCTTTTTCACCACACAGCCATTACGTACTGACCACGTGAGATCCTTGGTGATATTTATGTCGAGGAGCTTAAAGCTGTTCACCCTCTTAACCCCAGATCCATTGATTTCAATAGGGGCTAGCCTGTCTCCATTCCTCCTGTGGTCCACAACCAGCTCCTTTGTTTTTGCGACATTGAAGGAGAGGCTGTTTACTTAACACCACTGTGTCAGGATGATGACTTCTTCTCTGTAGGCTGCCTCATTATTATTTGAGATTAGGCCATTCAGTGCAGTATCATCAGCAAACTTAATTAGATTGAAGCTGTTGATGGCAACACATTCATGGGTATACATGGCTTAGGACATAGCCCTGAGGGGCAACTGTGTTGAGGGTCAGAGGGGCAGAGTTGAGGGAGCCCACTCTTGCCACCTACCGGCCATCTGACAGGAAGTCCAGGATCCAGTTGCACAAGGCTGGGTGAAGGCCGAGGTCTCTGAGCTTCTTGTCAAATCTGGAGGGAATTATGGTGTTGAATGATGAACGGTAGTCCAAGAACAGCATTCTCATATAGCACCCTTCTTCTCCAGATGTGTAAGGATGTGTGAGTGAACTAAAAGTATTGCAGGCAGTGAGGAATGGAGTAAAGGTCGATAGCACTTCTGTTATGTTAATATTTCAGTATTCAATCTTACCAGAAAAAGTAACAATTGGATTCATGTACTTTGGTGTCAGAGCCTATGTTCCAACACCACTCAGGTGTTGTAAATGTCAGAAATATGGGCTCGTAGCGATGGTGTGTGAAGGAAGGCACAGATGTGGTAGATGTGGAGGAGAACATCTGTATGAGCAGTGCAGACAAGATGAACCGGTAAAATGTTGGAATTGTGCTGGGGCCCACACAGCAGCCTATGGGGGAATACAGAAATATAGAAACATAGAAATCATACAGCACAATACAGGCCCTTCGGGCCACAAAACTGTGCCAAACATGTCCTTTCCTTAGATCTACCAAGGCTTTACCCATACCGCTTTATTTTTCTGAGTTCCATGTAGCCATCCAGGAGTCCTTTAAAAGACTCTATCATTTCTGCCTCCACCACCGCCACCAGCAGCCCATTCCACGCACTCACCACTCTCTGCGAAAAAGAATTACCCCTGACCTCTTCTCTGTACCTACTTCCAAGCACCTTAAAACCATGCCCTCTCGTGCTAGCCAATTCAACCCTGGGGGAAAGCCTCTAACTATCCACATGATCAATGCCTCTCATTTTCTTGTACACCTCCATCAAGTCACCTCTCATCCTCTGTCACTCCAAGGAGAAAAGGCCGAGTTCACTCAACCCATTCTCATAAGGCATGCTCCCCAATCCAGGAAACATGCTTGTAAATCTCCTCTGCACCCTTTCTATGGTTTCCATGTACTTCCTATACTGAGGATCCAAGTAGGGTCTGACCAAGGTCCTATATAGCTGCAACATTACCTCTCGGCTCTTAAACTCAGTCCCACGATTGATGAAAGCCAATGCACTGCATGCCTTCTTAACCATAGAGTCAACATGTGTAGCAGTTTTGAGTGTCCTATGGACTCGGACCCCAAGATCCCTCTGATCTTCCACACTGCCAAGAGTCTTACCATTAATACTATATTCTGCCATCATATTTGACCTACCAAAATGAACCACCTCCCACTTATCTGGGTTGAACGCCATCTGCCACTTCTCAGCCCAGTATTGCATCCTATCAATGTCCCATTGTAATCTGTGACAGCCCTCCATATTATCCACAACACACCCAACCTTTGTGTCATCAGCAAATTTACTAACCCGTCCCTCAACTTCCTCATCCAAGTCCTTTATAAAAATCACACAGAGTAAGGGTCCCAGAACAGATCCCTGAGGTACACCAGTGGTCACCAGCCTCCATACAGAATACAACCCATCTACAACCACTGTTTGCCTTCTGTGGGCAAGCCAGTTCTGGATCCACAAAGCAATGTCCTCTTGGATCCCATGCCTCCTTAATTTCTCAATAAGCCTTGCATGGGGTACCTTATGAAATGCCTTGATAAAATCTAGTTACACTTCATCTACGGCTCTACCTTCATCAGTGTGCTTAGTCTCGCCCTCAAAAAGTTAAATCAGGCTCATAATGCATGACGTGCCTTTGACAGAGCCATGCTGACTATTCCTAATCATATTATGCCTCTCCAAATGTTCATAAATTCTGCCCCTCAGGATCTTCTCCATCAACTTACCAACCACTGAAGTAAGACTTACTCGCCTATAGTTTATATGAACTTAGAAAAGCAGCATGGAAGCCCAACAAATGAGGGAACAGCATAATGTGTTGTATGTGGAAGCAGTTAGGATAGTAAGCAATGAGAGAAGAGTTAAAGAGGGAAATGATTCAAATGCAAATGAAAGACAAGGTCAGTCAAATAATTCAACATTAGTAATTAATACAGATAATGAGTTTCATTCATGGCAAATGTTATTAATTGTTCTAAGCTGCAAAAATGAAATTGGAAAAGATAAAAATGGTAGTGAAGTCAGCAGTGAGGTTTTTGAATATGAGAGAGTTATCATGGGAGCAAGTGCAGGGAGAACTGAGTCGGAATGATCCATGAGGTTTATTTACAAGGTAACTAATACTCATCCTGTTAATTCTTCAATGGAAGTTAAATAGCCACTGGACCGGAATTTAGGAGTTACATCAGGATTTTGCTGAGAAATTGGATGTAATAATGGCTGAACCCAGCCCTGTCATAAGGGTGGCATTGAGACTGGACCCAAATGCAGGACACAGACACTGAAGTACAAGGAACTGGACGGGACAAAACTAAAGGATAGGACAGGTCACTGACTAGGCTAGGGAAGCAGGACCAGGATGAGGGACTGGGAACAAGGAGCCTGGGGTGGACTCCGAGCCCGAGACTGGACACGGACCCAGAACCTGGGTCTTGACTTGGGCTCGGACCCCAAACCAGGCAAAGATGTGACGAGGCCTAGTTTCTCGGAACTTGAGACTTGAAAAACTGGATGCTGGGGTCTTGAGGCTTGAGTTCTTGGAGCTCGAGGCTTGAGGCTTGGGTTCTTGAAGCTCGCTCCTGGGCCGGACACGGGACTCTACCCGACAGAGGCAAGGAACAGGAAGGGAGCTTGGTCTGGGGTGGCTCCAAGACTAGAGGCGGCCGGTAACCTTGTCTTCTTCTGGGCAGTGTTTTCACAAGACGGGTGATCCCAGCCACTGTTAATACTCAGAGATTGTCCGTCTGGCGTGAGTGGACGCATAACCAGGACTTGTGAGATGCACCAGTGGCTCATGTGACCATCCACCACCTGCTCCCATGGCTTCATGTGACCCTGATCATGAGCTACCCAGGTGCTACACTTTGCTCAAGGGTGACCTGCAGGCTCGCAGAGGGAAGGATTGTCTTACACCTCCTTTGGTAGCGATATATCTCCTCTCCAACACTCAACTCTAGATTTGTAATTAATGGTTCTGATAGTGTAAGAAAGGATCGAGTTAATGGATGGTGAGGGGGTTGTTGGCAAACCTTTTGTTAAAAAGGCTTTACAATATAGAGAACTAAAGAAAGAAGAACCAGAGTACATGGTAAATGAGATATGGACAAATGAAGGTATGATTAAAATCAATTATATCTATATTCCTTGCAAAATATTAGAAATAGGATTACTGGAGCTAATTAGTACCCAGGGAAATACAGTATGGTGTGGGGATTTCAATGCGCACAGCTCATTGTGGGGGGGGGGGGGGGGGGGTGTGATGACATTAATGGAGCAGTGAGAGAAGAACGTATGGAAAAGGAAAATTTGGAATGTAGAAATGATGGAAGTAGGACAAGAGTAAATTTGAATGCAGATTCTGAAGCAGCAATTGATTTAACATTAGTTCCAGCACCTTTAGCAGGAAGGTGTTGATGGGAGGTTTTGAAAGAAACAATAGGCAGTTATCATCACCCTGTATTATGTCGAATAGGAATAGAAACAATTTGATGGGTTGACGTTACATCACCAAGATAGGACTGCTGAGACTTTCCAAGGCAGAAGAGGTGGAATATGCTTTATGATCAAATCCTTTGGTGTACAAATGTGGTGATGCTGTTTCACTCCTGCTCACCAGACCTGGAATATCTCGCGATTAAGTGACGTCCATTTTATCTGCCATGGAAGATTTTACCGACCATCTTGGTAGTGGTGTACATTCTGCTTCAGGACAGTGTAAAACAGACTCTGGGCAAACTGAGCGATTATAATCAACAGGCATGAAACAGCACATCCCGATGCCTTCCCTGTCATTTTGGAGGATTTTAACCAGGCCAGCTTGAAAAAGTCTTTAAATAATTATTACCAACAAATCACATAGTACCAGAGGTCCAGTGTTACACCACCATCGAGCGCTTACCATGCTATCCCACATCCACACTTTGGAAAGTCTGATCACCTGGATGTACTTCTACTCCCTGAGTACAGGCATGTGTACCTCCACCATCTGATATCTGAATGAAAAATGAACACTACCTCACTACTGATTTATTTCTCCATTTGCACCACTTACGTAATTTAGCTATTTAATGAATAAAGATATACATTTCCTGTAATCCAGTTATTTTCTCTATTATTATGTATTTCATTGTACTGTTGCTGCAGAGACAACAGAGTTCATGACATATGCTGGTGATATTAAGCCTGATTCTGATAGATCTGGAAAATATGCCGGAATGCCAGCTGTTTGAAAAGGCTGATTGGGGAAAGTTTAAAGAAATAAGTGATCAGGAATGACAGAAATTTGAAATCAATCAGGATATGGATCTTTTATGTGACAAGATTGTGGAAGGGATAATGACAGCAGCAACAATAAGTATACCAAGGAAATGGAATAGAGCTAAAAGGAAAATGGTGCAATGGTGGAGAAAAGACTGTGGGGAAGCAATAAGACATCGTAATAGAGCATTTAGAATGGAATAGAGGACACACGATTTTCCGAAATTATTTAAGTACTAAAAATGTAACCAATAGCAAGAAAAACAATTTGAAAGTAGAAACAGAAATATTTGAGTAAGTTTTACAACGCCGGAGGAATACGAACACCCATTGAAAGAGTTTGGAAGATGATGAAAAGAATGAATGGTGTCAACAGGAAAATTGGATACCCAGTGTTATGTGATGGGGAAGGTTTCAACACCCAATTATATAAATTGGGAATTAGAGGACAAATGCTAAATTGGAAAAAAGATTTTAAAATTGGTAGATCTACCATGGTGTGAGGAGGGAAATCTCTGTCAAGTAAACCAATTGTGGAAAATAGAATCCCTCGGAAGTGTGGGTAGTCCCTTATTATTTACTATAATGATAAATGATATATTTCCTAATATAAATAGTAGTATTGGAATAACCTTGTGTGTGGATGATAGAGCGATGTGGAAAAGTGGTGGGAATGTGGATTTTATAACATGGAAACTTCAAGAGGCAAAAGTTTAGGTGAAAGTCTGGGCATGAAAATGGGAATTCAGATTTTCAGTAGAGAAATTCAAATTAATGCTTTTTACTAGGAAGAAGACAGAAAAATACTGACAAACTGAAACTTTGTGGAATAGGATTAGACAATGTGGAAACCTTTTAAAGTTTTAGTCATTTGGTTTGATAATAGATTCACATGGTCATCACATATTAAAGAAATAATCAAAAGTAAGAAAGTGCTGAATGTTTTGAGGTGTGTGATAAGAAAGGAATGGGGAGCTGACAGGAAGTCCTTGAAAGCAATATATGTATGATTAATAAGATCAATACTGGACTATGGAAGTATGGTGTATGGATCAGCATCACACTGTGTGCTCAATAAACTGGATATAATTCAAAGTCAAGTATAAAGGTTAATCAGTGGGGCAATAAGGACAACACCAGTGGTGGAAATGTGGGTAGAGTTGGGAGAGACACCTCTGGAACTGAGAAGAACACAGCTTGTGTTAACATATTGGGTAAACCTACAAGGGTTTGGAGAAAATCATCCAACAAAATAGTTTTTAGATCCAAGGTGTGAAAAGGAAATAAATAAATTCAGAAGATTAGCATAGACTATTGAAGGAAAAGCAGGAAGGACAGGAATTAGTAATAAGGTAGTGTTGCGTTCCCCAGTAACCGGGTAGTTTTCCAGCAAAGATAGATGGATCCACCGAAGCCTGATGCTACTATTTTCAAACGTTTGTATTTATAAAGGGGCACAAACGTATGGTTAATACAAAACATTCAGATCATATACGTCGTCACAACTCAATCTAAAGCACAGGTATAGTAATAATCAATCAGAAATAAGCTCTACAGTTGTCTAGGGGTAATGTAGATATATATTGTTTACTGGATATTTAAAAGTCTTTTTGCGGTCACTGCAGTTCCACCCGCTGCCGTTGTCGTGGTGTCGTGTTGGTGCACTTTTGTTAGAAAGAGAGAGAGAGAATGAAACATTTACCCGACAGGTTTTCCAACCTGTAGGAGGTAGTCGGAAGACTCGTTGGGGAATGGACTCTCATCTGTGGCTTCCCCTGTAGCTAGGCCATTCTTCCGTGGTGAGGTCGCCAATCCCAGGCAAGGGAAGGACGCACACGAACCCCACCACCGGCTGTCGCTCTCTCAACGCAGTCGCAGGAATTCTCGCGTATCTTCTGGTGCGTCTGGCGCCCCGCCTCGGCAGCCCACCTTTTATCTGGACTGGCAGGGTTGTAGATGTCCATCAGGGTAGGGGGGCGAGGCAATCCTTCCCCCATCACCCATCTCACATTGCCCTGAGATTTTGCACGTAGGCCAATTCCTTATCCCACAAAGGTGTCTCCCAAGACAATGGCTAAGTCCGAGGCTTTTGTCTTGTTGAGCGACCAGCCCACTTTGCCCAAGGGCTTTACACATGGTTTTCATGAGACAATAGTCAAAGAGTCGCTTTATTCTGCTTCCCTGGGGAACGTGGTCTTCAGCACGTCTCCCTCTCTCTCTTGGGTCATTTGACCCCCCCCTTGACTAGGGCTCTTGCGAATCTCACAAAGGAGGGGGCTGGGGTCATAACAGTAGCGAGTGATACAGTGCCTTTTCCTGGGCTGTCTCCATGACTCTGTGAAACACTGAAGGTGGATCTCAAATTATTGAAAAAGAGACAGAAAAATAAAGAAGTGATTTTAAATGCAGGTATTGCTGAATATTATGTAAATAATCATTATTATGGATATTTGCAAATGTACACAGATGCTTTAAAAACAGTAATAGTAGATTAGGGGTAGGGTTAGTAGTGCCTGATTTTAACATGAAAAAGCAGGTGAGGATAAATGATGATTTCTCAGTGTATACAGGTGAAATGACAGCTGGACTATTCCCTTTGCAGTGGGTGGAGGAAGTGAGGCCGCTGAGAGTTGTAATATCGTCTAATGAGAAGTCTAAAAGACTTGCATTCGGTGGCAAGACCAGACATTGTATGTGGGATAATACAAACTTTATTTCAACTTAAAAATAATATCCAGAAAGAACTGGAATGGTTGAGGAATGCGGAACGAATAGGGAGGAGGTGTTAACATTAAAATTGAGGTTTGGGCACACAGGGTTAAAGTACATTGTTTTTAATGAAGAAACACAATAATGGGAGGTGTCAATATTCTAACCATCAAGATGTAATCAAGAGAGGGGATGGTTGATTTTAAATTTATCACAGAATAAAATACAATTGAACATTAACAGCATTTTGAGGAAAAGATCACAGGACTATTGCTTTAAATATATAGTGCAGTTTCTTTAAGAACACTTTTTAATAAAATTTGATACAAACATAAATATGGGGTCAAATACTGTATAAATATGTGGGTCTAGATATGTTGAACCACACTCCAATTCGGAAGGTGAGGTAATGCACCTTAAACCTTGGGAACCTGTCGACTATTGAAAGGCCCATAAGGAGTTGATGTGGAGAGGATCTTTGTGGAGTGTAGGGATGTAAACCTACACAGGCCATTCCCACCTAGACTGTTAGCCAAAGGAAGATTGTGAAAGGAACCACCAGAGTAAAACTCAACCAGACCTCTCACGTACCTGCTTCTAATCCTGCCGCCATTGGTTAAAAGGCCTGGCAGTTCTCCTCCCATGCATCTCTTATCTGGTCAAAGAAATATGCATGTCTTTTGGTGGGAGGTCTGCATGTCCGCACCCTCCCTTTTTATCTTCATTGGTGTTCGCGCGGAGCCATTGTCACTCTTGCCCTACCATTGGTCACGCTTTTTAAGTCATGGTTGAATAGCAAGAAAAATTTTCAGAAAGGTCCATTAAAGTGGATGTTTCAGCAAAGCTGTAAAATTGTGAAGAAGTGAGGGAAGGGGTGGAGCAAGTCCCCATCTGCCTGTCAACCCGCTCACCTGGAGGTGATAGCTCTCTCCAGGTGAGCAGGTTGACAGGCAGATGGGGAATGGAATAGTGGGAACAGCGCTGGAAAGTTGTAGGTGAGGGTGGAAGTGACATAAGGCTGAAGATAATGGAATGTGATGGAAAAGGAAGGTGGAGCATGAACTAATCGGAGAGAGGTGCGGAGGGCAGAGGGTTGCAGTAGGGGATGGGAACCAGTGGGAGGAGTGTGTGGGTTGTATCACGGACTGGTATGGAAACCCTTTGAATGGAAAAGCCCAGAGAAAAGTCGTGGATACAGTCCAGTCCATCACAGCTAAAACCCTTGTTGTGACTGTGAACAAATTCACCAGAAAGACACTGAAGCTGGTGGATATAGAAGTCTTTATTCATCAAAACAAGCAACAGACATCATACTCCAGACACTCATGGAAGGAGAGACCTGCCTGACCCTTTATTACATGACATTTGTGTATGCTAAAGATCAAATGTAACAACAGGACAATTCTGTAGTTAAAATGCATCCAGAATGCTCCCTTTGAATTACATATAATTTTCAAATACCTCCATCTTCACGTCCACACTCCAGACACCCAAAATAAATGTTAATCCTCACTGACTCTGAGCCACATTATACAGGTATCTGAGGTTGAATTTTGACTTTCTTTGTTTGCAATCAACCCCATTCTGCAGCTCCAAGAACACCATTGTTCTGGGTGCATTTTAAACTCAATCTACATTCCATGTTCAGGTATGAAGACTGGTTGCTGTTGAAATTATTATTTGCTATATACCATAACTCCAGAATACACCCTAACATCTCTCCACACTATTGAACACATCTACAAGGAGTGCTGTTGCAGGAAAGCAGCATCCATCATCGAGCACATCCACCATCCAGGACATGCTCTCTTCTCACTGCTGCCATCAGGAAGAAGGTACAGCAGCCTTGTGTCCCAGACCACCAGGTTCAGGAACAGTTATTACCACTCAACCATCATGCTCGTGAACCAAAGTGGATAATTTCACTCACCCCAACAATGAACTGATTTCTAAGATGCAGGAGCAGAATTAGGCTATTTGGCCTGTCAAGTCTGCTCCACAACCTAAGGACTCTCTGTCAAGGATTCTACAACTGATACACAACGTTATTTATTCCTTCATGCATTTCTTCTTATTCTTTTGATTTCTTTTTCATATTTGCACACTTTCTTGTCTTTTACACATTGCTTCTTTGTCCATCTTTGTTGTGCGTAGTTTTTCATTGATTCTGTTTTTCTTTATATTTACTGTGAATACCTGCAAGGAAATGAATCTCAGGGTAGGATATAGTGACATCTATGTACTTTGATAATAAATTTGCTTTGAACATCGGGTGATCTTCCAGTGTGGAGGTGGAGGAGGACAAAGAGATGGTGTTGGGAGCCAGGTAGATCAGAGGTGGTAGGAAAGGCCGAGAGGGGGAGCAGTTACTGGATGCTGAAGAATTCAGTTTTAATGCCTTTGAGGTGTAGGCTCCCCTAGAGGATAACGACAGCCCAGTACCCTACCATTTACTGCAAAAGTCTTTGCCTGGTTTGACATCTCAAACTGGAACACATCCTGCAGAGTCACACTGATGTAGGACTCTTGGCTCAACTGGTCGAGCTGGACCAAGTTTCACATCAAAATTGCCCATTTGCCAGTGCACACCACACATCCCTCTAAAATGTGTATGCCAACCCTTTTATGCCATGGACCAACATGATTTAGTGAAGGGTCCACGGACCCCCGGATGGGAACCCCTGTTATAAAGTATTCCTATCCATATACCCGTTGAAGTGTTTTTTTTTAATATCTTGTTCTTGTATCTGACTCACTCACTTCATCCGGCAGCTGATTCCATATGCAGACCATCTTCTGAGTGAAAAAGTTGTTCCTTGTGTTCCTATTAAATATTTCAACTCAGTCCTGAAAACTGTGTCCTCTGGTAGTTGATGGGTGGGAGTGACCAAAATGATAATGAATCTTAAAGGAGAGGACGGAAGGCTTCAATACTGCTTTATAAGGTCTTAGCATTATCACCTTGCTTCAATATTCTGATCCTCTGGAAATGAATGCTCACATTGCTTTTGCCTTCCTCACCACAGACTCAACCTGAAAATTAACCTTTGGGAATTGTGCATAAGGACTCTCAAAACCCTTTGCACTTCAGAGTTTTCTCTTCTCCCTCCATTGAGAAAATAGTCAACCCCTTCATTTCTTCTACCAAAGAGCATGATCATACAATTCAGAGTTTTTTCTTCTCCCTCCATTGAGAAAATAGTCAACCCCTTCATTTCTTCTACCAAAGAGCATGATCATACAATTCCCAACACTGTATTCCAATGACCGCTTCTTTGCCCATTCTCTTAATCTGCATAAGTCTTTCAGTAGCATCTCTACTTCCACAAAATTATCTGCACCTCAACCTATGATTGTATCATCTGCAAAAGTTGCAACAATCCATCAATTCCTATATCCAAGTCATTGACATGTAATGTAAAAAGAATTGGTCTCAAGATAGACCCCTGTAGAACACCACGAGTCTCTGGCAGCCAACCAGAAAAGGCTCCATTTATTCCCACTCTTTGCCTCCTGCCAATCAGTTACTGCTTGAAACATGCTCAAATCTTTTCTGTAATACCATGGGCTCATACTTCTTAAGCAGTGTCATATGTGATATTCTGAAAATCCAAGAACACACATCAACTGATTCTCTATTGTCTATCCTGTTTGATATTTCTTCAAAGAATTGCAGCAGATTTGTTCTGCAAGATTTTCCCTTGAGGAAACCATGCTATATGTGGCCTACTTTATCATGTAACTCCAAGTACCCTGAGAGCTCATCTGCTCAACCACTGAGGTCAAACCAATTGGCCTATAATTTCCATTTTTCTGCCTCTCTCCCTTCTTGAAGAGTGGAGTGACATATGCAATTTTCCAGTCTTCCATTCCAGAATCTCATGATTCTTGAAAGATCGTTGCTAATGCCACCACAATCTCTTCAACTACCTTTTTCTGAACCCTGGGGTGTACACCATCTGATTCTGGTGACTTATCTAACTTCAGACCTTTCACTCAAGAATCTTCTGTCTAGTAATGATAGCACACACTTCATGACCCCTGACGCCTGGAACATTTACCAGACTGCTAGTTTCTCCCTCAGTGAAGACTGATGCAAAGTATTTGTTCAGTTCACCCGCCATTTCCTTACCCCATCACTACCTTGCCAGCATCTTTTTCCAGTAGTCCAGTATACCCTCTTGCCTCTCTTTTACACTTTATGTATCTGATGAACCTTTTTATGTCCTCTTTAATATTATTGGCTAGCTTATCTTTGTATTCATCTTAAACTTCTTTCTGACTTTCTTAGTTGCCTTCTGCTGATTTGTAAAACCTTTCCAATCCTCAAACATTCCACCTATTTTTGCTCAATTATACACCCTCTCTTTGGCTTTCATTTTGGCTTTGACTTTGCTTGTTCGCCATGGTTGCATCATCTTGCCTTTAGAATACTTCTTCCTCTTTGGGATGTATACATCCTGTGCCATCTGAATTGCTTCCAGAAATTCCCACCATTGCTGCTCTGCCGTCATCCCTACCAGTGTTCTTTTCCAATCAACTCCTCTGTCATGCCGCTGTAATTTACTTTACTCCACTGTAATAATGATATATCTCACTTTACCTTCTCAAATTTCATGTTGAATTTGATCATATTATGATCATTTTCCCCAAAAAGTTCTTTTATCTTCAGCTCTCTGATCAATTCCAGCTCATTGCACAAC
The DNA here is from genome assembly GCF_048418815.1 of Hemitrygon akajei. NCBI lineage: Eukaryota > Metazoa > Chordata > Chondrichthyes > Myliobatiformes > Dasyatidae > Hemitrygon > Hemitrygon akajei. Next base: position 53,198,744 of record NC_133148.1, read on the forward strand.
AGACAATTGAGAACTGCCCACCTGCCTGCAATGATATTGGACCTCCTCAGTTCAGGTGTAACCTGTCCCTTTTTTAGAAGTCGTACCTACACCAGAAGAGATTCCAGTGACACATACATCTGAACTCCTGCCCCCACATCAGTTCAGGACTTTCTCACTTTGTTTACCCTTGTCATTGATGCCAATATGTACCAAGACTGTGGCTGGAGTCCTTGATGATGATGGTTTGGACTCAGATGCTGGGGTACATGAAGCAAAGTTCGAGACATGGTATCAAACTAGATTTGAGCACAAAGCAAATGCTGGATGATATCACAAGTAGGGTTATGATTGAGCACCAAACCACCCCCATGATTTAGCCTATTGAACAAGAGTGTTGATTTCTGCAAAGAATTGGTTTTCCCACCCTGGCTTGTGGTAAAATGGTGATAGGCTGCTCCTCTCATTCTGGTTCATCAAAATAACTGGACTGGGCATCTGGCTTTGATTCTTTGACTCCAGTCATTAAGGCAGGATGAATTCAAAGTGGTTAAAGAACAAAAGCCACCTACCTTGCTTCGAATTCAACCTCTTGTCCTCCTGAATATAAGCCAGCTTCTTCTGGTCAGTCCAATTGATAAAAGGGTTCACGGTCCCCTTGAGTCAGTGACACCATTCCTTCAAAGCTGTCTTAAATGCAAGGAGCTCCTGATGCACGTTGTCATGTTTCCTCTCTGCTGGAGATTGCCGCCCGGAGAAGAATGCAGTCGGTGCAGTTTACCATCCAAAGGTGATCATTAAGACAAGATGGCACCCTCTCTGATATCTGAGGCATTCACCTCCATGATGACAGCAAAGTCCAGGTTAGGACAAACCAAGATGGAAGCGCTTGCAAGCCACTATTTGAGCTCAACAAAAACAACCTCTGCTTCAGTCGTCCTGACTTAAAGGTCTGTGGAATTCTTAATTAGAGTCGTCTTTGGAGCTGCCACTGAGCTGAAGTTCCTGATGAGCTTCCAGTGGAAGTTTGCAAACCCCAGGAATCTTTGGACATGTTTGATGCTAGATGGTGGTTGCCAGTCTCTGACAGCCTGGTTCTTGGTAGGGTCCATCTTGAGATTGCTATTGAAGTTGACGAGCTCCAAAAATGAAACAGTTGTCACTTGCAACTCGGATTCTCCAACTTGAAGATTCTTTAACATCCCTGACATGAACGAAATTCTGCTCTATGGACTTTGTGAAGATAATGATATCATCCGAGTAGATAATGGCATACTTATGTAGATTATCTCGGAGGATGTTGTTTATAAAGGCCTGGAAAATGGCTGGAGCATTCACAAGGCTGAAGGGCATAATCAGGTTCTCATAAATCCCCATCAGTGTATTGAATGCAGTCTTCCTCTCATCACATCACTCATATGGACCAGATTGTATGCGCTCTGTAGGTCTAGTTTTGAGAATACTCTCGCTCCTTGGAGCATCTTGAAGGCCATATTAATGAGTGGTAGGGCTTAGCGAATTTTGGCCATTTGGCAGTTTAATCCCGTATAATCAATGTGTAGCCGCAGGGTCCCATCCTCCTTCTGTATGAAGAAGAAACTTGTGACGGGGGTTGAGGTGAAGGGCCGAATGAAGACTGTAGCAAGAACCTCCTCAATACACTCTTCCATTATGCTTTGTTGCGGGCGCAACAGCACATGCAATCAACCCCGCGGTGGACCGGTACTGGACAACAGGTCTATCAGACAGTCGTATGGTCAGTGCACTGGAAGAGCTGCAGCCTTTTCCTTGCTTAACACCTCCTTCAAGTTCTTGTAGATGGAAGGAATTTCAACCTGTTTGCGTGTTCCTATCTCCTCCAGATCTTCTTTGAGGATGACCGCCAAGGATTATTTGGGGGCAGGAGTAATTCGGCAGATATTCAGGAAAACGCAGAGCCTCATTGGAAGAGTTTCTCAGAGCATCCCAGAGCCAGATATTGATGGAATGTTTCATAGTGAGTTTCTCAATCCCATAGTTCAACACATTATCCTAATTCTCCACACTTCATATCCCATAAAGCTGTGGGGACAGGAGCTTCTCTGTTGCACACATAATCTCCCTTCAATGTCTTAGCTGAAAGTCAGCACCTCTGTCCCTCTGTACTACAGTGAACAGTCTGAATTCTTGATCTTAGGTCACTGAAAAGGGAATTAACAGCATCCGTGCCCTGAAACAGAACTCAATCTGGGGACCAAACCTTTTGATCTTCCCAGTTTTTAGCTGAAGGAAACTTTGTGCATCCTGTAGCATATCCCATCAGAGAGTGTGGAGGTGTTGGTACAAGTACAGATGACACTGAACTGGGTATCGACCATGTAAATGTTTGAATGTGACATCAGCAAGAGGACATTTTGAGAAAATATTCCAATGCAGGAAAATACACCAGACACTGGGGTAAAACACACCAGCAGTAGAAAACATAAACGTGTACCAGATGAATGCAAACCTAGAATAGAATACAACAGCCTATTTCCAGGGGAAAATAACTCTCCGTAAAGCCTTGCTGCCACCATCTGAGGATGCAGATGAGGATTTGGACTCTTAATTTGCCCTGTTTCCATGAATGAGCTTTGTGAACCGAGAGAGTGGTCTCTGAGGTCTGCCGAGTGAGTGAGATGGAGACTCCATTTCCAAACATCGCAGCCACACGGGGATCTCTTGACTGAGCGTGTGGCGTGTATCTGCTGGTCACTGCTGAACCTGAAATATAGACAGGAGAGTATGATATTGTGTGTGACAGGTGCAGCACAGACCTTAACCTGTGAGGACAGGTGAACTAAATAATACATGGTCAGTACTCATTCCAGGAGATGGAACCCCATGAAGTGGTGTCTCTCACTATTCTCTGAGGTCACTCCAGAACAAGAATCTGAATACCAATTCAGAGCTTCAGGGTGGTCCATAGTTTGGCTAATGTTTTAGGTCCTGAGTAAAACCATAAGATAAGATATAGGGACAGAATTAGGCCATTGGGCCCATTGAGTCTGCTCCAGGATTTCATCATGGCTGATCCAATATCCCTCTCAGCCCCAATCATGTGCCTTTTCCCAGTATCCCTTCATGCCCTGACTAATCAACAATCTATCAGTCTTCCTTAAATATACCCAATGACTTGGGCACCATAGCTGCCTGTGGCAACAAAATACACAGATTCTCCACTCTCTGACTAAAGAAATCCCCCCTCATTTCTGTTCCAAGTGGGCGATCTTCTATACTGAGGCTGTGTGCTCTGGTCTTAGACTCCCCCACCAGAGGAAACATAGGAGATATCCTCTCCACATCCACTCTATCGATGCCTTTCATCATTCGGTAGGTTTCAATGAGATCTCTCCCTCATTCTGAATTCCAGTGAATACAGGCCCACAGCCACTGAACACTTCTCATATGATAAGCCTTTCAATCCCGTAAACGTTTTTGTCAACCTCCTTTGAAAGTTCTTCAATATCAGCACATCCTTTCTTAGATAAGGTGACGAAAACTGCTCACCATAGTCCAAATGAGGCCGTACCAGTGCCTTGTAAATCCCCAACATTACATCCTAGGTTTTATATTTTTGTGTCGGTCTTCACAGTGGAGTACACATCGAACATGCCAAAGAAAGATGTTATGGTGAGATGGGAGGTAAGGCTGAGGAAACTTGTGGGCCTGAAGATAGATAAGCCCCTGGTCCTGATGGAATGCATCCCAGGGTACAGAAAATATGGCAGAAGTTATAGTAGAAGCTTTGCTGATGATTTACCAAAATTCTCTGGACTCTGAGCAGATCCCAGTGGATTGGAAGATGGCAAATGTCATGCCACACTTCAAAAAAAGATGTAGGCAAAGATAGATAGATAGATACTTAATTCATCCCCATGGGGAAATTCAACTTTTTTTTTCCAATGTCCCATACACTTGTTGTAGCAAAACTAATTACATACAATACTTAACTCAGTAAAAAATATGATATGCGTCTAAATCACTATCTCAAAAAGCATTAATAATAGCTTTTAAAAAGTTCTTAAGTTACCTGGCAGGTAACTATAGGCCAATTAGTTTAATATCTGTAGTTGGGAAAATGCTTAAAACTATCATTAAAGTAGAAATAGCGAGGTATCTGGAAAGAAATTGATTCATCAGGCAGACACAGCATGGATTCAGCAAAGGCAGGTCCTGTTTGACAAACTTAATGGAGCTCTTTGAGGATATAATGAGTGCAGTGGATAGAGTGGAACAGATGAACGTTATTACTTGGATTTCCAGTAGGCATTGGATAACGTGCCACATAAAAGTGTTATCCATTAGATAAGGATGCATAGAGTTGGGGGTGATATATTAGCATGGACAGAGGATTGGTTAACTAACAGAAAGCAGAGAGTTAGGATACATGGCTGTTACTCTGGTTGGCAGTCAGTGGTGAGAGGTGTGCCGCATGGGTCGGTGTTGGGCCCGTAACTGTTCACAACATACATTAACGATCTGGAAGAGGGGAGCAAGTGTAGTGTATCTAAGTTTGCTGATGATACTAAATTGAGTGGAAAAATAAATTGTATGGAAGATACAGAGAGCCTGCAGAGAGATACAGATAGGCTCATTGAGTGGGCAAAGGACTAGCAGATGGAATTCAATGTTGGTAAATACGAGCTCATTCACTGTGCAGTGGGACTTGGGAGTGCTTGTGCATGAATCACAAAAGATTAGTTTGCAGGTGCAGCAGGCTATCAAGAAGGCAAATGGAATGTTGGGCTTCATTGCTAGAGGGATTGAATTTAAGAGCAGGGAGGTTATGCTTCAACTGTACAGGGTCCTGGTGAGACCACATCTGGAGTGTAGTTATGCTATCCTTACTTGAAGGAGGATATACTGGCTTTGGAGGTGGTGCAGTGAAGGTTCACCAGGTTGATTCCAGAGATAACTGGGTTAGACCATGAAGAGAGATTGAGTCGCCAGAGACTGTACTCACTGGAATTCAGAAGAATGAGAGGAGATTTTGTGGAAGCGTATAAAATTATGAAAGGGATTGATAAGATAGAAGCAGGAAAGTTGTTTCCACTGTTAGGTGAGACTAGAACAAGAAGATATGGCTTCAAGATTTGGGGAAGTAGAGATAAGACGGAGATGAGGAGGAACTGCTTTTCCCAGAGAGTGTTGAATCTGTGGAATTCTCTGCCCAATGAAGCAGTGGAGGCTCCCTCAGTAAATATATTTAAAGCAAGTTTGAATAGATTTTTTTGATTTAATTTTTTGAGGATGTGTCTAAACGCATTAATGAAGATAGAGCAGTAGATGTCATGTATATGGATTTCAGCAAGGCATTTGATAACGTACCCCATGCAAGGCTTATTGAGAAAGTAAGGAGGCATTGGATCCAATGGGACATTGCTTTGTGGATCCAGAACTGGCTTGCCCACAGAAGGCAAAGCGTGCTTGTACATGGATCATATTCTGCATGGAGGTCGGTCACCAGTGGAGTGCCTCAGGGAACTGTTCTGGGACCACTACTCTTTGTGATTTTTATAAATGACCTGGATGAGGAAGTGGAGGGATGGGATAGTAAATTTGCTGATGACACAAAGGTTGGGGGTGTTGTGGATAGTGTGGAGGGCTGTCGGAGGTTACAGTGGGACATTGATAGGATGCAAACCTGGGCTGAGAAGTGGCAGATGGAGTTCAACCCAGATAAGTGTGAAGTGGTTTACTTTGGTAGGTCAAATATAATGGAAGGATATAGTATTAATGGTAAGACTCTTGGCAGAGGGATCTAGGGGTCCAAGTCCAATGGACACACAAAGCTGCTGCACAGTTTAACTCTGTTGTTAAGAAGGCATACAGTGCATTGGCCTTCATCAATCATGGGATTGAATTTAGGATCCGAGAGGTAATGTTGCAGCTATATGGGGCCCTGGTCAGACCCCACTTGGAGTACTGTACTCAGTTCTGGTTGCCTCACTACAGGAAGGATGGGGAAACCATAGAAAGGCTGCAGAGGAGATTTACAAGGATGTTACCTGGATTGGGGAGCATGCCTTATGAGAATAGGTTGAGTGAACCCGACCTTTCTTCTTTGGAGCGACAGAGGATGAGAAGTGACCTGATAGAGGTGTATAAAATGATGAGAGGCTTTGATCATGTGGATAGTCAGAGGCTTTTTCCCAGGACTGAAATGGCTAGCACAAGAGGGCATGGTTTTAAGGTGCTTGGAAGTAAGTACAGAGGAAAGGTCAGGGGTAATTTTTTTCGCAGAGAGTGGTGAGTGCATGGAATGGGCTGCTGCTGGCGGTGGTGGAGGCAGATACGATAGGGTCTTTTAAGAGACTCCTGCATATGTACATGGAGCTTAGAAAAATAGTGGGCTATGGGTAACCCTGGGTAATTTCTAAGTTCAGGACATGACCAGCACAGCTTTGTGGGCTGAAGAGACTATATTGTGCTATAGGTTTTCTATGTTTCTCTGTTTCTATGTTTCTATTTTTGCATAGATGGGATATTAAGGGTTCTGAGGAAACGACAGGTAGATGGAGATGAGTCCATGGACAGATCAGCCATGATCTTATTGAATTGTGGAGCAGGCTCGACAGGCCTGATGGCCGACTCCTGCTTCTTATGTTCTTCTGTCCTCTTGAGATGAAGGCAAACTTTGCATTTGCCTTCCTCACCACCAATTCAACCTGCAAATTTACATTAATGGAACCCTGCAGAAGGACTCCCAAGTTCCTTTGCATCTCAGATTTTTGAATTGTCTTTCCATTTAGAAAATAGTCCACACTTATTTCTTCTATCAAAGTTATTACCATACAATTCTCAACACTTTGTTCTATCTGCCACTTTGCCTATTCTCCAAATCTGTCTTAAGTTTTTCTGTAGCCTCTCTGATTGCTCAACTCTACCAGCCCCTCCATCAATTTTTGTATCATCCTCAAAGTTGGACAAAAAAGCCATGAATTCTGTTATTGAAATCATTGACATTTTTCATGAAAAGAAACAGTCGCAACACAGACCTTACTGGAACATCACTATTCACCGGCAGCCAACCAGTACAAGCTCCCTTTGTTCCATCTCTTTGCCTCCTGCCAATCACCCAATGTTCTATCTGTGCTTTTAGCTTTTGCTGTCATAACCATGGGCTCTTAGGTAACACACAAAAAATACTGGAGGAGCTCAGTGGGCCAGGCAGTATCTATGGAAAAGAGTAAACAGTCAACTTTTCGGGCCGAGACCCGTCATCAGACTGATGAAGTGTCTTGGTCCCAAACATTGTTTTCTTTACTCTTTTTCATAGATGCTGCCTGGCATCGTCTGCCTTTAGATTACTTACTCTTTGGGATGCATCTGTCTTGTGCCTTCCAATTTGTTCCCAAAAACTCCAGTCATTGCTGCTCTATCATCAGCCCTGCGAATGTCACCTTCCAATTAATTTTGGCCAGCTCACCTCGCATGCCTCTGTAATTCCCTTTACTCCACTGTAATACATAGACATCTGACTTTAGCTTCTCCTTCTCAAATTGCAGAGTGATTTCTATCATATTTTTTTAAAAAAATGTATTTAATATTAATCTATAATTTTTAATACATTCATAAGTACACATTGAGATAATATAAAAGGTAATAAGGCACTTAAATAGATAATTATGTGTACTTGTAATTCCACCCTATTAGACTCAGCAATGACAGTAATTGTTAAGAAAAATAGAAATAATAGTGGATTAATAATGTATCTCTTCTGAACCATTACTTCTGGTCCAAAATATTATATGTAATCCTATGTAACTACCATTGTAGGATTTTATATCCTAACTCATTCATGTTTGCTCCTACCCCCAAAGATAGTTATCCAATCCCTATGTACTTATTTACTTAATTTTTCCATATTTTTCCCCTTTCCCAAATCTTTTCCTTTACTTGTTTTAATTCCCTATTTTCAAAATAAAACAGTAAACTATCGAACCAAGGGTGCTTACATTAGCAATATTACTGTGTTGATGAGAAAAGCAGTATAAATCATTAGGAGAGTCAACCAGAGTCTGCTCGCTTTGGGGTTATAAATTCAATCCATTTATTCCAAATTTGAATAAATTTTTCTTTTTGAATTCTCAAAGAGTAGGTGATCTTTCCCATTTTAAATATTTCCAAAATAATTTCATGCCAATCTTCTAATGTAGGTGATATAGGACTTAGCCACTTTCTGGTGATTGATTTCTTACTTGCCACTAAGAGGACCTGTAGCAACTTTATGCCTTTCTTCTGATCCAAAAACAGTACATGTCCCAAATAGAGCGTCTCAAAGGTCAGAGGTATCTGGGTCTTAAATACCTGACCTAAAGTTCTATGAATACCTTTCCAATATAAACATAATTTAGGGCAATCCCAGAAACTATGGATATGATTTGCCTCCTTGGAGCCACACCTTCTCCAACCCATCACGTTTGTGTCTTTATATTTTTCCTGATATGGGGTCTTGAAGTATCTTATAATATTTTTCCAACAATGTTCTCTCCAAATCAAAGAGTTAGTCGAAGACCACTGAAAGCTGCATATTTTCCCCCAAACCTCCTCTGAAAATACCAACCTCGCTTCTTTCTCCCACTTCTCTTTAATATACAATGTGTTTTCATTTTTAGCATGTAAGAGTACATTGTATAATCGAGAAATTCATTTACTTGGCATTGAACTGTAAGCCGAATTCAGAATCTTGAAAAATTCTAATTCTACTGTTGATAAATCTGCATATCTACAACTCTGGTTAACATAATGTCGTATTTGTAGGCACCTAAAAAAGTTATTATGTTCTAGGCCATGCTGGTCCTGTAAGGATTGGAAACTTGTAATACTCTTTTCTGTGTAAATGAGAGATAGGTTGTAAGCCCTTTCTTTATCCATAGTTCAAATCTTTTATCTACTCTGTTGGGAAGAAATTCGGTATCATATGCACACCATCTAAAAAGTTTTAACATGTTATTAATTCCACATGAATTAGCCACCTTCTGCCATACTTTTAATGTAAGATTTATCCAGCTGTTTTTAGACTTTTCCAATTGGGCTATTAATCCTTTGTCAGCTATTGAGGCCTGTAGAGGAAAACTGTCAATCAATCCAAATTCTATTTCCTTCCATCTAGCCTTATATTCCTTATTACACCAGTATAACAGAGGGGTTATCTGTGAGGTATAAAAATAATTTCTCAAGCAAGGAAGTGCCATTCCTCTTCATTCCTTCCCTAACTTATAAGGTGTTATATCGAATTCTAGGTTTCTTTCCTTGCCAGATGAAGCGGGAAATCCATTTGTCCCATTCCCTGAATTGATTATCATCCACCTCTGCAGGTAAAGTCCGGAAAAGATAGAATAACCGAGGGAGAATATTCATTTTTATAGTATTTATCCTTGAATTTAAATTTTAAAAGGGTATAAAATTCCATCTATGTATATCTGCTTTTATCTTTGAAATTAATGGCCCATAATTTACCTGTGATAACGTTGAAAGATCCTTTGGCAGGCTTATTCCTAAATATTTTAATGATTTAGCTTCCCACTCAAGATCATATGTATCCTGCAGTTTTCTGGATACTGTATAATTTAGGGACATAACCTGCGTTTTCTTTACATTTATTTTATAACCTGATACTTTCCCGAACTCATCCAACAGTGTAAATAATCCTATAAATGATTTTTCTGGTTCACTCAGATAAACTAAAATGTCATCTGCGAATAACGCCACTTTCTGTTCAATCCCTGCCACCTTAATACCTTTTACAATTTCGCTCTGTCTTATTAGTTGGTCAAGTGGTTCAATGTATAGCACAAAAAGGAGAGGAGAAATTGGGCATCCCTGTCTAGTTCCTCTCTCTAAAATAAAGGAGTGAGAGAGGTCCCTATTTATCTTAATTCGCGCTGTGGGACTGTCATATAATGTCTGGATTACTTTAATAAACTTTTCTTGAAAGCCAAATCTTCCTAACACTCTATATAGGAATGCCCAACTAACTGAATCAAAAGCTTTCTCAGCATCTAGCCCCACTATCATTGTCTCTGTCCCACTCTTAGTAACCTGTTCTAGCATGTGTAAAGTTCTCCTTATGTTGTCCTGAGTTTGTCTTTGTTGAATAAATCCAGTCTGGTCTAAGTGGATGAGGCCAGGTAAAAACTTCTCCAGTCTGTGTGCTAATATAGATGTAAATAGTTTGTAATCCAAATTAAGAACGCTGACTGGCTGGTAATTGCCACATTCTAGTTTATCTTTACCCTCTTTAGGAATAACTGAAATAATCACTTCTCTCCAGGAAGGTGGAATTTCTCCTCTCTGTAATATCCAATTAAAGGTGTTAAGTAGCAATGGGACTAACTGTGACTTCAGCGATTTGTACCACTCTGAGGTAAACCCATCAGAACCTGGAGACTTTCCGGTCTTTAATCTAGAGATGGCCACGTTCAGTTCTTTGGCAGTTACTGGTGCTAATAGGCATTTGTTTTGTAAATCTGTGAGCCTGGGTAGATCTAAAGAATTCGTTAAAGTGTCTATATAGGTCTCATTTGAGGCCAGGGGTTGAGAGTACAGTTCTCAATAATATGTTTCAAAACTCTCTTGAATTTTCCTTATTGTGCTCTCCACCAGCTTTGTATTTGGATTCTTTATTTTGTAAATTGTATTATCTGCTTGTTGTTTACGTAATTTATATGCTAATAATCTAGCTGATTTACCTCCTACTTCATAATTCTTTTGTCAAGTAAAGAAAATTTCTTTGAGTTTCGAATGTATAAATATCAATTTCACTTTGCAATTTCTTAATTTCCTGTTTTAAATTAGAATTAATTTTATTGCTATCTACAACTTGAAGTTGTTTTAATTTTCCTTGAAGGTCTGCTAATTTTTGTGCATTGAATTTTTTCGTGTGAGTGGTTATGGAAATAATCTTTCCTCTCAGTACAGCTTTTAATGCATCCCATAAGATCATTGGTGATGTTTCCCCCGTGTCATTAAGGTCTAGATATTCTTTAATTTCTCCCCTTAATCTCTCCATTACTTCTGGATTATTGAGTATATGTGAATTTAACCATAGTATTTTCCTCATTGTCCTTTCCAGGATTAGGGACATAGAGATTGGGCTATGATCCGACAAATCAATTGTTGCAATATTACAGTCTTTTATCCTGAGTCTATCTATGTTAAATCTAAAATATAGTCTATCCTTGAATAAGCTGAATGAGGGAAAGAATAATGTGTATAATCTTAACTAGGGGGCGGGGGTGTAATTCCCTCCACACATCTATAATTCCCAGCTCCTCCATCAATGAATTCACTTTCCTAGTCAAAGAATTATTTTGAGTGACTATTCTTGAAGAACCTATTGCAGGATTTAACCTAATATTAAAATCTGCTCCACAGATTACTACCCTTTGAGAATTGACCATTAAGTCAAAAATGTGCCTATAGAATGACCATTCACAACCTGGTGGAGCATAAACATTCAGCAATGTTATTTCTGTATCTTCTATTCTTCCTGTAATTCTTACAAATCGTCCATCCTTGTCTTTAGTCTCTGAAATATGTTCAGAATTAAGAGCACTTGATATTAAAGTTGCTACCACTCTCTTGTGGCTCAATTTATATGATGAATAAAATACATGCTTAAAACCCATTCTTTTTAATTTTACATGTTCAGATTGGCTCATGTGTGTTTCCTGAAGGAAAACTATTTGTGCCCTCTCTTTTTTCCAATTTAGACATAATCTTATTTCTCTTAATTGGATTCAAAACCCCATTAACATTATAGGAAATTATTTTTACCAGTGCAGTTTGCATTTTTCTCTAATAAAAAAACTCTCCTTTTCTAACCAAACAGTAAGCAATCCCTTCTCAACAATAAACCAAAACATACAACCACACCCTAGACATTTTTGAACAAATAACATTTGAAAATTTTTCCCGACTTCCAACAATGAGGCCTGAGCACCAACCTGCCTCATGTCAGAGGGAATACCTCTATCTTCACCCTGTGTCAGAGGGCGCCCTGCAGTGTGAATAATCATAGAGAATTCTCTCCTTTTTATGTCTCGACCATATTGTTATATTCAAGTTATTCTGTCTAGTTTATTTTCAGTTACCAACTTTCATTCTACCTTCAAGTCCGATTTACTTTTTTCAGTCATTTCTCTTAATTAATCTATATTCTCTATATGTTCACATCTGAATATTTGCAGCTTTTCCTTCTAACTTGACACTCTGGTTCTGGTGTAGCATCCTCCCCGCGCTGACTGCCATGACTTTTGCCGAATTCTCTCCAGTAACGACTCCGGTTGGGTGATAACTTTTAGAGGTAGTCCTCGGTCCGCCATGTCCAACGTTGCCTCTTCTACTGTAGCGCAGGTTTTTATCTCTTCGTTGTAAAAGACTCTTAACCGAGCTGGATGCAGGGTCTGGAATCTGATATTGTTTTCCTTCAGGAGTCTCCGTGTTTCCGCATATTCCTTCCGACTGGCAAGGATCTCCTGTGCGTAATTGTGGTCTAAACTGATTTTACAGTTGCTCAACATGAAACCTTTCTTTTGCCATGCACGTTTAATCACCTCTTCCTTCATTCTGTAGCTGAGGAATCTGACTACAATTGATCTGTGATGGGCGCCTGCCAAGGGCAGCGGAGCTAATGCACGGTGAGCCCTTTCAATCCGTAGGTCTTTTGCGTCCGGTATATCAAGATTCTCTCTAAGCAGCTTCTCCATGAAGGGAATCCTCAATCCGGGTTTACCTTCAGCTCCTTCGGGAACTCCGTAGATCCTCATATTTTCCCTTCTCGAGTGGCTTTCTTGGTCTGTTAGCTTCCACTGGAGCTGCTCTTGCAGCTTTAGCATTATTTCTATCACTTCCTCTGCTTTTTGCAGCCTCTCCTCAGTCGCTACAATCTTCGCTTCGGCTTCGTCTAACCTCAAATTAGTGGTTACCATTTCTCCTTTAATATCTTCCAACTGTTTGCTGTTATCTTGTCGGAACTCACGAATCTCTCTGAGAATCAAAGTCAAATTCACCGATTCTTCCTCATTATCTCTGCCTTGGCTAGCTGTGGGGGAGCTAGGCCCGTCGTCTCCCTGCGTCTCTTTGTTTTTATCAACCTTCTGAGCGGACTTTTTACTCTTGTTCTTCGACAACATCCTTGCCCCTTTTATTAATATAGTTATTCAATTTTAAATATTTGTCTAATTTTAGCTTTGGGGCAGTTTACCTTCTTTTTTGTTGAGTGACTTCTCTGTACGCCGCCATTCCCTTGATGACCCGGAAGTCCATCCAGTTCTATCATATTATTATAACTGGCTCCTTTACCTGAAACTTTCTCATCTATTCCAGGGCATGAAAGGCCCAGAAGATGCGGAGAGGATGTTTTTGAGAGTGTAGGGATATAAACATGGACAGGACATTCCCACCGTAGGCTGTTTGCTGAAGGAAGTCAGAGAAGGGAAACACCAGATCAGAGTCAGGCAGACACTGAACCGAACCTCCCACCTACCTGTTTCTATCTCTGCCACCATTGGTCAAAAGGCCTGATGGTCCTCCCGCCCATCTATCAATCGATAGAAAAACAAGCAGACAGTCGGTCTCTATTGGTTGGAGGTCTGCATGTTCTCACCCTCCCTTTTATCTCCATTGGTGTACACACAGAACCATCGTAAGGATTGCCCTATCATTGGTCTTTTTTTTTCGGTCTGGAGGGAGGGGGTGTAGGTGGTCGAAGAGCATGAAAATTTTCAGAAAGGTCCATTTGGTTCATGAAGTTAAAGGGGATGTTTCAGCAAAGCTGAAAAATTGTCAAGGTTAAACAGAGAAACGTTTGGGAACAAAAGCACTACAGGTTTACACCTGCACCTAGTGGTGATGTTTACCAGTCGTTCCCTGTTAATTTATTCTTTCCATACTGCATCTCTGAACTTCAGGGAACTTTGGGAGTGAATTTGCCGCTTGTTAGTCACATTTTCTGATGTTTTAAATAAAACGATGCTTAATAGAAGTTGCAGTCATCTTCCTCCTGATAGAATGGAGGCATCTGATATCCAAACACTAAGCTCTATATCGAGTGGAAGTGGAGGTGTGATGTTGCGTGTTGAGAACATTCATGTGGACTGAAAGACAGACGGGAAATGACCGGTGTGAAGAGGTGAGGGAAGGGGTAGAGCAAGTGCTGTCGGGATAGGTGCCTCGAGGTGAGTGGGTTGTCAGGCAGATGAGGAATGGAATGATGGGAACAGTGCTAGAAAGTGGTAGGTGAGTATGGGAGTGACAAAAGGCTGAAGATAATAGAATCTGATAGGAGAGGAAGGTGGAGCACAAACTAAAGGGAGAGAGGTGCAGAGGAGAGTAGTGGGGACGGGAACCACTGGGAGGGTATGGATTGTATCATGGGCTGTTATGGAAGCACCTTTGAATGGAAAAGCTTAGAAAAAGTCATGGTTACAGACCAGCCCATCACAGGTAAAACCCTTGTTGTGACTGTGAACAAAGTCACCAGAGAGACACGGAAGGTGACTTCAGCTTCAGTGACTTATCTACCTTCAGACCTTTCAGTTTCGCAAGAATCTTCTCCATAGTAATGGTAGCTTCACACATTTCATGACCACTGACACCTGGCGCTCCTACCAAACTGCTGGTGTTTTCCCCAGTGAAGACTGATGAAAAATATTTATTCCGTTCATCCGTCATTACATTGTCCCCCATTTCTACGTTCCCAGCATCATTTTCAAGTGCTCTGATATCTACTCTCTTCTCTCTTTTACACTTCACGTTTCAGAAGACACTTTTGATGTCCTCTTTAATATTATTGGCAAGCTTACTTTTGTATTCCATCTTAATCTTCTTACTGACTTGTTTAGTTACCCTCTGTTGGTTTTTAAAAGCTTCCTAATCCCAATTTCAGGCTGAATTTGATCATTGTGATCACTTACTCCGAGGGATCCTTTTACCTGAAGCTGTCTGAACAATTCCAGTTCATTGTACAACACGCAGTCCAGAATAACCAATCTGCCTGCAAGGCTATTGGACCTCCTCAGGTTCAGGTGTAACTTGTCCCTTTTGTACAGGTTATACCATCGCCAGAAGAGACTCAATGATCCATATATCTATACCTCTGCCCCTGCACCAGTTCCTCAGCCAGGTATTCACCATCCAGGTCATCCAATTCTGACCTTCATTGCCATGTGGCACAGTCAGCCATCCAGAGATTACTACCCTGGAGGTCCTGTTTCTCAGTTTCTACCTTGAATCCTAAAATCTCTCCTCAGGATCATTTCCCCTTGTCTACCTATGTCATTGGTGCCAATATGTACCAAGACTGATGATTGTGATGATAATCGTGGATGAGGGCCGGATCTAAGATATATCTTTCAGGCACCTAGCACCTTGCCTCAGGTCCGAATCCTTCCCAGACCATGAGATATTGCAGAACACCCTGAACAGTACGCGAATCTAAATATCTTTTCTTCAGCATGAAGACCTGTTCCCCTTCAATAAACCTGGGTGGTGGCAGGACTGTTGCTTCTGGGGATAAGGGGTTTATGCAGACAGGTTTTAATTTAGAGATGTGGAAGCTGGGATTGATCTTTAGGGTCTTGGGGAGATGCAAGTTATAAGCCACCGGGTTTACTTTCCTCAGGACTTTGATGGGTCCAGGGAACTTGCTCACCAACTTCCAGATTCCACCCAGAGATGCAAATCATGATTGGACATCCAAACCTGTTGCCCTGGTGTAAAGTGGGACCGTCTCCTTCTTTAGGTTGCCTTGGTCTTTGCCCTCTGGGTAGAGGCCAGAATAATTTTTCTTGCCCTAATCCATTTCTGCTTGCAACATTGGATGAAATCTTTGGCCACAGGGACCCCAACCTCGGCCTCCTGTTCTGGAAAGAGAGGCGGAGGATAACCAAACTGGCACTCAAACTATGACATCCCATGTGCCGAATGCTGTAAGGTGTTCTGGGTGAACTCTGCCCACATCAAATAATCACACCACTCATCAGGTTTTTCCGAGGCCAGGCAACTTAGGGTACATTCTAAATCTTTGTTGGTTCTCACTGTGTGACCTTTGACCCAGAGGAAAGGCTTGCTGTTGCCCCTTTCAGTTTACAGAATGACCACCAGAAAAGTGAGATGTATCGTGGACCACAATCCTCGACAATGTCCACCAGGAATCTGTGGATCCTGAAGACCAGGACCAGGAAAATTTGGGCCTTCTCCACTGCAGACAGTAGCTTTTCCAAGGCAATGAACTTGTGGACTTATGAAAACCGATCAACAATTACCATGTTGACCAACTTTCCCTCAGATGGCGGGAGGCCCGTGACAAAGTCCATGGAGATGTGTGCACAACATCTTTCTGGAACAGCTAGGGGTGGAGGGGCTCTTGAGATCAGGTACGGGTCTCCTTGTTCTGGATGCCAACCTCACTTGCCTACATGTACTGCCAAACCTCTTTCATCATTCTGGGCCACCAATACCTCCTCTTGTTAAACTTGAGGGTCCTGCCAATCCCTGGCAGTGTGGTCAATCTTGACGCATGTCCCCATTGGAGTATCTGGAACCAGACGGAACTTGGGACAAACAGCTGACCCAGAGGCCATTCTCAGAAATCCCCTCTTGTGCTTGGGCCTCATGAACAAAAGCATCGATTCCACAACAAATTGCCATATCCACCCCACTTGGGGCAAAATGGTGTTCAGCTGTTCTTCTCGTTCCGATTCATCAAACTCATGGGACATGGCATCTGGTTTCTGGTTCTTTGACCTCGGTCGAATGGTCGGGATGAATTCAAAGTGGTTAAAGAACAAAAATCACCTGGCCTGCCTGGAATTCAGCCTATTGGCCTCCTGAATCTAAGCCAAGTTCTTGTGGTCAGTCCAAATGATAAAAGGGTTCCTGGCTCCCTCGAATCAGTGACACCATCACTCCAAAACTAACTTAACTGGAAGGAGCTCCTGATTTCTGTTGTCATATCTCCACTCTGCCAGGGATAGCCGCCTAGGGAAGAATGCACACGGGTGCAGTTTACCGTTCGAAGGTGAGCGTTGAGACAAGATGGCACCCACTCCAATGTCTGAGGCGTCCACCTCCATGACGAAGAGTAAGTCCGGCTTAGGATAAACCAAAATGGGGCCTGTTGTGAACTGGTGTTTAAGCTCAATAAAAGCAGCCTCTGCATCAGTAATTCAGACGAAAGGGTCCATAGAATTCTTAAATAGTGACATCAGTGGAGCCACCACTGAGCTAAAGTTTGCAAACCCCAAGAATCGTTGGACTTGATTGATGCTAGGTGATGGTGGCCAATCCCTCCCTGGGTCTTGGTAGAGTCCATCTTGTGATTGCCACTGGAGATGACAAACCCCAAAAATGAAATAGTCGTCACGTGAAACTTGGACTTCTCCAACTTGACATAAAGTTCATGCTCTACAAGACTCTTTAAAATGTCCCTGACGTAAACAACGTTCTCCTCCATGGGTCTGAGAAGATTGTGATATCATTCAAGTCGACAAAGGCATAATTATTGAGAGTATCCTGGAGCATGTCGTTTATAATGGCCTGGAATATGGCTGGAGCATTCAAAAGGCTGAAAGGCAAAAGCAGATACTCGCCATGCCCCATCGGTATATTGAATGCAGTTTTTCACTCATCGCCTTCCCCAGCATGGACCAGATTGTATGCATCTGTAGGTTTAGTTTTGAGAACACACTGGCTCCTTGGAGCATCTAAAAGGCCATAATCATGAATGGTAGGGGGTAGTGATTTTTGGCCATCATGCGGTTTAATCAATGCATGGCCGCAGGCTCCCATCCTTCTTTTGTACGAAGAAGAGGACTGCACAGGCGGATAAGATGGAGGGCTGAATGAAGCCCATGGCAACAGCCTCCATAATATACTCTTCCATTACGCTTCTCTCTGGGCCTGACAGCACGTACAATTGACCCTGTGTGGGACAAGTACTGGGCAGCAGGTCTATTGCACAGTCGTAGGGTCAGTGCAGGGGAAGACTCAAGGCCTTTCTCTTGCCAAAGGCCAGGTCCTTATAGGATGAAGGGATTTTGACCTTTTTGTTGCTTCTTTCTCCTCCTGACCTTCCTGTGAGAATGACTCCTGAGTCTTCTTAGGCACCAGGGGAGATTCAACCGACCTCAGAGAACCCTCCCTAGGCTTAAAGCTCATTCATGGAAATGAGGCAAATCAGAGTCCGAATCTCCATCTGAATCCTCAGGCGACGGCAGTGAGGCATTTCAGAGGGTTCTTTCCCTCTTGGAAATAGTTCTTGTGGTTCTATGTAAAGCAGTCTTTTCTCTTCCTTGAGACCTGGTGGCTGGATTCCTTAAGCTTGTCTGCAAGTTCCCCAGACTGTTTGGGCATCTCTTTGGTCCTCTCCTGAACTAGAGATTCCCTCTCTCTAGTTCCTGTGGGATCCCGACTAGAGAGTGTCGGGACTCAGACAGGCCCATTGGCTGGAAGCAGCTTATCCATTCTTGAGTGGAGGACGAGGCCTCCAGAAGGTCTGAGGCTGCCACCTTATTGTTCGTTGGTCACAGGAGAGTCTGGGTCTTGGAACACCATGCCACAGAGAAACTGTCTTAACATGATTGGACCAAACAATGATTCCCCCCTCCATTCATTTCATGGATGGGTTATGCTGGGACAGCCAAGGATACCCAAGGATCAGGGGTATGAGCGGAGAGTCAATAATGTAGAAACTAATGTCTTCCACAAGAATGGCCAGAGTGGCCTCTACTTCCTGAGGAGAGTGAGATCCTTTGGAGTACGCAGGCTTCTCCTTCACAAGTTCTACCAGTCTGTGTTGCCAGTACAATCTTTTCTGGGCTGGTGTCCTGGGGCAATGACATCAACACGGGTGATGCTAACGGGTGACTGGCTCTGTTATAAGAGTCAAACTGGATACACTGGAGCTGTGATAGAACAAGGGTCCCTACGGAGAATCTTGGCAATTCTGGACAATGTTTTTCACCCTCTGCATACCACCTTGGCTGAACAGAGGAGCACTTTTAGTAATAGACTGAGACAAGTGTGCTGCTGTAAACAGTGCTATATGAGGTCATTCTTACCCTCGGCCATTGGGCTCTATAAAGAGTCAGCCTATAGCTGGGGAAATGATGACCCTCTCCTGTTAGACTGTTTGAAGGAACTTATTTTTTATTCTTTCCATTTATAGTATTTATATCTGCACTTGTAATGCTAGTGTGATGCTGTAAATTCCTTTGGGATCAATAAAGTATCTATCTTCATCTGCAAATCCACAGTCTGTTGCTGGATATGTCTAGAACCTGATGAAGGGTCCCAGCCTGAAACGTTGACTGTACTCCTTTCCAGAGATGCTGCTTGGCCTGCTGAGTTCCTCCAGATGATATCACGAGTAGGCTTACAATTGAGCACCAAACATCTATTCAGCCGTTTGTTAAATAGTCAATTCTTGGCACTAAAACCAGGATTACCAATTAGTGGGACCATCCTGAACCTGAGCCAGCTATCCGTCCTCCAGAGTGCCAGTGCATTTAAAGCCCAGAAGCTGGTGTGGTTGGGAGTGTCTCATAACAAAGACTTCTGGCTGCTCACACTCACCCTTGCGATTGCCATGTTGACAGTCTGAGACATCCCTGATCCTGGCAGCAGGGATGCAACATACCATCTGTGTGTCTCTATCACACCCATAGAACCTCACCTCTGTTCCTCTGACCAAGGAATCTCCTATCAACACTGCAGTCCTCTTCACCCCTTTGCTCTTCTGAGCTTCATCATCAGACTCAATGTCAGAGGCTTGGTCAGTTTGCCTCCCCCCCCCCCCCCAACAGTATCTAAAGATATACTTATTATTCAGTGGGACACCCACAGGTGTTCTCTGCACAGGCTGTGCACTCCCCCCCTTCTCCGGACAGTCACCTTTCTCCTGCAACTTTGGGGTAATTACATCCCTGTAGCTCCTGTCTATCACCTCCTCATTCTCCCGTATGAGTCGAAGGTCAGCGAGTTGCAACTCCAGTTCCTTAATACATTCTCTCAGTTGCTGCAACTCGGTGCACCTGGTGCAGATGTGTTTAGCTGGGAGACTGGAGGTCTCCCAGACTTCCCACATCCCACACAGAGTGTGGAGCCATTCTTACTAAACTACTATGCCCTGATAGATGAGGAATGAACAAATGAGAACAGAAAGAGAGAAACCGTATGGTCCTATGGAAGCTGGAGCAGGGACGAAATGGAGGAAATTCATGAGACATAATCTCCCACACACACAGCCTTGCTGACTAATCCTAATCTACCCCTTTTTTTGAAATTGCTCTTAACCCTCAGAACTGCTCCATTGAAACCATAAGATATAGCAGTAGAATTATGCCATTTTGGCCCATCGAGTCTGCTTCACCTCTTGGTTGATCCATTTTCAACATTCGAAAGGTTTTAATGAGATACCCCCCCCCCCCTCATCTTTCTGAATTCCAGCAAGTACAGACCCAGAGCCATCAAACGTTCCTTGTATGATAACCCTTTCATTCCTGGAATCATCCTTGTGAACTTCCTCTGGACCCTGTCTAATGACAACATGTCTTTTCTAAGATGAGGAGACCTAAACTGTTCACAATACTCAAGGCGAGGTCTCACCAGTGCCTTATAAAGCCTCAGCATCACACCCCTGCTCTTGTATCCTAGACCTCTTGAAATGAATGCTAACATGGTATTTGCCTTCCTCACCACCAGCTCAACCTGCAAGTTAACTTTCAGGGTGTTCTGCACAAGGACTCCCAAGTCCTTCTGCATCTAGTTTCCTGGATTTTCTCCTCATTGTGAAAATAGTCCACACATCTATCACCACTACCAAAGTGCATGACCATGCATTTTCCAACATTGTATTTCATTTGCCACTTTCTTGCCCATTCTCCTAATATGTCCAAGTCCAGCATCCTGCCTGTTTCCTCAACACTACCTGCCCCTCCACCAATCTTCGTATCATTTGTAAACCTGGTAACAAATCCATCTATTCCATCATCTAAATCATTTCTATACAGCGTAAAAAGAAGTGTTCCCAACACCGACCTCTGCGGCTTGGGAAGAACAGTTCTGCTGCTCCGAAGATGATGATTGGAGGCAATTTTTCTGTGACTCAATACCAATCAGGTCCCAAGGCTGCTTGACTAGCAAGTTTCAACCTGTACTCTTAAACAACTTCACTTGGAGCAGTCTTGCTGTTTAGCAAGACTGTGGCACAACCTGTCACTATTTATAACAAATTTTAAGTCTGATCTAAGTTTTTCTTCATACACACCAAACACCATTGGTGCTGCAATTTGTGTAGCCATCTCATGGCTCCTGTGAGCCAGGTTCAAGCTTGTTCTCTTTGTGAGATATGTTGGTTTCTCCCAGGTACTTTTGTTTCCTCCCACATTCCAAAGAGCTGCTGTTCAGTTGGTGAATTGGACACTCCATATTTCCCTTGGTGTAAGTGGTGGCAGGAGACTCTGGTGGGTGTTAGTGGGTATGGGAAAGAAAATAGTTGATAGGAAAATATGGGGAATGGAATTGCTCAAAGTGCTCTCTCTGAGAGCTGGCATAGATTCTGTGGACTAAATGGGCTTTTATTTTAAAAGAAAATGTCAAATACTGTGAAAGTTAGACTTAATCTCATCGAAGCTCACTCAAATTGCAATTTAATATTCCTCCCTCCACCCCCGCAATCACTTATCACTCTCACCAAATTCACAACCTGCTTTTTCTTTTTCTTCTTTCTTCTGAGGCTGTCCTTAGGGATCGAGTATGACGTTGCGACTTCCACTCCAAGTCTGAGGTATCTAAAGAGGCCACACATTTATGGTAATTTTACCAGCACTGACAGCTGCTCCCACTCCAGTAACTCTGCCAAGGGGCTTTTCATCAAGAACAATACAGTGTAATTGTTAGAGATGAATTTTTGTTCAGGGTGGGGGAACTGTGATTGAAATGGCCAGTCCATTTCCCATTTCTCCTGAACTACAACACAACAAAGCCTCATAGCAAGTGTCACCCGGAGGCAGTCGGTTTGGGGAATTGTTGTATTCCTTAATGTATCTTGAGTAATATCACCCGGAGGCAGTACCCAAAGACCAGTTCACTGAGCTTCCTGGTTGTTGTTCCATGCTGGACATTGCTGCCTAGCTCCACGCTTATGGGGAAAGATCCTGACTTCCATTACTCTTGTTTAATACAGTCATTAAAACTCACCACTTCGACCAAAGTGTTGGTCATTGACCAAGTACCTTGTTGCTGTTGTTCAGAAATGACATGGATGATTAAATGCAACTTGTTTTTTTGTGATCATGTGATTCTGTATTTCTGAGAGGCCTGAATCTAATTTGAAGTTGTGTCCCTTGTTTCTGCTGACACTTGCCAGGGAGACAGTTCTGGTGACAGCGGCAGCTGTGGACATTGCATCTCGCATCCTGAATGCCAAGGTTTGATGCTCTTTTTGTCTTTGATACCATAAGGCATAGTAGCAGAATTAGGCCATTTGGCCTATTGAGGCTGCCTTGCCTTTCATCATGGCTGATCCAATATTCCTCTCAGCCCCAATCGCCTGCCTTCTCTCTGTATCTCTTCATGCCCTGCCCAATCAAGAATCTACCAACCTCTGCCTGAAATATACATAAAGACGTCCTCCACAGCTGCCTGTGCAAGGAATTCCACAAGGTTCACCACTCTCTGGCTAAAGAAATTCCTCCTCATCTCTGTTCTAAACCTACGCCCCTCTATTCTGAGGCTGTGTCCTCTGGTCTTAGACTCCCCCATCATAGAAAATATCCTTTCACCACTTGATAGGTTTCAATGAGGTCACCCCTAATTCTTCAGAATTCTAGTGAATATAAGCCTAAAGCCCTCAAATGCTATTCATATGACAAGCCATTCAATCCTGCAGTCATTTTTGTGAACCTCCTTTGAATCCTGTCCAGTTTCAGCACATCCTTTCTAAGAATAGAGGCCCAAAACTGTTCACAATATTCCAAGTGAGGTCTCACCACTGCTTTATAAAGTCTCAAATTACATCCTTGCTTTAATACTCTGGTCCCCTTGATATGAATGCTAACACCACATTTGCTTTCCTTACCACAGACTCAACCTGCAAATTAACCTCTAGGGAATCCTGCACAAAGACTCCAAAGTCTCTTTGCACCTCAGTTTTTTGTATTTTATCTCCCTTTCATTTCTTCTACCAAAGTGTATGACCATACACTTGCTGACACTGTACTCCATCTGCTATTTAGTTACACGTTCTCCTAATCTGTCTAAGTCCTTCTGCAGCTTCTCTATTTCCTCAAAACTACCTGTCTCTTGACCTGTCTTCATCTGATCTGCAAACTTTGCAACAAAGCCTTAATTACATCATCCAAATCATTGATATATAATGTAAAGAGAATCGGTCCCAACACAGACCAAGTCACTGGCAGCCAACCAGAAAAGGTTCCCTTTATTCCCACTCTATGCCTCCTGCAAATCAGCCACTACTTTATTCATGTAGAATCCTTTTTTGTAATACTATGGGCTCATAGCTTGTTAAGCAATCTCATGTGTGGCACCTTGTCAAAGGCCTTCTGAAAATCCAGTGCACAACTTCAACAGATTCTCCTTTGTCTACCCTGCTCACTCTGGTGTATTTTATCATGTCCTCCAAGTGCCCTGAGATTTCATTCTTAATAATCGACTGCAATGTCTTCCCAACCACTGAGGTCAGACTAACTGGACTATAGATTCCTTTCTTCTGCCTCCCTCCCTTCTTAAAGAGTGGAGTGACATTTACAATTTTCCAGTCTTCCGGAAGCATTCCAGAATCTAGTGCCTCTTGAAAGATCATTACTCATGCCTCCATGATCTCTTCAGCCAGCTCTTTTAGAATTTTGGGATGTACACCATCTGGTCCAGGTGACTTATCTACCTTCAGACCTTTCAGTTTCCCAAGAACCTTTTCTCTCGTTATGATAACTTCACATACTTCATGCCCCAACACCTGGAACTTACACCATACTGCCAGTGTCTTCCACAGTGAAGACTACTGCAAGATACTTGATCAGTTCATAAGCCATTTTGTTCCTCATTACTACCTCTCTGGCATCATGTTCCAGTGGCCTGATATCCATTTCTACCTCTTGTTTACACTTCATGTATCTGAATAAACTTTTGGTATATCTTATTTCTATCTGGTGCTCTGTTGCCCAGCATTTTGGTAGGAGTATGTGGAGGGATAAACAGAACCAGGGAAAGGTCCCTCTGGAGAGGTGTCTGTGCTGTGGAGGACTTTGCCCTTGCCTATTCTATTTTGAATTTGAACATGTGCAGCATTGTGAGTACTGAACAGTAAAGCACTGTGGAGTCTGAGTGACATGGTAGGATGGCAAAGGATTTTTAAAAATACCTGTGCTGGCTTGAATCTGATTCCAACACACTGGATGGTTGACTTCCACAACCATCGCCAAGAGGAGCTCAGTAGCAACAGCACTGAACTGATCTGGCAGCTTGGAATGTAAGTGTACTCCTTCACAATCTGTAACTTCATGGCCCAGGATATCCCTCATTCACCATCACTATTGAGCGAGGGAATACCCTGGATTCAGCAATGAATAAGATGTATAAGTGTATAAGATGATGTGAGGCATTGATCATGTGGATAGTCAGAGGCTTTTTCCCAGGGCTGAAGTGGCTGCCACAAGAGGACACAGGTTTAACGTGCTTGGGAGTAGGTACAGAGCTGGGACTTTTCTCTTTGGAGCATAGAAAAATGAGAGGGGGCTTGATAGAGGTCTACAAGGTTATGAGAGGCATAGATAGGGTGGATAGTCAGTACCTGTTTCCCAGGGCTCCAATAGCAAACACCAGAGGGCATATATACAAAATTAAGGGAGAGAAGTTTAGGGGAGACATCAGGGGTAAGTTTTTTTACACAGAGGGTTGTGAGTGCCTGGAATGACTTGCCAGAGATGGTGATGGAGGCTAAAACATTAGGGGTATTTAAGAGCCTCTTGGACAGGCACATGGATGAAAGAAAAATGGAGGGTTATGGGGTAGTGTGGGTTTAGTACTTTTTTTAAAGGATTATATGGGTCAGCACAACATGGAGGGCTGAAGGGCCTGTACTGTGCTGTAGTGTTCTATGGTTCTAAGGTGGAACTCCACTAATCACTGGCAGCCAACCATGAAAGGATCCTTTTATTCCCACACACTGCCTCCTACCTATCAGCTGATGCTCTAACCATGTTTGTAACTTTCCTGCAGTACCATGGGCTCTTAACTTGGTAAGCAGCCTCATATGTGGCACCTTGTCAAACTCCCTCTGAAAGTCCAAATACACAACATTCACTGAATCATCCCATTTATCTATCCTACTTGTAATCTGCTCAAAGAATTCTAACAGGATTGTCAGGCAGGATTTTCCCTGAAGGAAATGATGCTGACTTTGTACTCTCTTGTCCATGTCGTCAAGTACTCCATCACCTCATCTTGAACAATTGACTCTAACATTTTCCCAACCACTAAGGTCTATAATTTCCTCTCTGCTGTCTTCCTCCTTTCTTAAAGAGTGGAGTGACATTTGCAATTTTCCAGTCCTCTGGCACCATGCTGGAGTCCAATAATTTCTGAAAGATTATTTCTAATGCCACCACAATCTGTAACACTACAACTTTCAGAACCATAGGATGCAGTTCATCTGGTCCAGGTGACTTATGTACTTTTAGGTCTTTCAGCTTTTTGAGCATATTCTCTCTTGTAATTGTAACTGCACCCACTTCTCTTCCTTAGCACACTACAACATCAAGCATACTGCTAGTGTTCACTACAGTGAAGACTGATGCAAAGTATCTACTTATTCAGCCATCTCCTTGTCCCCCATAATTATTCCACCTGCCTCATTTTCTTGTGGTCCTAAATCCACTTTCATTGCTCTTTTATTTTTAACATACTTGAAAAACTTTTCCTATCCACTTTGATATTATTTGCTAGCTTGCTTTCATATTTCATCTTTTCCTTCTAATGATTTTTTTAGTTGCTGTCTGTAGGTTTTTAAAACTTCCCAATCCTTTATCTTCCCACTAATTTTTGCAGTGTTGTATGCCCTTTCTTTTGCTTTTACATGGCTTTGACGTCCCTTGTCAGCCATGGTTGTATAATTTTACCATTTGATTATTTCTTCATTTTTGGAATACATGTGTCCTGCACCTTCCTCATTTTTCCCAGAAATGCATGCCATTGCCACTCTGCTGACATCCCTGCCTGCAGCTCCTTCCAATTTACTTTGGCCAACTCCTCTCTCATACCACTGTAGTTTCCTTTACTCCACTGAAAAAAATTTCAAGTTGAAGTCAATCATATTGTGATCACTGGTTCCAAAGGGTTCTTTTACCTTGAGCTGCCGAATTGCCTCTTTCACCTCAGACGATTGAGGAAGTTTGGTATAGGCCCGCAAATCCTCAAGACCTTCTACAGGGGCACAATTGAGAGCATCCTGACTGGCTGCATCACTGCCTGGTATGGGAACTGTATCTCCCTTAATCGCACAGCCCAGCGCATCTGCCGTTGTGAACTTCCATGATTCAGGACATTTACAAAGACAGGTGTGTGAAAAGGGCCCGAAGGATCATTGGGACCCGAGTCACCCCAACCACAATCTATTCCAGCTGCTACCACCCAGGGAATAGTACCGCAGATTAAAAGCCAGGACCAACAGGCTCCAGGACAGCTTCTCCACCAGGCCATCAGACTGATTAACTCACATTGATCTGAGTGTATTTCTATGTTTCATTGACTATTCTGTTTATTATAGATTATTATAAATTACTATGATTGCACATTTCACATTTAGATGGAGATGTAACACGAAGATTTTTACTCCTCATGTCTGTGAAGGATATAAGAAATAAAGTGAATTCAATTCAACTATCAGCCACGCATCTATCAGCCAGATCATCCTGTTTCTACCCTCACTGACGCGTGACACAGGCAGCAATCCAGAAATTACTACCCGGGAATTCCTGCTTCTCAGCTTTCTACCCAGCTCTCTGAATTCTCTTTTCAGAA
This sequence comes from Hemitrygon akajei, assembly GCF_048418815.1. NCBI lineage: Eukaryota > Metazoa > Chordata > Chondrichthyes > Myliobatiformes > Dasyatidae > Hemitrygon > Hemitrygon akajei. Next base: position 53,225,789 of record NC_133148.1, read on the forward strand.
TTAGAATCAGAATCGGGTTTATTTTCACCGGCATGTGATGTGAAATTTGTTAACTTAGCAGCAGCAGTTCAATGCAATACATAATCTAGCAGAGGAATAATAATAATAATAATAATAAATGCAATAAGAAATAAAAAATAAACAAGGAAATCAATTACGTATATTGAATAGATTGTTAAAAATGTGCAAAAACAGAATTACTCTATATTTAAAAATAGTGAGGTAGTATCCAAAAATTCCATGTCCATTTAGGAATCGGGTGGCAGAGGGGAAGAAGCTGTTCCTGAATCGCTGAGTGTGTGCCTTCAGGCTTCTGTACCTCCTGTCTGCTGGTAACAATGAGAAAAGGGCATGCCCTGGGTGCTGGGGGTCCTTAATAATGGGTGTTGTCTTTCTGAGACACTGCTCCCTAAAGATGTCCTAGGTATTTTGTGGGCTGGTACCCAAGATGGAACTGACTAGATTTACAACCTTCTGCTGCACTTTCGGTGCTGTGCAGTAGCCCCTCCATACTAGACAGTGATGCAGCCTGTCAGATTACTCTCCACAGTACAACTATAGAAGTTTTTGAGTGTATTTGTTGACTTAACCAATCTATTCAAACTCCTTTAAAATATAGCGGCTGTCTTGCCTTTTTTATAAGTACATCGATATGTTGGGACCAAGTTAGATCCTCAGAGATCTTGACACCAAGGAACTTGAAGCTGCTCACTCTCTCCACTTCTGATCCCTCTGAGGATGGGGATGTGTTCCTTCATCTTGCCCCTCCTGAAGTCCACAATCAGCTCTTTCATCTTACTGACGTTGAGTGCCAGGCTGTTGCTGTGGCACCACTCCACTAGTTGGCATATCTCACTCCTGTACGCCCTCTCACCACCACATGAGATTCTACCAACAATGGTTGTACCTATGTCAATGGTACCAATATGTACCAAGATATCTGGCTGCTCCCCCTCCTTCTCCAAAATGTTTGTGGGTGTGATCTCAGACATCCCTGACTCTGAAACCTGGGAGGCAACATACCATCCAGCTGTCCCGTTCACACTCACAGAATGTCCTGTCTGTTCTCACTATCAAATCCTCTATCACGACCGCTCCCTTTTTCTCTCTCTTTCACTTCTGCATCACTGACCCATGGTCAGTGCCTGTAATCTGGTCGCTGTAGCATTCTCCCGGGAGGTTATCCACCACAAAAGTATCCAAAGCGGATAAATTTGAGGGGAATGGCCACAGGGGTGCTCTACTCTAACTGCCATTTTCCATTTCTCCTGACAGTCGCCCAGCTACTCGCCTCCTGCAACTTCGGGGTGACTACTTCTCTGTAACTTTGATCAATTATATCCTCATTCTCCCATACAAGCTGAAGGTCATCCAGTTGTTGCTCCAGAGCCCTAACATGGTCTTCAAGGAGCTGCACCAGATGCACTTCACACAGATGTAGTTCCCCAGGAGACTCTGGGTCTCCCACGATCTAACATCCGGTATGAAGAACACACCACAGCCATTTAAATAGTACAGCAAGAGAGGGAAAATAGATAAAAAGGAAACCTGAACAGAAGCTTTACACAGAGCCGCTGCCTCTTCCGAGCCGAAGTCTCTTTTGAGCCAAAACCTGTCACTTCTACTCTTGCCACTGGCCTAGTCCCGACAATGGCCACTCCGCTTATACCTTCTGTACTTTTAGTTAGTTCGTAGAGCTGTGTTGACGCTGCTGATAGGCTGCGTACAATATTTCAGTCCTCTTAAAATCAATGCTGATATCGCGTTTGCCTTCCTCACTGCTGACTCAGCCTGCAAATTAACATTTAGAGAATTGTGCACAAGGACTCCCAAGACCCTTTGCACTTCATATTTTTGAATGTTCTCCCCATACAGAAAATAGTATACCCTCTTATTTCATCTACCAAAGTGTATGGCCAAACTCTTCCTGACACTATTCCATCTGCCACTTCATTGCCCATTCTCCTAATCTGTCTAAATCCTTCTGTAGCCTCTCTACTTCCACAAAACTACCTGCCCCTACACTTATCTTCAGATCATCTGCAAACTTTATTACAAAGCCATCAATTCTATCATCCAAGTCATTGACATTACATGTTCAAAGGAACAGTCCCTACACAGACCCTGTAGAACACTACTAGTCACTAGCGACCAACTGGAAAAAGCTCCCTTTCTCCCTACTCTTTGCCTCCTGTCAATCAGCCACGTTATACATGCTCAAGGAAATCTGCAGATGCTGGAAATTCAAACAACAACACACAAAATGCTGGTGGAACACAGCAGGCCAGGCAGCATCTATAAGGGTCCCTCTTCAAGGGTCTTGGCCCGAAACATCGGCAGTGCTTCTCCTTATAGATGCTGCCTGGCCTGCTGTGTTCCACCAGCATTTTGTGTGTTGTTACTTTATACCTGCTAGTATCTTTCCTGTAATACCATGGGCTTGTAACTAGTAAAGCAGCCTCATGTGTGGCATCTTGTCAAAGGCCTTCTGAAAATCCAAGTACACAACATCCACCAATTCTCCTTTGTCTGTTCTGCTTTGAAGAATTCCAACAGATTCGTCAGGCAAGATTTTCACCTGAGGAAACCATGCTGACTGTGGCCTATTTTATCATGTATCTCCAAGTACTCCAAAAACACATCCTTATCAATCGACTCCAACATCTTCCAAACTACTGAGGTCAGACTAACTGGCCTATAATTTTCTTTCTTCTCCCTCTCTTTTTCTTGAAGAGTGGAGTGATTTTTGCAGTTTTCCAGTCTTCTGGAACCATTCCAGAATCTAGTGATTCCTTTAAAGATCAGAATCAGAATCAGAATCAGACTTTAATCACCAAGTACCTATGCACATACAAGGAATTTACTTCTGGCAGATGTTGTCTCTCTGCTCATAACAATAATAATGATAAATATAAATTAAAATATAGATTATACATACAGGTAGTGCAATCCAAGTAATAGTTAGCCGGCAGTTAACTGTTCAGCAAAGTGACCGCGGTAGGGAAAAAACTTCTCCAGTGCCTATTTGTCTTAGTCTGGAGGGATCTGAAGCGCCTACCAGACGGAAGCAGATCAAACAGTCTGTGCGCAGGATGGGAGGAGTCCTTTATGATGTTCCCCACCCTCTTCTTCAACCTGGAAGAGTACAGGTCCACAATAGAGGGCAGGGAGGCTCCAATAATGTGCTCGGCAGTCCTCACTGTGTGCTGTAGTCTGGTTCTATCCTGCTTGGTGGCGGCTCCAAACCACACAATGATGGAGGTGCACAGGACAGACTCAATGACTGCAGTGTAGAACTGCAGCAGCAATTCCTGAGGCAGACCGTATTTCCTCAAGAGCCGCAGGAAACTACTAATCATTACTAATGTCTCCACAATCCCTTGAGCCACCTCTTTCAGAACCTGGGTGTATTACCATATAACCATATAACAATTACAGCATGGAAACAGGCCATCTCAGCCCTTCTATTCCGTGCCAAACGCTTACTCTCACCTAGTCCCACCGACCTGCACTCAGCCCATAACCCTCCATTCCTTTCCTGTCCATATACTGATTGAATTTTTTTTAAATGACAATATTGAACCTTCCTCTACCACTTCTACTGGAAGCTCGTTCCACATAGCTACCACTCTCTGAGTAAAGAAGTTCCCCCTCATGTTACCCCTAACCTTTTGCCCCCTAACTCTCAACTTTTCCTCTTGTTTGAATCTCCCCTACTCTCAATGGAAAAAGCCTATTCCGTCAACTCTATCTATCCCCCTCATAATTTTAAATACCTCTATCAAGACCCCCCTCAACCTTCTACACTCCAAAGGATAAAGACCTAACTTGTTCAACCTCTCTCTGTAACTTAGGTGCTGAAACCCAGGTAACATTCAAGTAAATCTTCTCTGTACGCTCTCTATTTTGTTGACATCTTTCCTATAATTTGGTGACCAGAACTGTACACAATACTCCAAATTCGGCCTTTCCAATGCCTTGTACAATTTTAACTTTGCATCCCAACTCTTATACTCAATGCTCTGATTTATAAAGGCCAGCATACCAAAAGCTTTCTTCACCACACTATCCGCATGAGATTCCACCTTCAGGGAACTATGCAACATTCCCGAGGTCACTCAGTTCTACTGCATTCTTCAATGCCCTACCATTTACCATGTATGTCCTATTTGGACTATTCCTACCAAAATGTAGCACCTCACACTTATCAGCATTAAACTCCATCTGCCATCTTTCAGTCCACTGTTCGAACTGGCCTAAATCTCTCTGCAAGCTTTGAAAACCTACTTCATTATCCACAACACCACCTATCTTAGTATCATCTGCATACTTAGTAATCCAATTTACCACCCCATCATCCAGATCATTAATATATATGACAAACAACATTGGACCCTGTATAGATCCGTGAGGCACACCACTAGTCACCGGCCTCCAACCTGACTACCAATACTCCACTACTACTCTCTGGCATCTCCCATCCAGCCACTGTTGAATGCATTTTACTACTTCAATATTAATACCTAATGATTGAACCTTCCTAACTAACCTTACATGTGGAACCTTGTCAAAGGCCTCACTGAAGTCCATATAGACAACATCCACTGCTTTACCCTCATCAACTTTCCTGGTAACCTCTTCAAAAAATTCAATAAGATTTGTCAAACATGACCTTCCATGCACAAATCCATTAACTGTTCCTAATCAGACCCTGTCTATCCAGATAATTATATATACCATTTCTAAGAATACTTTCCATTAGTTTACCCACCACTGACATCAAACTTACAGGCCAATATTTGCTAGGTTTACTCTTAGAACCCTTTTTAAACAATGGAACAATGTACACCATCTGGAAGAGGTGACGTATCTACCTTCAGACCGTTCAGTTTCTCAAGAACCTTCTCCCTAGTAATGGCACCATCTCCCAGTTCTGCCCCCCGACTCTCTTGAACTTCCAGCATACTGCTAGTGTCTTCCACAGTGAAGCCTGATGCAGGATCGTTATACAGTTTATTGACCATTTCCTTGTCCCCATTATGACCTCTCCAGCATTGTTTTCCAGTGGTCTGTTATCCATTCTCACCTCTCCTTTACACTTTATGTGTCTGAAGGCACTTTTGGTATCCTCTTTAAGAGTTTTGTGTTCCATGTTTTGCTTCTTTAAAACTTGTTTTGTTGCCTTCTGGTGTTTTTTAAAATCTTCCCAATCTAACTTGCCACCAATATTTGCCCTATTATATTAACTTCCTACCAAAGATATTGGGCTTACCAGTCTATAGATCCCAGCTTTTAATTTTATTTGCAGCCCTTCTTAAATAAAGGTGCAAAATTATTTGTACATATCCTATCTATCCCAGAAAACGTCTGAAAGGTCCAAAGAACTGAATTCCTGCTCCCTGTGAATTTAAAAACGCAAACACAATGAAATCTGCAGATGCTGGAAATTCAAGCAACACACACAAAATGCTGGTGGAACGCAGCAGGCCAGGCAGCATCTATAGTTAGAAGTACAGTCGACGTTTTGGGCCGAGACCCTTCGTCAGGACTCACAAAGAGTCTCAGCCGGAAACGTTGACTGTTCTTCTTCCTATAGATGCTGTCTGGCCTGCTGCGTTGCACCAGCATTTTGTGTGTGTTCCTGCTCCATGTGCAAGGTCGCAGCAATGTACAATATGTCCACTTCCTACAATACTATCTATTTTGGTGTCACCTGCCATCTAATACTCGGGAATATGGGATTGATTCACATCAATGAGAGGACTCCTTCATCCAGGTATCAACAATCATTGGACAAAGCCCCAGGATAAAATTCAAAGGAACAATTCTCAGTCCATATCCAGGGAAATGCCCCCTTATTCAGTGTTGTGTGAAAGTATAATCGGATACGGTTTTGGAGACACACACATTCACATAGTGGGGGAGATTCCCAGTGCCAAAACACAGTGAGGAACATGGCTTGTATTTGTGCATTAGTCCAGTACACTGGTCATGGAGGGTCTGTCCCTTTTACTCTGTGCTCTCCCCCTCCATTCCCTTCCTTGCTTCTCTCTCTCTCTACTTGACCTTTTCCTCTCTCTCTTTCCACCTTCTCTAAGCTCATTTCAGACTTTTCAGACCAATTTGCTGCCTCATTTCTCCCTCCCACCCCACAGTACACAAGGTCAGAAGCTGGCTGTGACAAGCTGCCTGCACTTTGTACAAACAGGCTGTCGGAGCCCTTAGCTGACAGAGAGAGAGAGGGGGGCAGAGACATAAACAGGAAGCAGAAGACAAAGCTGTTGCTGTGAGCAGTGAAGAGTGTAAAATATACTGAAGGACTGGCAGCACGTTCTCATGGCGGGAAAGAAGGAGAGGCAGGCCAGAGTCGGGAGCCGACATTCCCAGAGGGGAGCAGAGGCCAGTGGCAAGGTAGGATCCTCAGTTGTTGCACATCAATGCCTCCGTAGTTGGCTAAAATCTGAGTGTGGGCGTGAGTCTGGTTGCTGAACAACAGATATAGCATTGAGTGAGTGATAGTTACTGACAATGGAATCATGAAGCTGAGTGTGTGATGTTCATACGCAAGTTCAGATCACATCACGGCAGCTGGGATGTTTAAAATCAGTTCATTAAACATGTAACTGTGGCTTTGAGAAATGGATTGGAATCTAAACGCATGACTGACGTGTTTCAGGGAAGGGAATCTGCTGACGTTACCTGGTCTGGCCTGTATATGTCTCCAGGCCCACAGTAATATAACTGTCCTTTAACTACCCTGTGAAATGGCTCAGTAATCTACCCGGATCGAGAGCAGTTGGGATGGGAAAGAAATGTTGTTCTACTCACATCTCAGGAATGAATAACTAAAAGTCATCCATTGTTATGTTGTATCATGACAAATACATTACCGTATTGTTTTTAAGATCGATCCCACGGGATTGGGATTGATTTTTAATTAAATTGCAATGAAATTAATTTAGTGTTAATAATATTTCACGTTTGTTTTACTGTTTATTAGTTTATGTAGTTACATCATGATATTGTATTCAATTGTCTCCATGGAATTTCATTGATAAGTTGCTCCTGTGATAGAATTCCTTCAGATAAGGCATTGGGAATGACTGTGGCAACAGTTGTATTGATCAGTCGTGCTGACACATGCACTCCAGGTTATGGACATGGGGAATCCATTCTATTGTATTCTTGGTTTGCATTAATCTAGTACCTGTTTATGTTTTCTTCTCCTGGTGTGTTTTACCCCAGTATCTGTTGTATTTTCCTGCAATAGCATATTTTCTCAAAATGCTCTCTTTTGCTCACATCACATTAAAACATTGTCACCTGTAGTTGTACCAATACCTCCACACTTTCTGATGGGCGATACTGCAGGACGCACAAAGTTTCCTTCAGCTAAACACTGGGAAGACCAAAGGCTTTGGACTCGACAGTGAGTTCTGTTCTTTTCCAGGGCACCAAGGGACAGAGGTGCTGCCTTTCAGCTGGGACATTGAAGGGAGATTGTGTGTGCAATGAAGAAGCTACTGTACCCACAGTTTTATAGGATATAGTTTTATCTACTAGTATATAATAAAAAATAAGATAATCAATTCTCCTCTTATCATTCCATGAAAAGAAATAAAAAGATAAAGAATTTTTATAATTTTTATATAAACAATGAAAAAACCACTAAACAAAAAAAAGGGACTGGGCAGCCCATACTGAGATTAAAAGCAGGAAAAAAGAGAAACTTTCCGATCAAATACAAAGTTTCGAGGAGCTAACTGGAAGAGCAATAAATCAAACCATATGAAAATATTGAATAAAAGGTCGCCAGGTTTCTTCAAATTTAAAGGATGTATCAAATGTTTGACTTCTTATTTTCTCTAAATTTAGACAGGACATAATGGAGGTAAGCCAATAAAAAAAAGTAGGTGGATTGGAGTCCTTCCATTTAAGCAAAATGGCTCTCCTCGCCGATAAAGTTGTAAAAGCTATCATCTGTTGAGTGGAAACAGGAATATATCCGGCTTCTGGTAGAGTGACCCCAAAAATTGCTGTAAATAAATTCAGTTGTAGGTCCAAATTCAAGACTTTTGATAAAGTGTTAAAGACATCTTTCCAAAAATTATCTATCTTGATACAATACCAAAACATATGAGTTAAAGTAGCCACCTCAATATTACATCTGTCGCAAATAGGATTAATATTGGGAAAAATACGGGCTAATTTATCCTTTGACATATGTGCCCGATGTACCACCTTGAATTCTATCAGGGAATGATGGGCATAAATAGATGAAGTATTTACCAAATGAAAAACTTTATCCCATTGATTATCTAAAAGTGACTCTCAAAATTCCAATTCCCATGCACCTTTAGTTTTATCGTTAGATCCCTTTCGCAAATTCAATAACAATTTATAAATTATAGCTATCATTCCTTTTTGAAATGGTTTAACCTAAAAAAGAGTAACTATCATATTGGGTGAATAAGCAGAGGGAGAATTTGGAAGTAAGCTACGTAAAAAGAATTCCTAATCTGTAAAGATCTAAAAAAAGTGTGCATTAGATAAGTCAGATTTGTCCACTACCTGAGTGAAAGACATTAAACGATCCCCCATAAACAAGTCTAAAAAAGTTATTATTCCTTTAGTTTTTCAAATTAAAAATGTCTGATCAGAAATTGATGGCTTAAAAAATAATTAAGATGGATTCTACTAGAAAGAACAAAGTTATTAAACAACTACCCTAAACTCAAGAAATGTACGAAAGTGAAATAAATTCTTAATGTATGTTTGATAATGGGATTGAAGTCTCAACTACCAATCTTAGAAAGCAAAAATGGTAAAGAGGCCAAAGAATACCCCTTCAACGAGTTTTTCTCCAAATCCAACCATAAAGGATAGTCATGTATATCTGAATAATGAACCCAAAATGAAATATATCAAATATTATTTGCCCAGTAATACTTTCTAAAATTTGACAAAGCTATACCAACATGCTTTTTAAATTTCTGCAATAGAGGTTTACTCAATCTAGGATTTTTATTATTCCAAATATAAGATAAAATATTAGAGTCTATTCTATCAAAAAACAGTTTAGGAACAAAGGAAGGGATTGCTTGGAATACATATAAGAAGTTCGGTAACACTATCATTTTAATAGCATTAATTCTACCAATTAATGAGAATGTCATAGGAGACCATTTAAAAGTATTTGTTGCGTGTATTCAATTAACGGAAGAAAGTTATATTTATACAGGTCCTTAAAATTTTTGGTAATTTCAATACCAAGATAAGTAAAGTTATTTTTAGCAATGATAAAAGGAATTTGATCATATTGATCCAAGTAGTTATTAATAGGAAATAACTCACTTTTGTGCAAACGTAATTTCTATCCAGAGAAACTACTGTTCAGAAAATATAGATAACATAGAAGGAATAGATTTCTTAGGATCTGAAATATAAACTAACAAGTCATCTGCATACAACAAAACCTTATGCACTTTATCTCCTCTCCTAATACCTTGAACATTATTGGAGTCCCGAAGAGCAATAGCAAGAGGTTCTAAAGCCGGGTTGAATAACAGCGGACTAAGAGGACAGCCCTGCCATGTACCTCTGTATAAGCCTAAAATAAGGAGATTTTTGATTGCTAGTTATAACTGCCACCATAGGAGCTTGATAGATCAGCTTAATCCAGGAAATAAAACCTGGACCAAAATTAAATCTTTCTAAAACTTCCAATATATATGACCATCCTACCCTATCAAAGGCTTTCTCTGCATCAAGGGAAACAACACATTCAGATTCTTTAGATGGAGAGGAATTAATAATGTTCAATAATCTCCAAATATTAAAATATGAATATCTATTCTTAATAAATCCAGTTTGATCCTTAGAAATAACATTAGTTAAAAATTCTCGAGCCTGTTAGCCAAGATCTTAGAAAGAATTTTGGAATCTGCATTTAATAAGGAAATTGCACTGTAAGAGGCACATTCAGATAAATCTTTTCCTTTTTTAGGAATTAATGAAATTGAAGGCTCATAAAAAGTTTTCGGGAGGGTCCCAGAGGATATAGAATCAGTGAAAATTTGGCATAAATGAAGTGTAAGTATTTCAGTAAACATCTTAAACAATTCTACTGTAAATCCATCCAAGGGATTTTAAAATTAATAAAAATAGATACAACTCTAATTTTAGTTACTGATGAAGAATGAAATTGAGAGCCCCTCCAAAATTAAAAAGAAATGGTTTTCATCCTCCTTACAGATATGTGTCACTTGCGCAAAATAATATCAGCTTGGAGTGTTTTTAATTTCTTGAAGATCTTGCTACGCTTAATAGGTTGGTTCAAGCCATTCAGGTTCCAAAAGATTATATTAATTTTATTAAATCCATAATAAGGGTTTTATTTAAGATTTTATAAAATAAGTTAGTGCGCCAGCACAGACCAAACCCGCAGGGAAGAACAAATTATGGATTCGATCAGAGAGAACAGAAAACAAAATGATCAACAGGAAAACCTCTCAGGACTGCCCAGTCGAAAAAGCCTAAACTAATAGCCCCACTCCTCTCCCCCCAAAGCCCGAAAACCATCCAGTAGGCGGACAGCATTCTCAACTAAAATCCCTAAATCCCTAAACCCCTGTCTCCAATAGGTGGACTCCTTTTTAAAAAGTTATACACTAACACCGCTGACTATATACACAACAGACACATAAAGAAATTTTAAAAATCCAAATATTTTGATATTATGTCTAACAGAGGTTAGAACATAGTTAACAGCAGCCATCTGAAATTCATTTAATAAAAATTGATCATATATTCAAAAAAGATAGAACATACCAAATAATATGTTATCACTAGTGTTAAACTCTTACAAATCCTAAAGGAAAAAATAAAACAGCCAAAACGATGTCTAGGCAGACATAAAACGTAGATTGAGCTTTCAACGGTCCGGCTAAAAACGACTCCCAGCTAAGGATTAAGTGTTTAAGTTGCGTGCAAGACAGGCTTAAACTCCTTTATAAATTTCCAAGCCTCTTCTGGGGAGTCAAACCATTTTGGCACGACAGTTCATCTTATAAAGTTCAGCCAAGGCTTCCCGATATTTAAATCTTTCCGTATAAACCTCTCTGGCAAAATCTTCAACTATATGAATCTCTACTCCATTATAAATTAGCTTCCCCTGCTTCCTAGCATCTTGAAGAATTGCTTCTTTAGTAGCAAAGTAATGCAAACATAAAATCACCGGGCAACATTTCATCTCCACTGAAGGCTTCAGGCAGATGATTCGGTGAGCTCTATCATCAGAGGAGCTTCGAGTATCTCACTAAAAAGTGAGTATAGCATATACATAAAAACTTTAATGGCTCACCGGGTTCCAAGTTTTCAGACAAACCCGGTATGCATAAATTCATCCAATGACTTCAGCTTTCCAGATCAATTGTTTTCTTCTTAACTTTCAATAATTCAGAAGAAACCTTAACAATTTTCTATTCCATATTATATATCTTTAATTCTTGTTCTTTAATCACTTGATTCACTGTCTCCTGTTCTCTTCCGATTCTATTAGTATCCTTTTTAAGCATCTGCTATTGAAATTCCAGATTCCTCAAAGATTCCTGGACGGCAGAGACGGTTATTTCAAGCTTTTCATTACCATTAGTCAGTTTATCAATCTTAGTGTCCACCATTCCGACCCTGGTTTTAATATCTTGCATCAAAGAAAACATTCTTTCTGAAGCAGGGACTTCCTCTGCCTCCTTAGTTTGTTCACCTTCGGAAACCATTTTGCCACCTCTTAATTTGATTCCAGTTTGGGTTCCAGCCATCGTAATTAAATAGTAAATCCTTCACAAAAGTAATAAATCTTCAAAGTTTAAACAAAACTAGCAGTGGAAAGTAAGTTGTAAAAGGAAAGAGTAGCGCCAAAGTGCGTCTTACTCCATGGGCTGCTGAGAAGAGACTCTGAGAAATTCTTCCAATGAGCCTCTGTGTTGTCCTGAATATCTTTCTCGGGGTGAAGCACCCCAGTATTCCCACTGTGGGAAATCCCTTATGAACATGAGCAGTACTTATGGGGCTACACTCATATATTACAGGCTGGAAATCTCTCCGATATTTGTCCCAGGATGTATTACCCACTTGTACTTGGAGGCAGGTCAAATCACTGCAGTTATGAGGGAACTAAGATGGGCTGAATGGTTTTTCTCAGTTTTATCAACTCCAGTCACTCAATTTTCTCCTTTTCTTTGTTTTGATTCACGTAATTTCAAATTGTGACATAAACTCCAGGGGAAAATTGAAAGAAAATCTACAGCCAATGATTTCCGTAACATCTGATTTACAAGCTATGACAGGGCAAGATCCTGAGCCCACCCTCCCCAGGTCACCTTCTTGCTACATAACAATAACCACTTCCTCACTTTACTCTTCTCCATCACAAACCGCACTCTCATCCCCTGCTCCCAATTCCCAAGCAAATGATCAGAGAAAATTTGCATGGTGCTCTGCATAGGTATGTTCCATTCAGATAGGGAAAGGATGGTAGGGTAAAAGAACCAAAGGATGTGGAAAATCTAGTTAAAAAGGAAGAGCTCTTGAAAGAGCCAAAAAACTAGGTACTAATAGAGTTCTAGAAAATCGCAAGGTTTCCAGGAAGAAGTTTAAGAATGAAATTAGGAGAGCTGGAAGAGGCCACGAGAAGGCCTTGGCAAGTAGAATTAAGGAAAACCGCAAGGCATTCTACAAATTTGTGAGGAACAAGAGGATGAGCCAAGTGAGAATAGGACTAATCAGGTGTGATAGTGAAAACGTGTGCATGGAGTCGGAGGAAGTAGCAGAGGTACTTAATGAATACTTTGCTTCTGTTGTCACCAGGGAAAAGGACCTTGGCAATTGTGGGGATGACTTACAGCGGATTGAAACACTTGAACATATAAACATTAAGAAAGAGAATGTTCTGGAGCTTTTGGAAAGCATTAAGTTAGATAAGTCACCAGGACCAGATGAAATATACCCCAGGCTACTGCGGGAAGTAAGAGAAGAGATTGCTGAGTGTCTGGTGATGTTCTTTGTATTATTAACAGGGATGGCACAAGTACCAGAGGATTGGAGGGTTGCAAATGCTGTTCCTGTGTTCAAGAAAGGGGGTAGAGATAACCCACGAAATGATAGACCAGTGGGTCTTACTTCAGTGGTGAGCAAGCTGTTGGCAAAGACCGGAGAGGCAGAATTTATGAGCCTTTAGAGAGACATAATCTGATACGGGACAGGCAGCATGGCTTGTCTTGGGTAGGTCGGGCCTTCGGAGCCTGGCTGAATTCTTTGAGGATGTAACTAAGCACATAAACTAAGGTAGAGCAGTGGACGTTGTTTTCATTGATTTCAGTAAGGCATTTGATAAGGTTCCCCATGTGAGGCTCATTCAGAAAGTCAGGAGCGATGGGATCCAAGGAGACCTTGCTTTGTGGATCGAGAATTGGCTTGCCCACAGAAGGCAAAGGGTGGTTGCAGATGGTTCATATTCTGCATGGAGGATGGTGACCAGTGATATTCTGCAAGAATGTGTTCTGGGACCCCTCCTCTTTGTGAATTTTATAAATGACCTGGATAAAGTAGTAGAAAGGTGGGTTAGTAAGTTTGCTGATAACTCAAAGTTGGTGGTGTTGTGGATAGTCTGGAGGATTGTCAGAAGTTAGAGTGCAACATTGATAGGATGCAAAACTGGGCTGAGAAGTGGCAGCTGGAGTTCAACTCAGATAAGTGTGAAGAGGTTCATTCTGGTAAGTCCAATTTGAAGCAAGAATATAGTATTAATAGTAAGACTCTTGGCAATGTGGGGGATCAGAGATTTTGGTTTCTATGTCCACAGGACACTCAAAACTGCTGCGTAGGTTGATAGTGTTGTTAAGATGGCGTATGATGTATTGGCATTCATGAACTGTGGGATTGAGTTCAAGAGCCGTGAGGTAATGTTACAACTATGTAAGAGCTTGGTCAGACCCCACTTGGCGTACTGTGTTCAGTTCTGGTCACCTCACAAGTCTGAAGGACGTGAATACTATAGAAAGAGTGCAGAGGAGATTCCCAGGACTGAAATGGCTAACACAAGGGGGCATAATTTTAAGGTGCTTGGAAGTAGGTACAGAGGGGATATCAGGGATAAGTTTTTCACACAGATAGCGGTGGGTACATGGAATACACTGCCGCTCGTGGTGGAGTCGGATATCATAGGGCCTTTTTAGAGACCCTTAGATAGGTAAATGGAGCTTAGAAATCTAGAGGACGATGTGATAGGGAAATTCTCAGCAGTTTCTACAGTAGGTTAGATGGTCAGCACAACATTGTGGGCTGAAGAGCCTGTAACGTGCTGTAGATTTCTATGTTCTCTGTTCAATGTATCTGCTGGTCACAGCTGAACCTAAAATATAGACAGTACAGTATGATATTCTGTGTGTTAAGGTGAAACACTGATCTTAACTTGTGAGTAAAGGCAAATTAAATATCCAATGATCTGTCCTCATTCTTGGAGATGGAAGCCCATGAAGAGATGTCTGTCAGTATTCTCCAAGGTTACCTCAAAACAAGAATCTGAATACCAGTTCAGACCTTATGGGTGATCCATAGTTGGGCTAATGTTTTATGTCCTGACTAAGAACGTAAGAAAAGATATAGGAGCAGAATCAGACCATTTGGCCCATTGAGCCTGTTGCAGAATTACATCATGGCTGATCGAATTTACCTCTCAGCCCCAATCACCTGGCTTCTCCCAATGTCCCTTCTTCCTTAAATAAACCCAATAACGTGGCCTCCACAGCTGTCTCTGGCAATGATTTCCACAGATACACCACCATCTGGTGAAAGAAATTCCTGCTCATCTCTGTTCTAAGTGGATGATCCTTTATTCTGAGACTGTGACCTCTGTTCCCGACCATAAGAAGCATCGTCTCCACATCCACTCTTTCCAGGCATTTCAATATTTGATAGACCTCAATTTGTTAAGTTAGACAACCTCTCCTCCTCCACTCTCACCCTGAACACTGGCGTGTGTCAAGGCTGTGTGCTGAGCTCTCTTCTGTACTCCCTTTTCACCTATGACTGTGCCCCTACACATGTTTCTAACTCCATGATCAAGTTCGCAGACGGCACCACGGTGATCAGAGGGGATGATGAGGCAGCCTACAGGTACGAGGTCCAGCACCTGGCCGCATGGTGTGCTGACAACAACTGGCCCTTAACACCCAGAAGACCAAGGAGATCATTGTGGACTTCAGGCATGCTAGGAGCCACACTCACGTCCCCATCTACATCAATGGCACTTCAAATTCCTTGGTATCAAGCTTCAAATTCCTTGGTGTCCCCATTTCCGAGAATCTCACCTGGTCCCTGCACTCCTCCATCCTGATCAAAAAGGCACAACAGCTCTCTAAAAAACAAACTCATAGGCATTCTTCAAATACCTTCCCTTGGGATCCAGCACCAAAATGATTTAATACAATGGCCATTCAGCCCACAATGTTCTGCTGAACCAGCTAAAAAGAATATCAAAATCACCCAAACACAATTCCCTCCTACTTGCACCATCTCCATATCTCTCTTTACTTACATCCATTTGCCTATCCAAACACCTCTTAAAAGCCTCTAATGTATTTGCCTCTACCACCATCCTAGGCAGCACATTCGAGGCGCCCACGATTCTCTGAGTATAAAATCTACCGCTCACACATTCAATGCATGCCCTCTGGTAATAGATATTTCAACCCTGGGAAACAGATAATTTCCATGCAATCTATCTATGCCTGTCATAGTCTTGTAAATCTTCATCAGGTCTCCCCTCAGCCACCAACGCTACAGAGAATACAACCCGTTTAAACAGCCTCTCATGATAGCACATGGCCTCTAAACCAGGCAGCATCCTGGTAAACCTCTTCTACACCCTCTCCAAAGCCTCAACATCCTTCCTATAGTAGGGTAACAAGAACCATACACAATACTCCAGGTGTGTCCTAACGTTGAGTTTCCAGGCAGCATCCTCACTTTTGAATGCAATGCCTTGACTAATAAAAGCAAGAATTCCATAAACTTTGTTAGCCACCTTATTGACCACAGCAGCCAGTTTCAAGAGTCTGAACTTGGATCCCAAGATCTCTCTGCACAGCAACACTGTTGAGGACCTTGCCCTGTACTGTATCCTTGCATTTTCCCTCCGGAGGTGTCACAACTCACATTTATCTGGGTTAAACTCCCATCTGCCATTTTTCAGACCATATCTGCAACAGATCTATATCATACTGTATTCTTTGCCAGTCTTCACCATTATCCACAACTCCACCAATCTTGGAATCCAGATCATTTTCATCCAGATCATTTATATACATTACAAACAGCAGAGGCCTCAGCACAGATCCCTGCAGCACTCCACTAATGACAGACCTCCGGCTCGAATGTTTTTTCAACCACTACTCCTGTCTTCTATGCGCAAGCTACTTCTGAATCGAAACACCCAATTTGCCGCAAATCCCATGCATCTTAATCTTCTGGATTAGCCTCCCATGAAGGACTTTGTCAAATGCCTTCCTAAAATCTATGTGGACAACATCCACTGCCCTTCCCTCATCATTCTGACTTGTCACGTTGTCAAAAAGTTCAATCAAGTTGGTAAGGCATGACCTGCCACGCACAAAGCCATGCTGGCTCTCCCTGATGAGGCCATGTGTTTCCAAGTGCTCAGGTATTCTATCCCTATGATTTTCCTTCAGCAATTTGTCTACAACTCACATGTGACTCACTGCTCTATAGTTCTGAGAATCTGCACTTCTTCCCTCATTAAATACAGGTACAACATTAGCCGCTCTCCAGTACTCTGGAGAGAGGACACAAAGATACTGATCGAGACCTCAGCAATCTCACCTCTTGCCTCCTTCAATAACCTGGGGTAAATTCCATCTGGCCCAGAGGACTTATCCATCTTAATCCGCATTAGAAGGCCCAACATTTCTGCTTCCTTGATTTCCAAATGCTGTAATGTATTTATACACTCAGCATTGATCTCCTGGTCTTCCGCATCCCTTTCCTTGGTAAATACTGAAGCAAAGTACTCATGAAGTATCTCACTCACATTCTCTGCTCCAAGCAAATGTTCCCCTCTTTATGCTTCAGTAGTCCCATCGTCTCCCGAATTATCCTCTTACTCTTAATTTATGTATAGAATGCCTTGGGATTCACCTTAATCCTACCTGACAAAGACATTTCATGGCCCCTCCTGGTTTTCTTCATTCTCTTTAGTTCCTTTCATGTTTCTTTGTAGTCCTCATGTGCTTCATTTTGATTCTGATTTCTGAAGCTTCACATATGTTTTCTTTTTCTTCTTGACTAAATTTATCACCTCCCGAGACATCCAATGTTCTCTTCTCTTTCCATGCTGATCCTTCCTTCTGACAGGAACATACCTTTCCTGCACTCTGTGTAATTGCTCTTTGAACACCCTCCACAGGTCTGATGTGGTCAGCCAGAGAAAAGATGTTCCCAATTAACACTTATTAGTTCCTACCAAATGCCCTTGTAAATTGCACGACCTCAATTTAAAACTCTTCCACAAGGACTACAGAATAGAATCACAATCAGAATCAGAATCAGATTGATTATCACTGGCATGTATTGTGAAATTTGTTAATTCAGCAGCAGCAGTACAATGCAATACATGGTATAAAAGAAAAAGAAAAAAAATCACAATACACATATATTGAATAGATTAAAAATCATGCAAAAACAGAAGTAATATACATTCTAAAAGTGAGGTAGTGTTCACAGTTCAATGTCCATTTAGGAATCAGATGTCAGAGGGGAAGAAGCTGTTCCTGAATCACTGAGTGTGTGCCTTCAGGCTTCTGTATCTCCTACCTGATGGTAAAAGTGAGAAAGGGGCATACCCTGGGTGCTGGTTGTCCTTAATAATGGACGCTGCCTTTCTAAGATACTGCTCCTTGAAAATGTCCTGAATACTTTGGAGGCTGGTAACCAAGATAGAGCCAGCTAAATTTACGACCCTCTGCAGCTTCTTTCAGTCCTGTGTAGTAGCAACCGCCCACCCACAGTACATCCACAGGAGTTTTTGAGTGTTTTTGTTGACATAACAAATCTCTTCAAACTCCTAATAAAGTATAGTCACTGTCTTCCCTTCTTTATAGCTGCATCGATATGTTGGGAGCAGGTTAGGTGCTCAGAGATCTTGACACCAAGGAACTTGAAGTGGCTCACTGTCTGCACTTCTGATCCCTGTACAAGGATTGGTACGTGTTCCTTGATCTTACCCTTCCTGAATCAGCTCTTTCATCTTATTGACGTTGAGTGCAAGGTTGTTGCTGTGACACAACTCCACTAGTTGGCATATCCAGCACATGTACGCCCTCTCGTCACCACCTGAGATTCTACCAACAATGGTTGTATCATCAGAAAATTTATACATGGTATTTTTAGCTATGCCTAGCCACACAATCATGGATATAGAGAGAGTAGAGCAGTGGACTAAGCACACACCCCTGAGGTGCACCAGTGTTGATCGTCAGCGAGAGGAAATGTTATCACCAATTGTGGTCTTCCAGTTAGGAGGTTGAGAATCCAATTGCAGAGAGAGGTAGAGGCCCAGGTTCTGTACCTTATGAGTGAGGATTGTGGGAATGATGGTGTCAAATTCTGAGCTATAATCGATGAACAGCATCCTGACAAAGGTGTTTGTATTGTCCAGGTGGTCTAAGGCCACGTGAAGAGCCATTGTGATTGCGTCTGCAATTGACCTATTGTGGCGATAGGCAGATTGCAGTGCGTCCAGGTCCTTGCCGAGGCAGGAGTTCAATCTAGTTATGAACAACCTCTCAAAGCATTTCATCGCTGTAGATGTGATCGCTACTGAGTGATCGTCATTCAGGCAGCTCTCATTATTCTTATTAGGCACGGGTTTAATTGTTGACTTTTTGAAGCAAGTGGGAACTTCCAGCCATAGCACTGAGAGGTTGAAAATGTCCTGGAATACTCCCACCAGTTGGTTGGTACAAGTTTTTGGAGCTTTGGCAGGTACTCCGACAGGGCCTTCCGCCTTGCGAGTGTTCACTCCCTTTAAATCTTTTTATTAATTTTAAGAAAAACATAGATGAAATATGAATACAAAGCGTTTGAGAGTACATAATTAATAGTTTAAATAGACAATCAGATATATAATAATCAATATATAAGGCCTCCCAAACTCACAGTATTTATGTAAAAGAAACAGAAAAAGAGGGAAAAAAACCCAAAAAAAGAGGGAAAAAATACTAACCAACATGGGCCATTCTATAATGTTAAATACATACAGTAGTGCCAATAACTCCGAACCTCCATCGAAATAATTAAGGATAATAAAAGTAAGGTTTAGGAAAAGACCATTTAACTCATATGAAAATGTTGAATAAATGGTCTCCAAGTTTCTTCAAATTTAACTGAAGAATCAAAAACCACGCTTCTAATTTTTTCTAAACTCAAACAAGAGATAGTTTGAGAAAACCACTGAAATACAGTTGGAGGATTAATTTCTTTCCAATTCAGTAAAATAGATCTTCTAGCCATTAATGTAACAAATGCAATCATTCATTGAGATGAAGCGGATAAACGATTAGTATCCATCATTGGTAAACCGAAAATGGCAGTAAAAGGATGCGGTTGGAAATTGATATTTAAAACTCTTGAAATAATATTAAAAATATCTTTCCAATAATTTTGTAAACAAGGACAAGACCAGAACATATGAGTCAATGAAGCAACATCAGAATGACATCTGTCACAGGTTGAATTAACATGAGAATAAAATCGAGCAAGTTTATCTTTAGACATATGAGCTCTATGTACAACCTTAAATTGCATTAGGGCATGTTTAGCACAAATAGAGGACGAATTTACCAATAATAAAAAATTTTCCCATTGCTCAGTGGATATAGGACAATGCAATTCTTCTTGCCATTCCTTCTTAATCTTTTCTGATACATCTGGCTGTAAATTCATAATCATATTATAAATGATAGCTACTAAACCCTTTTGACAAGGATTGAGGGCTAAAATTCTTTCTGTAATGTCCAATGGACATACTTTCGAAAAAGACTTTAATTCATTATACAAGAAATTTCTGACTTGCAAATATCTAAAACAATGGGTTTTAGGTAAATTATATTTATTAGATAGCTGTTCAAAGGACATAATGTTATCATCCAAAAACAGATCACGAAAACATGTTATACCTTTTGTTTTCCATAAAAGAAAAGCTTGATCTATAGATGAAGGCCGAAAGAAGTAGTTAGATATTATAGGACATGATAGAATAAACTTATTCAAACCAAAAAATTTACGAAATTGAAACCAAATTCATAATGTATATTTGACTATGGGATTAGTTATCTGTTTATTCATTTTGAATAAAGAAAAAGGAAGTGAAGATCCTAAGATTGAAATCAGTGAAAAATCTTGCACAGATTTCCATTCCAAATTTACCCATTGTGGGCAAGCAGCTATAGTCAATTATTGTGTCCAGAATATTAAATACCATATATTAACTGCCCAATAGTAAAATCTTAAGTTTGGTAGAGCCAAGCCGCCCTCCTTCTTAGGCTTCTGTAAATATTTTTTGCCTAGTCTAGGATTTTTGTTCTGCCACAAATAAGAAGATATTTTAGAGTCAACAGTATCAAAAAAAGATTTAGGAATAAAAATTGGTAATGCTTGAAATAAATATAAAAATTTAGGTAGTATCATCATTTTAATAGCCATTAACTCTGCCTACCAATGACAAAGATAGCGGAGACCACCTAATAGCAAGTTGCTTAATTTGGTCAATTAAAGGTAGAAAATTAACTTTAAATAAATCTTTATGTTTTTTAGTAATTTTAATACCTAAATAAGTAAAATAATCTGTAACAATTTTATATGGTAAATGTTTATAAATTGGAACTTGCATATTTAATGGAAATAGTTCACTCTTATTAAAATTCAATTTATAACCAGAAAAGTTACTAAATTGAGCAAGCAAAGAAGAAATAGCAGGAATAGATCTTTCAGGGTCAGATATATATAATAACAAATCATCAGCATATAATGATACCTTATACGTCGTCTCCCCACGGGTAATACCCAGAATATTGGGTGATTCACGAATAGCTATAGCCAAAGGTTCTAAAGCGATGTCAAATAGTAAAGGACTTAAAGGACAACCTTGCCTTGTACCACAAAATAACTGAAAAAAAGGGGATCTTTGATTATTGGTAAAAACCGAAGCTAAGGGTTTATGGTATATTAATTTAATCCATGATATAAATTTTGAACTAAAATTAAAATGTTGCATTGTATTAAATAGATATGGCCATTCGACTCTATCAAATGCTTTTTCGGCATCTAAAGAAATGACACATTCTGGTATTTTAGATGAAGAGGTATAAATAATATTAATTAATTTTCTAATGTTAAAAGATGAATAGCGATTTTTAGTAAATCCAGTCTGATCTTCTGAAATAATTTGAAGTAATATATTTTCTAATCTAATAGCCAAAATTTTACTAAAAATCTTAAAATCCGTATTCAACAAGGATATAGGCCGATAGGATGCGCATTCAGTAGGGTCTTTATCTTTTTTAAGAATTAAAGAAATAGAAGCTTCATAAAAAGATTGTGGTAATTTGCCTATACTTAATGCATCTTTAAAAATTTTACAAAGCCAAGGAGAAAGTATGGAAGAAAAAGATTTTTAAAATTCTGCAGAGAAACCATCTGGACCAGAAGCTTTACCCGATTTCATTGAAAAAATAGCCTTTTCTATTTCAGACTCCGTAATAGGTGTATCTAAAAATACACTATCCTCAACAGTTACTTTTGGGATATTCAATTTCCATACAAATTCATTTATTATACAAGAGTCCTTAGTAAATTCTGATTGATATAAGGAATTATAAAAATCTTGAAAGGCTTTATTTATCTCTTTGTGGTCGATCGTCAAAGTACCATCTTGTTTACGAATCCTAGTAATCTGTCGTTTATCCGAAACGATTTTCAATTGGTTAGCCTATAATTTACCAGACTTATCTCCATATATATAGAATTGGGTTTTTGATTTAATTAACTGACTTTCAATCGAAGAGGATAATAATAAGCTATCCTCCATTTGAAGTTCCACTCTTTCTTTATAAATTTCTTTGCTAGGGGTCATTGAATAAATCTTATCAATTGCTTTGATTTTATCAACTAATGTTAATATTTTAGAATTAGTTCGTTTCCTAACTCCAGCAGAATATGACATAATCTGTCCACAAATATATGCTTTAAAAGTATCCCATAAAATTCCACTAGAGATCTCTGCTGTAGAATTTGTTGAGAAAAACAAATCAATTTGTTGTTTAATAAAGTTAACAAAGTCAGAATCCTGCAATAAAACAGGATTGAACCTCCAAAATTTAGCATTAATATATGAATCCATTATCTTAATAGATAACTTCAGAGGTGCATGATCAGATATGGTAATAGAGTCATATTTACAATCAATAACATCTGTAAGTAAATGGTGATCAATGAAAAGTAATCAATTCTTGAGTAATTATGATAAACATGGGAAAAGTATGAGAACTCTTTGTCATTAGGGTGTAGAAAATGCCAAATTTCACAAATAGCTGAATCAATCATAAAAGAGTTGATGAGAGAAGTCGATTTATTCGGAAGAATTTGGGTGGGCTTGGATCTATCCATCAAAGGGTTTAAACAACAGTTAAAATCCCCACCCATTATCAATCTATATTGATTCAAATTAGGAAAGGATGTAAATAAACATTTAAAAAATTCAGGACAATCAGTATTTGGAGCATAAACATTGACTAAAACAACTTTTTGATTAAAAAGTAGACCAGTAATAAGCAAAAATCTACCTTGCGGATCTGAAATTGTTTCATGATGTATAAAAGAAGTTGATGAGTCTATAAAAATGGAAACACCTCTTATTTTGGCTTGTGAATTTGAGTGATACTGTTGGCCATCCCAAAACCTAAACAAACGTTGACTATCCACCTTCCTTACATGAGTCTCTTGCACAAAAATAACATTGGTATTCATTCTATGGAATACTTTGAATATTTTTTTTCATTTGATCGGATGATTTAAACCATTAGTATTCCAAGAAACAAAGTTAATAATCCTATCCATATTGACAATATTTATTACAGTTAACACATAAGTTTAAAAAAAAGTGAACTCATGAACCCGGAAGAAGGAAGTAAGTTCAAGGAGAAACCGGAATTCACGGCACTGCGACCATTTTTGTAGTTTCATATAAGCCCATGAAATAAAACTAAGCAAAAAGAAAAGAAAGAAGAAAAATCTCCCTCCCTCCACCCTCAAAACCCCAGGAAAAAAGCCAAAAAGAGGCAAGCAGGCAATCTAACACTAAAATTACCCTCATGTCTCAAGACGGCAACTCAGACAAAAAAAAAGTTGAAAAAAATACAAACAACCCACATTATAAGAGAGGGTTGGTGTAACAAAAGTTAAAATATAAAATTAGTATTATATATATATATATATATATATATATATATATATATATATATATATATATATATATATAAACAAAAGGGTTAAAAAAATTAAAATGATAAAACCCATAAATGACTAATACTGGATTGGTATTTTAAATGAGAGTTTAAAACTTTCAAGCACATCAAAACAGATGTGACGTTCCAAGCACTAAAGTCTGTCGGGAAGAAGAAACAACATTTTTTTTTAAAGTCTTAATATTTAAATGTTAAAAATATAAAAAAGTGTATACAAGCTTAAAAAGAAAAACAAAAAAAACCCTAATAAGTTATTTTCAAAGCTAATAGATTAATAATATGGAAAAATAATAAAGTCAAAATAAGCCAAGAAAAAAGAGCTTTAACCGTGTATAAAAAATACATGTAAGCCATACCCAAAAAAAAACATCATTCTGTAAAAGATCCAAATCTATAGACTAATTATTACATTAGTCAACCCGATAGAATGTCATTGCTCCAAAAAGCTTTGAGCATCCGCTGGAGATTTGAACAGCCGAAAAGTTCCGTCATCAAGAGTAACTCTCAAGTGTGCTGGAAATAGCAGCACTTGTGTGCAGCCTTTCTGGTGAATTTTCGACATAACTGATCTAAAAGCCATTCTTGCCCTTAAGATTTCAGGGCTATAATCTTCCAGAATACGAAATTTAAACTCTTGAAAACTGATCATACCCTTTTTTCAGGACGCCTGAATCAGACGCTCTTTGGTATGAGGGTAATGGATCCGGAGAATTACATGTCGTGGTTTCAAACTTGAATCAGACCGAAAATGGGAGACACGGTGTGCACGGTCGATTATCGGAAGAGAGTCCAGTACATCTGGACCAAAGACATCCATTAGAAATTTAGAGAAGAAAACGGTAAGATCACCGCTCTCATATTTTTCCGGAATCCCAATTAACCGAAGATTTTGTCTTCGAGAGCTATTTTCCAGATCAGTAATTTTAAATTTATAACGATCCATCTGTTGAGAAGTCGAAGTTTGCTCTTGTTGTGAAGTTTCAATTATACGATCTTTCTTGCGAGCGGCATCTTCCAGAGCCAAAATACTTGCTTGTTGTTTTTGTGACTCCAGTGTAAGTGTTTGGAGTTTTTCTTCGAATGACTTTAAACGCTCATCAAACTCAAAAAGCTTTACGGTTATTTTTTTCTCCAGTCCTTCAAATTTGTCTTCTATAAGCTTCACAATTGTTTCTAAAGTTATCGGTTCTTTCGTCTGTTTCGATTCTTTTGCTTTAGACATTTCAGCAAGTTGAAAATAATTCAAATAGTTAAAAAGAAAAATTCTGTATGTTTAGACCCCTTTAGAATAAGTATAAAAAGATCATTTAAGGGGTGTTTGTAGGTTAAAAAGACGTAAAAGGTTTGGAGCAAAGCCTAAAAGCGGTTTACTCCATAAGCGCCATCTTGAGACTCCCACTCCCTTTAAAGACAGGCTAACATCGAGTCCGAGACAGAGATCACAGGGTCACCGGGTGCAGCAGGGATCTTCGTAGCTGTAGTTATATTCTCCCTTTCAAAGTGGGCATAGAAGATGTTGAGTTCTTCTGGTGGTGAAGCATCACTGCTATTCATGCTATTGGGTTTAGCTTTGTAGGAAGTAATGTCTTACAAACACTTCCAGAGTTGTTGTAATCTGATGCTGCCTCCAACTGCGTTCAAAATTGACTCTTCGCCCTTGAAATAGTCCTCTGCAAGTCATATCTGTACAGATCTGGGTTGCCAGCCTTGAATGCCACTGATCTAGGCTTCAGCAGAAGAGCACCTCCAGTTCATCCACGTCTTTTGGTTTGGGAATGTACAGCAAATCTCTGTAGGCACACACTCATCCACACAGGTTTTAATGATGTTGGTAATAATTGCAGAATACTCATCCAGATTCGGAGATGAATCCCTGAATATGGTCCAGACCACTGATTCAAAGCAGTCCTGTAAGCACTCCTGAGCTTCCCTTGTTCATACCTTCTTGCTCCTCACTACTGCTGCTGCAGTCTTCAGTCTCTGCCTATACTCAGGAAGGAGAAGTACAGCCAGGTGATCTGACTTCCTGAAGTGAGGGCATGGAATAGCACAGTAGGCTGAAAGATTAGGAGTTGTGGTCACTGTTCATCCACTGAAAAGTCCATCACCTGGTCAGGCTCATGACCCAGCACCAGGTACAGAATGGCCCTCCTTTCATTGGACCATGCACATATTGATTTAGGAGATCTTCCTGGATGCACTGAACAAATTCAGCCCCATCTGAACCCCTCAAACTAAGAAGGTCCCAGTTTATATTCCGGAATTTTAAATTCCCCATGACAACAACCCCATTATTTTTACACATTTCCTTAATCAGATTACAAATCTGTTCTTCAATGTCCTGGTGGCTATTAGGGGGTCTTTACTACATACGACATAGGAGCAGGAGTAGGCCATCTGGCCCGTCGAGCCTGCTCCGCCATACAATAAGATCACGGCTGATCTGGCGATGGACTCATCTCTACCAACATGCCTTTTCCACATAACCCTTAATTCCCCTACTATGCAAAAAATCTATCCAACTTGTCATAAATATATCTTTTGAAGTAGCCTCCACTGCTTCAATGGGCAGAGGATTCCACAGATTCACCACTCTCTGGGAAAAGCAGTTCCTCCTCACCTCCATCCTAAATTTACCTCCCAAAATCTTGAGGTTATGTCCCCTAGTTGTATCCCATCAGAGTGATTGCACTCTGCCTATTCCTGAGTTTCACCCAAATGGACTCAGTTTCTGACCTCTGCATTATGTCTCCTCTGAGTGCAGCTGTGACATTGTCCCTGATTAGTAATACAAACCTCCACCCCCCTTTTATCTCCTCCTCTATCTTTTCTAAAACTTCAAAAACCTGGTACATTAATCACCCATTCCTGCCGCTCTCTCAACCAAATTTTAGTAATGGCTACAACATCGTAGTTCCGTGTACTGATCCATGCTCTCATTTCAGCACCCTTACCCATAATACTCCCAGCATTAAAATATACACACTTCAAACTATCCGACCCATCATGCCTGTTGTTTCTGTTTTGCCTTTCAATACCTTCACTGACATCTAACTTAAGGTCCGATCCTTCCCATGCTATCCTGGGGCTCTGGTTCTCACATTGTGCAAAACTAGGTTAAATTCTCCCAAGTAGCATCAGCAAAGCCAGGATATTGGTTCCCCTCCAGTTCAGGTGCAACCCTTCTCAATCTACCTGTATACTGAAATTCCTGATGACTATCTTAACATTGCACTTTTGACATACATTTTCGATCTCCCGTTGTAATTTGTGGACCACGTTTTTACTGCTGTTTGCAGGTCTGGATATATCTCCCAAATGGGTCTTTAACCCTTGCAGTCTCTTAGCTGTACACAGAACAATACTGCATCTTCCAATCCTGTGTCACCTCTTTCTAATTATTTGATTTATTTTTTTTACTAACACAGCCACACCATGCCCTCAGCCTACCGTATCGATACAATGTGTGTCCTTGGATGTCAAGCTCCCAGTTATAATTCTCTTTCAGCCATGATTCAGTGATGCCCACAATGTCATACATGCTAATCTGTAGCTGCATTACAAGTTAATCTGCCTTATTCTGTATACTGAGTGAATTCAAAGATAACACTTTCAATCCGGTATTCAACACCCTTTTTGATTTCTGACCCCCTTTTTACACTGCAACTCATCCCATTGACTGCAGCTTTGCCGTCATCAGCCTCTGCTTGCTCTCAGTCTCACTACACACTGCTTCTGTTTGTAAACCAACAACTCGATCCTCAACCTCATCACTCCATTTAATTGATTATCGATTAGAATAGAAACTGTGGATTCCTTTAAATTTTTAAGAATTTGGTTTGATAAAAAACTCACATGGTCAACACATATTAAAGAAATAATAACCAAAAGTAAGGAAGTGCTAAATGTTATGAGGTGTTTAACAAAAAAGGAATGGGGAGCTGATAGGAAATCCTAGAAAGCAATATATACAGGATTAATAAGATCAATACTGGACTATGGAAGTATGGTATATGGATCAGCATCACACTGTGTGCTCAATAAACTGGATGTAATTCAAAGGTGGAGTTGGGGGAGACACCTCTGGTACTGAGCAGAACACAGCTTGTGTTAACTTATTGGGTAAACCTACAAGGGCCTGGAGAACATCATCCAAGTAAACAGCTTTTAGACCCATGCTGGGAAAAGGAAATTCTGAAGTTTTGCACGGACTATTGAAGGGAAAGCAGAACGGGACAGGAATTAGTAATAAATCAGCGAGTGATACAGAGCCTTTTCCTGGGCTGTCTCCATGATTGTGTGAAGCACCAGAGGTGGATCCTAAATTATTACAAAAGGGACAGAAAAATAAAGAAGTGATTCTAAATCAAGGTATTGTTGAATAGTATGTAAATAATAATTATTATGGGTATTTACAGATGTACACAGATGCGTCAAGAATGTTAATAGTAGATTAGGGGTAGGATTGGTGGTGCCTGATTTTAACATGAAAAAGCAGGTGAGGATAAATGATGATTTCTCAGCTGAAATGACAACTGGACTATTCGTTTTACAGTGGGTGGAGGAAGTGAGACTGATGAGAGTTGTAATATTGTCTGATTCAAGCACAACAATTGGGAGCCTACAAGATTTACATTCAGAGGCAAGAAAAGACATTGTATGTGGGGAAAATACAAACCTTATTTCAACTCAAAATAGTATCCAGAGAGAAGTGGGGTGGTTGAGGAATGCAGGAAAGAGCAGGGGGGAGGAGGTGATAATATTGAGACTGAGGTTTGAGCACAAAGGTTTAAAATAAATTGTTTTTCATGAAGAAACATAACAATGGGAGGTGTGAATATTGTAATCAACAAGATATAATCAAGAGAGGGAATGGTCGATTTTAAAGCTATCACAGAATAAAATTCCATTTAACATTATCAGCATTTTGCAGAAAGGATCACAGGATTATTGCTTGAAATAGTAATTCAGTTACTTCAGAGCACAGGTCTTTTTTAATAAAAATTGATACAAATATAAACTGTATTGCCAAAAAAAGATAGAGATCCTTTAAAACCAACATCATGTAGGCCTATTTCTTTGTTCAATACAGATTATAAAATAATAGCAAAAATTTTATCTAATAGAATATCTAAATATTTACCAAAATTAATACATATGGATCAAACAGGTTTTATTAAAAACAGACAATCAATGGATAATATAACCCGGTTACTTAGTATAATTCATTTGGCACAAAAAAGAGAGGAAATGAGTGTGGCAGTTGCTTTGGATGCAGAAAAAGCATTTGATAGATTGGAATGGGATTTTTTATTTAAGGTATTGGAAAAATATGAGTTAGGAAAATCTTTTATACAATAGATTAAAACCTTAAATACTAATCCTCAAGCTAAAGTAGTTACAAATGGTCAGATTTCAACACCATTTTGCTTAACGAGGTCAACTAGACAAGGCTGCCCATTATCACCTGCTTTATTTGTATTGGCAATAGAACTATTAGCTGAATTAATTAGAACAGATTCAGACATTGGGGGCTTTAGAGTTAATCAAGAAGAATATAAAATTAATTTATTTGCTGATGATGTTTTGATTTATTTAACAAACCCATTGCAATCTTTGCAAAGATTATCTTTTAGATTGGAAAAATATGGGAAAGTATCAGGGTATAAAGTAAATTGGGATAAAAGTGAAATTTTACCCCTTACCAAAGGAAATTATAATCAATGTCGATTAGTAACTCAATTTCGATGGTCAATAAATGGGATAAAAATTTAGGTATTAGAGTTGATAATGATGTAAAAAATTTATATTAAACAAAATTATTTGCCATTATTAAAAAAAAGAGGATCTTGATAAATGGATGCTGTTACCAATAACATTAATAGGTAGAGTTAATGCTGTAAAAATGAATATATTTCCTAGATTGCAATATTTATTCCAAACTTTACCAATACAATTACCTCAGAAGTTTTTTCAAGAACTGAATAAATATGTAAGGAAATTTCTTTGGAAAGGAAAGATGTCATGAATATCATTGGAAAAATTGACATGTAAATTTGATTTAGGAGGGTGACAACTTCCAAATTTTAAGAATTATTATAAAGCAAATCAGCTTAGATTTATTGCATCTTTTTTTGATGAAGAAAAACCGGCATGGATTAGAGTAGAATTAGATAAGATAGGAGAAAACATACCAGAAGATTTTATATATAAATGGGAATCCAAATGGATACGGGAAAAAAAAGAATCTCCTATATTAAGACACTTGATTGATTTATGGAATAAGGTAAATATGGACGATGAGATAAAGAAATCTTTATTAGCAAAAAGAACTTTAATTCAAAATAGGCTTATTCCTTTTACAATGGATAATAAACTTTTACATAATTGGTTCCAAAAGGGGATTGAATATATAGGTGATTGTTTTGAAGGAGGTATATTGATGTCATTTGATCAATTAAAAAATAAATATAAAATATCAAACAACACTCTTTTCTGTTATTTTCAATTAAAGGCTTATTTACGAGAAAAGCTGGGTCAGATAATGTTGATGCCAAAACCTAGTGAAATAGAAATATTAATTCAAAAAGGAAAAATTTTAAAAATTACATCTTGTATGTACAATTTGATTCAAAAACAGACAATTAAGTCAGGAATTCATAAATCAAGACAAAAATGGGAATTTGATTTGAATGTTAAAATTGACGGAAAAAGCTGGTCAAGATTATGGTCTGATAGTATGATAAATACAATAAATGTTCGACAGAATAATTCAATATAATTTTTACATCAATTATATATAACACCACAGAAAATAGATTAAATTCAAATATGTCTGACCAATGTTTTCGATGTAATCAAGAAATTGGTACTTTTTTATATTCTACTTGGTCTTGTTTTAAAATTCAACCATTTTGGATAAATCTAAGACTTTTATTGGAACAAATTACTAGACTACAACTCGCACATAGTCCTATATTATTTTTATTAGGAGATATTGAAGGGACAATACCGAAACTTAAATTGAATAAGTCTCAGAAAAAAATTATAAAAATTGCATTGGCTGTAGCCAAAAAAGTTATCGCAGTTACTTGGAAATCTGATTTATATTTAACTATGGATCGTTGGAATAATGAAATATATAGTTGTATTCCACTTGAAAAAATTACATATAATCTAAGAAATGAATATGATATTTTTGAAAATTTGACTCCCATACCTATAAAAGATAGGATTAAATACATGGGTCCTTTGAAGATAAAATTATGAAGTAATTGGGGAAAGTAAAACTAAATATTAAAATTATTTTGAACTCCATGGAGCATGTGGGGATCCTCCGATATCCAGGCAAACTTTCTCTTCTTCCTTTCTTTTTTTTTCTTTCTTTAGATAAGGGTTAAGAGGGGACGGTTAAGGGGAGGGGGGAGGATTAATATTATTTTCCTTTCTTACTATTTTATCATCACATTTATTCTTTGTAATTTTCTAAAAAATTAATAAATGAATAAAAAAAGGATAGTATGTAAATAATAATTATTATGGGTATTTACAAATGTACACAGATGCTTCAAGAATGGTAATAGTAGATTAGGGTAGGATTGATGGTGCCTGATTTTAACATGAAAAAGCAGGTGAGGATAAATGATGATTTCTCAGCTGAAATGACAACTGGACTATTCGTTTTCCAGTGGGTGGAGGAAGTGAGACTGATGAGAGTTGTAATATTGTCTGATTCAAGCACAACAATTGGGAGCCTACAAGATTTACATTCAGAGGCAAGAAAAGACATTGTATGGGGCAAAATACAAACCTTATTTCAACTCAAAATAGTATCCAGAGAGAAGTGGGATGGTTGAGGAATGCAGGGAAGAGCAGGAGGGAGGAGGTGATAATATTGAGACTGAGGTTTGAGCACAAAGGTTTAAAATAAATTGTTTTTCATGAAGAAACATAACAATGGGAGGTGTGAATATTGTAATCATCAAGATATAATCAAGAGAGAGAATGGTCAATTTTAAAGTTATCACAGAATTAAATTCTATTTAACATTATCAGCATTTTGCAGAAAGGATCACAGGATTATTGATTGAAATAATAGTGCAGTTACTTCAGAGCACAGGTCTTTTTAAATAAAAATTGATACAAATAGAAATATGGGGTGAAATGAAATACGTGGGTCAAGATACGTTCAGAAGGGGCGGTTATGCACCTTAAAACTGTTTGCTCACCGCCATAAAAGCCTCAGAAACCTATAAAGGAGTCAGCAGAGTAAAAGTCAGGCAGATACAGTGAACCATTGTCCCGCTTTCCTGTTTCTATTCTTACCGCTATTGGTTAAAAGGACCTTCGGTCCTCCCACCCGTCATTCACAGGATTAGAGAATCATTCAGACCGCCTGTCGCTATTGGTTGCTTGGAGGAGCGCGCGTTTCGCCATCCCCACCACCCTTTTATCTTCATTGGTATTGGCGTAGATCCATCATAGGACTTGCTCTACCATCGGTCAACTTTATTTTTAGTGGCGGAGACCTAAAAATACCAAAACTTTGCCAAATTAAAGTGGATGTTTCAGAAATGCTGTAAACTTGTGAAGGTTATAAGTTTTATGATTGAAAACAGAAAATTTTGGGAACAAAAGCGCAACAGGTTTACGGCTGCGCCGAACGGTGATGTTTACCAGTCATTGCCGTATAAATTATTCTTCCGTCCGGTATTTCTGAAGTCTCGGGGAATATTGGGAGCGAATTTGCCATTTGATGGTCACATGTTGTGATGTTTAAAAAAGAAAGCAATGTTTAATGTAAGTTGCGATTGTTTTACAAATGATGAAATGGAGATGTCAGTTACCCAAACGCCCCTGCGCTTAGAATACGCTCTATCTCGAGTGGAAATGGCGAAGTGACGTTTGAAGTTGAGACGCTTCCCGTGGAGTGAAAGACAGAGGGGAGGTGACCGGTGTAAAGAGGCGAGGGGAGGGGTAGAGCAAGTGCTGTCTGGTGATAGGGGCCTCCAGGTGAGCGGGTTTACAGGCAGATGGGGAATGGATAGTGCTGGAAGGTTGTAGGTGAGGGTGGGAGTGACAAAAGGCTGAAGATAATGAAGGTGGAGCATGAACTAAAGGGAGGGAGGTGCGGAGGGCAGAGGGGAGTAGTGGGGGACGGGAACCAGTGGGAGGAGAGTGTGAGTTGTATCACGGACTGGTATGGAAACCCTTTGAATGGAAAAGCCTACAAAAAGTCCTGGATACAGGCCAGTCCATCACAGGTAAAGCCCTTGTGACTATGAAATGTAACAGCAGGACAATTCTGTAGTTATAATGTATCCAGAAAGCTCCATTTTGAATTACATATAATTTTCAAATACATCCATCTTCACATCCACACTCTAGACACCCACAATGAATTGTAACACTCCGGTTCGGCTGGCCGCATTAGTCTTGGGAAGACAGTCTCTGGCCCCAGCAAACGTGAAATCTGAGATGCAACACCTCTTGTTTGTTTTTTTTAAATTAATTTTTTATGTGTTTTTACAATGCAACAAAACAAAAAATCAATAGAGGTTTATACAGTGCAAAACAAATGTATCAAAATACAATTCATAACAATTAAGCAAATCACCCATAGTAGAATCGTATAAAGTTAGTTAGCACCCCACCCTCCCACTACCCAACTCCAAGGCAACCTTACGGTATATAAAAAAGTTAATCAGAACTATATGACCACAGAACTGTATTTATAAAAAGGTCCATTGACTACTACCTAACCTATAATATGTTTACACATCAAAAAAAAACATAAATCTTAACCATATGAAGCTGAAAGTAAGGGATTTAAATGCAAAACAAAAATGGAAGGGATGCACCATTAATCTAAATGGGAATTATGAAAATATTCAAGAAAAGGTCCACACACCTTTTGGAACTTTAAATCTGAATTAAAGAGTGAATAATGAATCTTTTCAAGGTTTAAGTAGAACATAACATCTCTCAGCTATTAAGCATGTGTGGGTGGGGCAGCATCTCTCCACCTAAGAAGGACTGCACGTCTGGTCAAAAGAGAGGCAAAAGACAATGTACGACGCTTAGTCGGAGTTAAATGCATGTTAACTTCTCCCGAAGTACCAAAAGGAGCAATCAGAGAGTTAGGTTCCAAATAACAATTAAGTATGTGAGATAAAGTTTTTAAAAAATCACTCCAGAATTTCTCCAAGCTAGGACAAGCCCAATATATATGAATAAGAGAGGCCTTGCCCCCTTTGCACTTATCACAGCAGGGATTAATATCAGGATAGAACCGTGACAATTTTGTTTTAGATATGAGCCCTGTGTATCGCCTTGAACTGCAAAAAGCAGTGGCGAGCACATAAAGAAGTTGAATTAACTGACTTGAGAATTGAATCCCAAACCTCATCAGACAAAGAAAAACTTAAATCGTGCTCCCAGGCAGTTTTAATTTTGTTGAAAGGAGCTCGCTTCAACATCGTTAACATATCTGGAATGGTAGAAATTAAACCTTTACCTAATGGATTCACATGAAGAAGCAAATCCAAAACATTTTTAACGGGTACCTCAGGAAAGTTTGGTATTAAAGGGTTGATAAAATGTCTAATTTGGAGATATCTAAAGAAATGAGTGTTGGGTAGGCCAAACTTTACAGAGAATTGTTCTATAGTTGCAAAGCGCTTATCTATGAAAAGATCTTCAAAACACCGGCTGCACAGGTGGAAGGTCAACTGAGGAAGATCTGTACCAGCAAGGCGGCTGGACCGGATGGAGTTTCCCCACGATTACTGAGGGCCTGTGCGACTGAGCTGGGAGAACCACTACAGCGCATCTTCAACATGAGCCTGGAGCAGAGAAGAGTACCCAGACAGTGGAAAACATCCTGTATTGTCCCGGTACCGAAGAAACCACAACCAAAGGAGTTGAATGACTTCAGACCTGTTGCCTTGACGTCGCACGTTATGAAGACCATGGAGCGGCTGATAATACAGAATCTGAGGCCACAAACCAGGCATGCCCAGGATCCTCTTCAGTTTGCATATAAGGAGAAGGTGGGAGTGGAGGATGCTATCACGTATTTGCTGCACAAATCACTCTCTCACCTAGAGGGGGTCAGTTGTGCTGTGAGGATTACATTCCTTGACTTCTCTAGTGCCTTTAACACCATCCAGCCCAAGATCTTAAGGCACAAACTAACGGAGATGGGAGTAGACTCTCACATGGTGGATTGGATAGTGGACTACTTGACAGATAGACCTCAGTATGTGCGGTTGAGAGACTGTAGGTCTGACACGGTGGTCAGCAGCACAGGAACGCCGCAGGGAACTGTACTCTCTCCGGTCCTGTTCACCCTGTACACATCAGACTTCCAATATAACTCGGAGTCCTGCCATGTGCAGAAGTTCGCTGATGACACGGCCATAGTGGGGTGTGTCAGGAATGGACAGGAGGAGGAGTATAGGAAACTGATACAGGACTTTGTGATATGGTGCAACTCTAACTACCTGCGTCTCAATATCACCAAGACCAAGGAGATGGTGGTAGACTTTAGGAGATCTAGGCCTCATATGGAGCCAGTGATCATTAATGGAGAATGTGTGGAGCAGGTTAAGACCTACAAGTATCTGGGAGTACAGTTAGACGAGAAGCTAGACTGGACTGCCAACACAGATGCCTTGTGCAGGAAGGCACAGAGTCGACTGTACTTCCTAAGAAGGTTGGCGTCATTCAATGTCTGTAGTGAGATGCTGAAGATGTTCTATCGGTCAGTTGTGGAGAGCGCCCTCTTCTTTGTGGTGGCGTGTTGGGGAGGAAGCATTAAGAAGAGGGATGCCTCACGTCTTAATAAGCTGGTAAGGAAGGCGGGCTCTGTCGTGGGCAAAGTACTGGAGAGTTTAACATCGGTAGCTGAGCGAAGGGCGCTGAGTAGGCTACGGTCAATTATGGATAACTCTGAACATCCTCTACATAGCACCATCCAGAGACAGAGAAGCAGTTTCAGCGACAGGTTACTATCGATGCAATGCTCCTCAGACAGGATGAAGAGGTCAATACTCCCCAATGCCATTAGGCTTTACAATTCTACCGCCAGGACTTAAGAACTTTTTAAAAGCTATTATTAATGCTTTTTGAGATAGTGATTTAGATGCATATCATATTTTTTTACTGAGTTAAGTATTGTATGTAATTAGTTTTGCTACAACAAGTGTATGGGACATTGGAAAAAAAGTTGAATTTCCCCATGGGGATGAATAAAGTATCTATCTATCTATCTATCTATCTAATGCCCTTTCTATGCCAGTCTAGAAATGTTCAATCCTGCATCGAAGGTCAAAACCTCCTGTTTGTGTGGATGCTGCGTGATGTGTTCCTCTGTTACCAATCAATATCAGGAAATAACAGACAGTACACCATATACAATAAAACGATTTAGCTTTACAATTTTTAATTTGACTAGAGGGTTAGTAAAGGAAAAGGGCCCATTTTAATGTAACAGTCTAATGTGCACATTGGAGCTCACGGTTTCCTGTCTATCAGTCCTCCACTGATTTCCCCCGGGCATCATCGACTCCCAGCACATTCCAAGTCCACTTCATCCTGCAGTCTACAACCTCTTCATTTTGGCATCTTCTCTCTCCATCTTCCAGTGAACAAAAGACCGTGAACCGCTCGCTCACAGGCACAAGAGAAAACATTCCCTTCTATGGACAGTGCATATTCCAAAGCCATTAACTCTAGTCATAGCCCAAACACTGCTGCTACAGAACAACCATTACATTAGCAGTGAAACCTTTCCCAGGACATTACACGCTCCCCCCACCAAATTTATTCATTTCCTTCCTGCAAAACACAAAGTCGAACCTGGCTGCAAAAGGCAGTGACACAGCTCCCCAAAGCGGTAGGGGCACCGCTCTGCTCCCTGGTGCTACATAGGCCAGCCTATCCGGAGGCCTCCTGATTCTTTAAGACCTCCCTACCCCCTCACATACCTCTTCAGTACTGGGGGTACTTCTGGTCTACCTGGAGAGGCCTTCTGCGGTCTATTCCTCGTGCCCTCCTGCGACTCAGACTCCTCTGTCCCTTGGCCGAGCCCCACTTCATTCCTTGTGGGGTCCCGCTCAACCCCCCAGGGGTCCACGGATAGACCCTCCCCCCCCTCCCCCCCCCCCAGATTTCACCTGACTCAATGGGAGAAGGGTTGGGAATCTCTTTTTCAATCAGTGGGGAGTTAGCAAATGCGGCATATACCACACCCCTATTTCCTCATCCTCCAAGTCTGTACCCCATTAGCGGTGGGGGCCAGTCTAATCTCTCCTGTTATTGGCTTTTCAGTCACCCAGCGATACCACAGAGTCCTCTTACTCTGTGTAGGCTCCAGGTTGGGCTCTGGGTCAACACACATCTCTTATCCCAGGGGCACAAGGTGGTTCCAATGGAGAATCTTGACCAGCCCATTCCCATCCTCTGGTTTCACCTGGAAAACTGGTACATTTGGCATCTGGCTCTCCACTACAGTAGCCCCAAATTCTTTGTGAGGACTCGGTCTCCCGGCATGAGTTGGGAGATCCTAACCTTTTGATGATACCTCCTCTTATTTCTTTGATTCTGCTTGGCAGCCAGGACCCCAGCTAATTCATAAGCCCTTTTCAGCTCCCTTCTGTCATAGTCCCTTCTGACAATCGCCCGCTTGGCTATTTACCTCAGGAATTGAGCCTCAATCACCTTGTTTAGTTTCCAATCATTCCCAGGTTCCACAAACTACAAACACTTGCTTTCCATCAGCAATTGCAGATAAAAATCCTGTGATCACAACAAGGAGCTGCTGGTTTGTGGTTGATTCTGGTGTGAGTAACCCTGTTTCATGTTTCTAAGGACTGCCAGTTCTAAGTCTAGCATTGCTCCTGGATACCGATTCCACACTCGCTACATCAAGAATGCCTCCTGACTCTGCCTCCGCCCCCGTGTTCTGCACTTGGGTTTGTCCACTGCCTTGCTCATGTAACAGAATGAACTGGCCATAATGAACCCAGTGGACACGGATCCCGTACAACAGGCCCTCGCCAGTCAGGGCTACCTACTGGAGGCCCACGACTCATAAAGAACTTCAATGATTCGTAGGGTTTGCAAACTTCTACCGCAGATTTATCAGAGACTACAGTCGAGTGGCGGCCCCTTTACCTCACCTACTACCCCATTCTGTTGAGACTCCGAAGCTGACTCAGTGTTCACTGACCTGAAGAGGTGTTTCACCACCGCTCCCATCCTGGTCCATCCGGACCCAGCCCGTCAATTCATTGTTGAGGTGGACGCCTCTGACTCTAGGATAGGAGCATTCCTGTCCCAACGATCAAGTTCGGATGAAAAGCTTCACCCCTGTACCTTCTATTTTCATTGACTGTCCCCCACCGAGTGGAATTACGACGTGGGAAATCGGGAACTCCTGGCGGTCAAACTAGCATTGGAAGAATGGAGGCACTGGCTGGAGGGGGCAGAACAACAGTTTGTAGTATGGACTGATCATAAAAACCTGGGGTATATTCAGATTGCCAAATGTTTGAACTCTGGCCCCAGGCCTGTTGGCGTTATTTTTTGGACTGTCAAGTTTTCCATTACAGACCGGGGTCCAAGAACGGGAAGCCGGACGCGCTCTCCCACCAATACGACTCCAAGGAGGACACTTCCAGTCCAGGGACTATCCTCCCACCGTCCTACGTGGTCGCCACTCTCACTTGGGAGATCCAGTCCAAAGTAAAAGAAGCCCAACGGGATGACCCCGACCCCAGCGATCGCCTGTACGTGCCCGTTTCCGTCAGGCCTCAGGTTCTCCAATGGGGGCACACGTCTTGGTTCACCTGCCATCCTGGAAATGCTTGGACCCTAGCGCTCCTGAAAAGACACTTTTGGTGACCATTCACGGAGGCGGATACCCGTTCCCATGTCTCGGCATTTCCATCTGTGCCCGGGGGAAAAGCCTCTCATCGGCCACCTGCAGGGTTACTTTGTCCTCTATCTATCCCTGGTTGTCCCTGGTCACACATCACCCTGGACTACATCACCCTGGACTGCGTCACCGGTCTACCCCCTTCACATGGGAACATCACCGTACTCACTTTGGTAGACCGGTTCTCCAAGGCGGTGCTCTTCGTAGCCCTTCCTAAACTCCCTTCTTCAACAAACTGCTGATCTTCTCGTCTGCCACGTCTTACGCCCCCACGGAATCCCCACATATATTGTCTCCGATCGTGGTCCCCAGTTCATCTCACAGATATGGAAGGCCTTCTGTCAAGCCTTAGGTGCATCGGTCAGCCTGTCATCCTGCTTCCACCCCCAGACGAACGGGCAGACGGAACGGATCAACTAAGACCTGGAGGTGACGCTACGTTGTGTAATGTCAAACAACCCGTCGATCTGGAGCGACCACCTCCCGTAGGTTGAGTACGCCCTCAACTCTCTGGTGAGCTCTGCCATTGGAAGGTCTCCATTCGACTGTTCCCTGTGGTGCTAACCCCCGCTGTTCCCCGCACAAGAAGAGGAGACTGCAGTACCATCGGTTCAGGACCATATCGATCGGTGCCTGAACGTTTCGCAGGAGACACGCATGGCCCTTCTTAGATCAGCAAAATGCAATATGAAGACGGCCGACCAGCACCGGAGTCTGAGTAATAGTCTCAGGCAATAGTGCCTGAGTACCAACCGGGGCAGATGGTGTGGCTTTCCTCCAAGGACATCCCGCTCAAGAATGAACATAGGAAACTCTCCCCTCGCTTCCTGGGACCATTCAAGGTTGAAAGTGTTATCAATCCTGCAGCGCTCTGTCTAATACTCGCAACAAGGAGCTGCCAGTTCATAGTTCACTCTGGTATAAGTAACCTTGTTTCATTGTTCCATGCTTGTTACATCAAGAATGCCTCCCAACTCTGCCTCTGCACCCGTGTTCTGCACTTGGGTTCGTCCACCGCCTTGCTCGTGTAACACCTTCTCATGTCAGACACATACTTCAGATAAGTCTTCGGAGGTCAGTCGTCCTTCTCCATCCCAAAACAAAGGTCAATGAGCAACCTCGCCTCGTGCCCAAACATCAGATACTATAGCGAGTACCCAGTAGCTTCATTTCAGGTACTGTTGTAGTAGTGGGCCAGATGTCCAATATGTTGATTCTACCTGCTCTTCCTGCTGACCTCCAAGGTTCTGAGCATGTCTAGCAAGGTCCGATTAAACCTCTCAGGCTGGGGATCACCCTGCGGGTGATAAGGACTTCGTGACTCCAAGCATGCTCAGTAACTCATTGAACCATAGAACATTACAGCACAGAAACAGGCCTTTTACCCCTTCTTGGCTGTGCTGAACCATTTTTCTGCCTAGTCCCACTGATCTGCACCTCGACCATACCACTCCATACACCTGTCATCCACGTACCTGTCCAAGTTTTTCTTAAATGTTAAAAGGGAGCCCGCATTTACAACTTGACCTGGCAGCTCATTCTACACTCCCACCACTCTCTGAGTGAAGGAAGCCCCCCCCCCATGTTCCCTTTAAACTTCTCCCACTTCACCCTTAACCCATGTCTGTTTTTTTCTCCTCTAGCCTCAGTGTAAAAAGCCTGCTTGTATTCATTCTATCTATACCCATCATAATTTTATATACATCTATCAAGTCTCCCCTCATTCTTCTATGCTCCAGGGAATAAAGTCCTAACCGATTCAACCTTTCTCGGTAACTCAGTTTCTCAAGTCCTGGCAACATCCTTGTAATCCTTCTCTGCACTCTTTCAACCTTATTAATATCCTTCCTGCATTGTGTTCTACAACATCACCATAACATTCCAACTCTTATACTCAATACTTCGATTTATAAAGGCTAATGTACCAAAAGCTCTCTTTGCTACCCTATCTACCAGTGATGCCTCTTCTCGGGAATTATGTATCTGTATTCCTAGATCCCTCTGTTCTGCTGCACTCTTCAGTGCCCTACCATTTACCTTGTATGTTCTACCTTGGTTTTTCCTTCCAAAGTGCCATACCTCACACTTGTCTGTATGAAACTCCATCTGCCCATTTCAGCCCATTTTTCTAACTGGTCCATGGATGAGCCTCCTGTCGAAATCTCATCCCTGATCACTGTATCTGCCTGGGGAGGCCATAATAAATGAAAAACCTTTCCAAAACACTTTGGCCACTGTGGACACCCTCTTATCCTTGGTAGGGAAAGCCTGCGCATATCTGATGTAGTGATCCGTGATGACTAAGACATTCGCCACGTTGCTGGCATCTGGCACATTGACAGGAAATCCATGCACACCAGGTCAAGGGGCCCCGCAATCTGCAAATGGGACAAAGGATCTGCCCTCGTAGGCAGTGTCTTCCTCTGTATGCGTCGAATGCATGAATTGCAGTTTTCTTCAACCTCTGGCTTCATCCGGGGCCAGTAAAACCGATCTCTGAGTAATCCATAGGTCTCTTCAGCACACAAATATCCAGAATCATCATGAAGTGACTTCAACACCATCCTCCGATACTTCTCAGGCAGAGCCAGCTGGGTACACCGAGATCGGTCCAGAGGTGATGTGACCTGGTATAGGATCCAATTCCTCAACTCCAATCTGGGCCACTCTCTCAGTAATGGAGGCAGTGCAACATCTTTCGTCTTCTCCGCCTGGGCCAATTCTTCCTTTTTGATCGCTGACCAAATGGTACCGATGCCCAGGTCATCTCGCTGAGCACCTGCCATTTCCCCAGGACTCAATTCCGGTAACCGGTTTGTCTTCAGAGCAGTCAGGTTACGGGAAACTTGTGGAATGGCATCATCAGAAGCTCCCAATTAATCTACCGCTTGATCCTGCCCTTGCCTTCCATCTGCCTTCACCGCGATGG
Source organism: Hemitrygon akajei (assembly GCF_048418815.1). Taxonomy (NCBI): domain Eukaryota; kingdom Metazoa; phylum Chordata; class Chondrichthyes; order Myliobatiformes; family Dasyatidae; genus Hemitrygon; species Hemitrygon akajei. Next base: position 53,267,256 of record NC_133148.1, read on the forward strand.
CAAACTGGCACATGGCTTTCACTCCCAGGGCAGGAACGCTCTCCCACTCCTCGTCCCTGTCCAGCCCTTCATGTGCACGTCAGGACAAAGCATCAGCATCAATATTCCTACTTCCCAGCCAGTACTTCAGACTGAAATCACAGGCAGACAATGGCACCAACCAACGATGGCCTGTGGCATCCAATGTTGCCAAGGTCAGGAATAAGTTAGGGGATTTTTGTCCGTCTTCACCTCAAACTTGGTACCAAAGAGGTAGTCTCTCAAATTATCCACCACAGCCCATTTCAATGCCAGAAATTCGAACTAGTGCATGGGATAGTTTTTCCCTGGGGGTGACAGACTCCGGCTGACTAACGCAACAGGTCTCAACCCAGTGCCCTGACTTTGATACAGGACACCCCCAAGCCCTCTCTGCTGGCATCTTTTCGAACTGGAAGAATCCCAGTGGACATAGCAATGCCGTGATGCTATCACGTATTTGCTGCACAAATCACTCTCTCACCTAGATGGGGTCAGTTGTGCTGTGAGGATTACATTCCTTGACTTCTCTAGTGCCTTTAACACCATCCAGCCCAAGATCTTAAAGCACAAACTAACGGAGATGGGAGTAGACTCTCACATGGTGGATTGGATAGTGGACTACTTGACAGATAGACCTCAGTATGTGCGGTTGGGAGACTGTAGGTCTGACACAGTGGTCAGCAGCACAGGAGCGCCACAGGGAACCGTACTCTCTCCGGTCCTGTTCACCCTGTACACATCTGACTTCCAATATAACTCGGAGTCCTGCCATGTGCAGAAGTTCGCTGATGACACGGCCATAGTGGGGTGTGTCAGGAATGGACAGGAGGAGGAGTATAGGAAACTGATACAGGACTTTGTGATATGGTGCAACTCAAACTACCTGCGTCTCAATGTCACCAAGACCAAGGAGATGGTGGTGGACTTTAGGAGATCTAGGCCTCATATGGAGCCAGTGATCATTAATGGAGAATGTGTGGAGCAGGTTAAGACCTACAAGTATCTGGGAGTACAGTTGGACGAGAAGCTAGACTGGACTGCCAACACAGATGCCTTGTGCAGGAAGGCACAGAGTCGACTGTACTTCCTTAGAAGGTTGGCGTCATTCAATGTCTGCAGTGAGATGCTGATGATGTTCTATAGGTCAGTTGTTGAGAGCGCCCTCTTCTTTGTGGTGGCGTGTTGGGGAGGAAGCATTAAGAAGAAGGATGCCTCACGTCTTAATAAGCTGATAAGGAAGGCGGGCTCTGTCGTGGGCAAAGTACTGGAGAGTTTAACATCGGTAGCTGAGCGAAGGGCGCTGAGTAGGCTACGGTCAATTATGGAAAACCCTGAACATCCTCTACATAGCACCATCCAGAGACAGAGAAGCAGTTTCAGCGACAGGTTACTGTCGATGCAATGCTCCTCAGACAGGATGAAGAGGTCAATACTCCCCAATGCCATTAGGCTTTACAATTCAACTGCCAGGACTTAAGAACTTTTTTTTTAAAGCTATTATTAATGCTTTTTGAGTTAGTGATTTAGATGCATATCATATTATTACTGAGTTAAGTATTGTATGTAATGAGTTTTTGCTACAACAAGTGTATGGGACATTGGAAAAAATGTTGAATTTCCCCATGGGGATGAATAAAGTATCTATCTATCTATCTATCTATCTATCTGTCTTCTCTTTGTCAGCCTCGCTCATGGGGATTTGGTAATATCCACTCCTCAAGTCCAGCACACTGAACCACTTAGCACCACTCAGACAGGCCAGCGCATCTTCGATCCTTGGAACCGTATACTGGTCAGGGACGGTACACCTGTTCAGGGTCCTATAGTCCACACACAGCCATACCTTCCCATTCTTCTTTCTGGCCATTACTATTGGGAACACATCGGGGCTTCTGGACTCAGTGATGATCCCAACTTCATTCAACTTCCAAAGATGTTGCCGAACATCTTCCACCTCTGCAGGGGCCAGTTGCCGCGACCTTTCTCTGAATGGGGTGTCCTCAGTCACTCAGCTACTGTGATGAGTACTCTTGGAACAACCCACGTCAAACTCGTCAGTGCAAAAGACAACTTCCAGCTTCAACAACTTCTCTACCAACCCGCAGGTAGCAGTGAGACCTTGAAGTTGAATGACTCAGCAGTCAACTTCCCCTTTTTCCCAATAGTTTCTTCCCGGCTTGTCACACAGGGACTCTGGACATTACTGTCACCGCGAAAAGAATCACCAGGGCATCCCCCACTTGAAGGTGACCTCCCTCTTCGTAGTGTTCCTGACAATCACTGCCATCCTGTTCACCTGTACAACCGAGGGCTTCTGCTGTTCTCAACTTTGCCTCAATCTCTGCCACTCCCCGGGGCAGGCTCTCCATGGTCAGTTCACCACAGGGTACCACTACTGAGGACTCTACCCTGCTGATGGAGGCCTCCCGTGCCTCTGACATTCTCCTTCTCTTGTATTTCTCTGATCAGCTCAGCAAACGAAGGGGGGGGGGGTACGTCTTACGAGATAGTCGGAGACCTCAAGCGATCAGGCACTGGGACTGGGCGCCCTTTGCTATCTGGTCCACTCTTAACTGATCCACCTCAGCTGCCTGAATGGCCCCTCTGCACCGCAGGCAATTCAGCTGCCTGTCTAGCCGAAAGAGGTAGGCAGAATGCTTCTCCCCCTTCTCCTGATGCATGTTCTGAAACCCCATTATGAGCTCCATGGGGCTTCCTGTCATGCCAAGTGCATTTTCCAGTGCTTACATGTAAGTGGTAATAGTGAGAATGAGGTACTGGGACTTTCCAGCTCTCACAACGTCAGCCACCCACCCCCTCAAACTTTCAGCTAATCACTGACATTTAATGTCATCGGAGCACTGCCACTCATCTAACAACTGAGAGGTCTGCCTCGCCCAAGTCTCATACTTCTCTTCCCCTTTAGAGGTGGGCTTCGTTCCTGAGAATAGGCGGAGCCTACCATAGCTGGGACTTTGGACCTGGGCATTTTTCCATTTATTCGCCAGAGAGGTAAGAGCGGATACTAACTCAGAATTCTCACACTTCCCTGGGGGACAGGGACTCATTAGATATTCCAAATCAGACCACTCCTTCACCTCCCAAAGCAGAAACGAGAGAACCCTGTCTCTGAAGTCTCCTCCCCAGCTACGGGAGACATGACTTGTGCTTCGGCCCGCTCACTTACACTCTCCTCCCCCGGAAAGTGTGGACAGTACACACCCCACCCCCCTCTCCTGGGGCTCCAATAGTACCGGGCAGTTCTACTGTCGTTGTGTCAGCGCTAATCTGAACTAAGACAAAGTTTGTGCCTGCCATTTTATCAAATCTCTGCCCCATAATCGTAACTTTACCTACCACGTTAACAGTACTTAAAAGTGGAATCAACAATTCATCAGGATTACGAATATCTACCCCACTCAACACACATGCATTAGTTACCGGAAACCCCGTGGATGAACACCACCGCTCCACACTGGCAGCATCCATACTAACACACACTTAAACACACAGTCCACTGGTTCAATGCTCAGGGCAATCACACAGCATCCAACAGAATCAATCCCGAACGATACCCCCTCAGGTTCGGCCGGAGGCATTAGTCCAGGAAGGCAGTCTCTGGCCCTGCCAAACATGTGAAATCTGAGGTGCAAAACCTCTTGTTTGTGTGGATACTGCGTGATGTGTTCCCCTGTTACAAATCAGTACCACAAAATAACAGACAGTACACCATATACAATTAAATGATTTAGCTTTACAATTCTGCCCTCTCTTTAGCTTTATGTTGGCCTTGCTGGCAACACTGTCTGTTTGTAGAGGTGGTGATGATAGTCATGGAAGATGATTGGATCTAGGATGTTTCTATCAGGCACCCAGCACCTCTCTTGGGGTCAAAATTCTTCCCAGTTCACGAGCTATTGTCGAACACCCGGAGCAGTATGCAAGTATAAAAGTCTTCTCACCGTTAAGACCTGTTCCCCTTCAATAACCCAGAGTGGCAGCGGGACTGATGGTGTTGGGGCTAAGGGGCTGATGCAGACAGGTTTTAATTTAGAGATGTGGAAGGTGGAGTTGATCTTTAGAGTCTTGGGGAGCTGCAAGGTCTAAGCCATGGGGTTTACTTTCCTTAGGATTTCGATGTGTCCAGTGAACTTGCTCACCAACTTTCTAGATTCCACATGGAGATGAAAATTATAAGCGGACAGCCAGACCTGTTGCTCAGGGTATAAATTGGGTCCCTCTTCTACTTCAGTTCACCTTAGTCTCTGACCTCTGGATAGAGGCCAGAAAAGTTTCTCATGCCCTAATCCATTTCTGCCTTCAGCATTGGAGGAAAGCTTCAGCCTCAGGGACCGCAACCTCTGCCTCCTTGCATGGAAAGAGAGGCAGTGGATAACCAAACTGTCACTTGAACAGTGACATCCCTACACTGAATGCTGTAAGGTGTTGTTGGCAACCCACATCAAATGGTCACACCACTCATAAGGACTTTCCAAGGCCAGGCATCTCAGGGTACATTCTAAATCTTGTTTAGTTCACTCCAACTGACCTATGGATTGCGGGTGAAACCCAGAGGAAAAGCTTACTGTTGCCCATATCAATTTACAGAACACTCTCCAGAAATGTGATGTTTATAGTGGACCACAATCTGAGACAATGTCCACCAGGAATCTGTGGATACTGAAGACCAGGACCAGAACAATTTTGGCTGTCCCAGTTGCAGCTGGTTGCTTCTCCAGGGCAATGAACTTGCAGGCTTTTGAAAACCAATCGACAATTACCATGATGACCGACTTCCCCTTGGATGACGGGAGACCCGTGACAAAGTCCATGGAGGTGTGTGTCCAATGTTTTTCCAGAACAGGACGGGGGTTGGCGGAGCCCTTGAGATCAGGCATGAGTCTCCTTGTTCCAGTCACACATCTTACATGCTTCCAGGAAGTACCGAACCTCTTCGACGTTCCGGGCCACCAATACCTCCTCTTGATAAACCTGAGGGTCCTGGCAGTGTGGTCATTGTCGATGAATGACCCCATTGGAGTACCTGCAACCGGACTAAGCTTGTGACAAAGAGCTGACCCAGAGGGCTGTTCTTAGAACCTCCCCAACTGCGCTTGGGCCTTGTGAACAGGAGCATCGATTGCTCATCAAATTGCTGTGACCACCGTGACTTGTGGCAAAAATGGGGGTAGGTTGCTCCTCTCATTCTGGTTCATCAAACTCACGGGACAGGGCATCTGGCTTCTGGTTCTTTGACCCCAGTCAACATATCAGGATGAATTCAAAGAACAAGACAACCTGACCTGCCTGGAATTCAGCCTCTTGGCCTCCTGAATATAAGCCAGGTTCTTCTGGTCAGTTCAAATGATAAAAGGGTTCCTGGTCCTCTCAAACCGGTGACGCCATTACTCCAAAGCTGAGAACTGCAAGGGGCTCCCAATTCCCGTTGTCATAGTTCCTCTCTGCCAGGGATAGCCACCTGGAGAAGAATGCACATGGGTGTAGTTTACCATCCGAAGGTGATCGTTGAGACGAGACGGCACCCACTCCATTGTTTGAGGTGTCCACATCCATGATGAAGGGGAGGTCCGGGTTAGGAGAAACCAAGATAGAAGCTGTTGTGAACCACTGTTTGAGCTCAACAAAAGCAGACTCTGCTTCAGTCGTCCAGAAGTAAGGGTGTGTAGAATTCTTAATTAGCAACATCAGCAGAGCTTCACTGACTGGAGTTGCTTATGAACTTCTGGTAGAAATTTGCTAACCCCAAGAAACATTGGATTTGGTTGATGCTAGATGGTGGCAGCCAGTCTCTGACTGCCTGGGTCTTGGTATGTCTTGGTAGGCTCCATCTTGAGATTGCCATTGGAGATGAGGAACGCCAAAAATGAAACAGTCATCACATGAAACTCCGACTTCTCCAACAGAACATCAACTCCATGCACTAGAAGCCTCTTTAAATTGTCCCTGATGTTAACGTTGTTCTTCCCCATGGACTTTGAAAAGATGAGGATATCATCAATGTAGATGAAGGAATACTTATCAAGAATATGCATAATGACTGGAGCATTCACGAGGCTGAAGGGCATAACCAGGTACTCATAGAGCCCCATCGGTGTATTGAATGCAGTCTTCCACTCATCACATTCTCTTATATGTACCAGATGGTACACACTCCATTGTTCCAGATTTGTGAATACTCTCACTCTTGGAGCATCTTGTAGTCCATGAAAGGCAGCAGGTAGCGATTTTTGGCCATTATGCAGTTTAATCCTCTATAATCAATGCATGGCCACAGGCTCCCATCCTTATTTTGTACGAAGCAGAAGCCTGTGCCAGTGAATGAGGTGGAGGGCCGTATGAGGCCTGTGGCAAGAGTCTCCTTGATATATTCTTCTACTACACTTTTCTCTGGGCTCAAGAGTATGTTTAATTAACCCTGCAAGGGACAAGTACCAGGCAGCAGATATTGCACTGTTGTGGGGTCGGTGTTCCAGAAGAGTAAAGGCCTTTCCCTTGCTGAAGACCTCCTCCATGTCCTTGCAGATGGAAGTGCTTTCAGCAGGTTTGGGTGTGCTGTCTCTTTGGAGTTTCTTTCAAAAATGAACCTTGAGTAGTTTTAGGCACCATGGTGATTCAACCAACCTCAGAGTCCGCTCCCTAGGCTCACAAAGCTCATTCATGGAAATGAGCCAAATCTGAGTCCAAATCCCCATCTGAATCCTCAGGCGATGGCAGCAAGGCATTACTGAGGGTTCTTTCCCTCCTGGAAATATGCTTCAAGGCTGGGCATAATGGAGTCTTTCAGTTACTCGAGACATGGTAGCTGTGTTCCTTAAGGTTGGCTGCAAATTCCCCAGAAAGTTCGGGTATTTCTTTGGTCCTCTCTTGAATGACAGATTCCCTCTCTCTAATTCTTGTGGGATCCAGACTCGACAGTGTCGGGGCTCATACAGTCCCATTGTCTGGAATCAGTTTGTCCATCCAGGAGGGCAGGACTGGGTCACCAGAAGGTCTTGGCTTACTTAGCACTGACATCTGCCCCCTTTTTGGTCATTTTTCATGGGACGGTCTGGGTCTTGGAACACCATGCCACAAACAAACCCTCTTACAATGACTGGACCAAGCAATTGAGAGGCAGGGCCGGGAGGGGATTTGGTACTCGAATTAGGGTAGTAAAAGGAACAGATAATGTTAGTGTGAGGAATGTGAAACCAGCGTTCTGTTTCAATGATTCTCCTCTCCCTCCAGTCCATGGAGGATTATGCTGGGATAGCCAAGGGTACTCGAGAATCAGGGGTACAAGTGGGGAATCAATAATGTGGAAACTAATATCTTCCACATGATCCGCTATCCTCATCTGCAAATCCACTGGATCTGCCCGGAACCTAGTGGGTGACCATCCAAGACAGTGGCAAGCATGGGTTGGCTCAACTCTCGCAGTGGGCAGTAACTCACAGATTAGTTGCAGTACTTGAGCCTTTGTACCTCACTGTGCAGTTGGATGCTCCGGTCAGGAAGACCACAATTGAGATGAGATACCCTGAATATGATGTGGAACTATTCCAAATAGAACAGTCAATCTATTAGGTTGTAAATTAATTTTCAAAACTTTAGAAATTGCAGAAAATAAAGATTTCCAAAACGTTTTTAATGAAGAACATGACCAGAACATATGTGACAAAGTAGCTACTTCAGTTTTACATCTATTACAATAGTTATCTGTACTAGGAAATATTTTAGATAGTCTCTCCTTTGTTAAGTAATAACGGTGTACAATTTTAAATTGAATTAAACAATGGTTGGCACATACAGAAGAAGTAATTATGTTTTTCAAAACTCGAAGCCAATCTTCATTAACAAAGCTCATTTTAAGTTCTCTCCCAATCTTGTTTAATCTTTAGTGATAGGTTCTCTTTTTGTAACAAAAATAAATTATTAATTCTGCTAATGGAACCTTTCACTAAGGGATTCAATTTCAAAATGGTATCCAACAAATCAGATTCTTGTAAATATGGAAACTTAGGTAAATATTGGTGTAAAAAATGTCTAACCTGAAAATATTGCAAAAAGTGTGTATGAGCGAGAGAAAATTCATTAATTAACTCCTCAAAAGTCATCAGTCGACCATCACAAAATAAATCTGAAAAAGAATGAATTCCTTTATTTTTCTATAAAAGAAAAATGGGGTCAGTTGTTGAAGGTTTAAATAAAAAATTTCAATATAAAAAACTAGATAACTGAAATTGTTTAAGATTAAAAGAATTACGGAACTGAACCCAAATCCGTAGGGATTGTTTAATAACCAGACAGAAATTTAAATTTGGAATTTTAAAGAGCTGTAAAGGTAATGGAGCTCCTAAAATTGAACTTAAATGAAATTGTTTAACAGCTTTTAATTCCAAATCAACCCATTATGGTTTTTGGCTCTTATCAAGCCAATATAACCAAAAACATAATTGTCTAACATTCACAGCCCAATAATACAGTCTTAAATTAGGAAGTGCAAGTCCACCATCTTTTTTAAATATTGTAAATGATACTTATTAATTCTAGGTATTCTATTGTTCCAAATAAAAGAAGAAATAAGAGAGTCAATGTGATCAAAAAAAATTTTTGTTAAAAATATAGGAATATTTTGGAAAATATATAAATTCTAGGTAAAATCATCATGTTCACAGCACAAATATGGCCTATTAAAGAAAAAGTAAGTGGATTCCATCTAGAAAATAATTATTTCATGGAGTCCATTAAAGGAACTATATTCGCTTTATAGAGATTTTTATAGTTTTTTAGTAATTATAATACCTAAATATCTAAATGTATTAGCAATTCTAAAAGGAATATCATTATATGTACTAACCTGAACATTTAATGGAAACAATTCACTTTTATTCAAGTTAAGTTTATATCCTGAAAATTTACCAAAATCTTTAAGTGTTTCCAAAAGATTAGGAATTGATTCCTCAAGATTTGAAATAAAAACAAAAAGATCATCTGCATAAAGAGAAATCTTATGTATGGTTCCATTGATAGAGATACCATGAATATTTTTAGCTTCATGTAATGTTATAGCTAAAGGCTCCAATACAAGATTAAATAATAACGGACTGAATGGACATCCCTGTCTAGTGCCACGAGAAAGTGAGAAAAAAGAAGACCGGCAGCTATTAGTAATGACCATGGCAATAGGATTCTTATAAATCATTTGAATCCATCTATTGAAATTATTATCAAAACCAAACTTTTCTAATACTTTAAACAAATATGGCCACTCAACCCTATCAAATGACTTTTCTGCTTCGAGAGAGATAAAACATTGAGGTTGCTTAGATAATGATGAATATATAATGTTCATCAATCTCCAAACATTAGAGAAAGAATAACAGCCTTTAATAAAGCCCATTTGATCCATAGAAAGAATTTTAGTTTAAATATTTTCCAAGCGATTAGCCAATATTTTAGAGAGAATTTTTGCATCCTCATTTAATAGTGAAATAGGTCTATATGATGAACATTCAACTGGATCTTTATCTTTTCTAAGAATTAAGGAAATACATGCTTCATAAAAAAGAAGGTAAATTACCCTTGTCAAAGGATTCATGAAATATTTTCAAAAGATACGGAGAAAAGATCTTTCAAATTTTTTGTAAAATCCCACTGAATAACCATTAAGTCCAGGAGCTTTACCTGATTGTATTGATAAAATAGCTTTCTGAATTTCATGCTCGGTAATCAGAGCATCAAGCATCTGTTGATCTTCAAAAGAAATTTGTGGAAATTTAATCTTATGTAAAAAGGCCTTTATTTTAGAGGAATCTACAGGATATTGAGATCTATAAAGATCAGAATAAAAATCTTGAAAGGTGTTATTAATGTCCTCATGGTTACTTACTATATCTCCATTATTTTTACGAATCTTTAAGATTTGTCTTTTCGCTGTAGCTGCTCTTAATTGAGAAGCTAAGAGCTTATTATTTTTATCCACAAAGAAATAAAATTGACTTTTCAATTTAAGCAAATATCCTTCAATAGGATATGTTAGTGATAAATTATACTGCGATTGTAATTCTACTCTTTTAAATGAAACAACATTTGGAGAGATTGCATTAATGTTATCTAATTCTTTAATTTGTTTAGAGATTTTAACACTGCTCAGGGGAAAGAGGCTAGAGTGTGTAGGTGCATGATGTAGAGCGCCAAAGGTTTAAAAAAGAGAGGAATTTTCAACGGTCCTTTTTAAATCGAAGCAAGAGGCTGAGACTAAAAGAGTAAAGGAATCTCGGAGAGAAGGTTTTTTTTACACTGCTCGGGGAAAAGAGGCTAGACTGCACAGGCGTGTGAAGTAGAGCACCATAGGTTAAAAAAGACCACCATATACAGTGGACAGCTCAGTGAGAGGGAGCAGAGTGGGATGGCTTTGGCTCAACAGGCTTTGGTGTGAACAGGCAGAGGTGAGGGTGGGTTCCGGGAAGTATTGTTTTGTTTATTTAGAGTAGAGAGAATGCCAGGCAGGATGTTGGAATGCTCCTCTTGCAGGATGTGTGTAGTCAGGGAGACCTCTGGTGTCCCTGACAACGACACCTGCAAGAAGTGCATCCAGCTGCAGCTCCTAACAAACTGCATTAGGGAACTAGAGCAGGAGCTGGATGACCTCCGGATCATTCAGGAGAATGACGAGTTTATAGATAGTAGTTTCAGTGAGGTAGTTACGCAAAAGGAGCAATGCACAGGTAATTGGGTTACCGTCAGGTGAGGGAAGGGGAAAGGGAAGGCAGAGCAGGGATCCCCTGTGGCCATTCCCCACAACAACAAGTATACTGATTTGGATACTGTTGGGGGGATGACCTACCTCAGACAAGCTGCAGCAGCTGGATCTCTGGGACTGAGTATAGTTCTGCAGTGCAGAAGGGAGGGTGGAAGAAGAGGAGAGTGGTAGTGATAGGGGACTCGATATTTAGAGGTACAGACAGGAGGTTCTGTGGTCGTGACAGACTGCCGGATGGTTTGTTGCCTCCCGGGTGCCAGGGTCAGGGATGTCTCTGATCGCGTGCACAGCATTCTGAAGTGGGTGGTGAGCAGCCAAATGTCATGGTACACATTGGTACAAATGACATAGGAAGAAAGAGTGAGGAGGTCCTGAAGAGTGAGTATAGAGAGCTCAGTAGGAAGTTAAAAAGCAGGACCTTGAGGGTAATAATCTCAGGATTACTACCTGTGCCACGTGCCAGTGAGGGTAAGTATAGGATGCTCTGGTGGATGAACACATAGCTGAGGAACTGGTGTAGGGTGGAGGGTTTCAGATTTCAGTATCATTGGGACCTATTCTGGGGCAGGTGGGACCTGTACAAGAGAGATGGGTTACACCTGAACTACATGGGGACTAACATCCTTGCAGGGAGGTCTGTTAGTGCTTTTGGGGAGGGTTTAAACTAGATTTGCAGGGGGATGGGAACCAGAGTGCCAGAGCAGATAGTGGAGTGGGGGTGAAAATAAATGATGTTAAAAGTTCATGCAAAGTGACAAATAGAAGGATTGTGTGTGGTGTTAATAATCTGAGGTGTGTCTATTTCAATGCGAGGAGTATTGTGGGGAAGGCTGACGAGCTAAGGGCGTGAATTGACAGATGGAATTACAACAATATAGCTATTAGTGAAACTTGGCTACAGGAGGGGCAGGACTGGCAGCTTAATGTTCCAGGGTTCCGATGTTTCAGACATGATAGAGGCAGAGGAATGAAGGGGTGAGAGTGGTGGCATTGCTAGTCAGGGAAAATGTTACAGCAGTGCTCAGTCAGGACAGATTAGAGGGCTTGTCTACAGAGGCCATATGCGTGGAGCTGAGAAACAGGAAAGGTATGACCACATTAATGGAGTTGTATTATAGACCACCCAATAGTCAGCAAGAATTGGAGGAGCAAATCTGCTGAGAGATAGCAGACGACCGCAAGAAACATAAAGTTGTGATAGCAGTGGATTTTAATTTTCCACATATTGATTGGGACTCCCATACTGTTAAATGTCTAGACAAGTTACAGTTTGTAAAATGTGTTCAGGAAAATTTTCTAAATCAATATATAGAGGTACCAACTAGAGAGGATGCAATATTAGATCTCCTATTAGGAAATGAGTTAGGACACGTGACGGAAGTGTGTGTAGGGGAACACTTTGGTTCCAGTGATCAAAACACCATTAGTTTCAACTTGATCATGGAAAAAGATAGATCTGGTCCTCGGGTTGAGGTTCTGAACCTTGGGTTGAGAAAGGATCTAAAAAGTGTGGATTGGGACAGGTTCTTCTCTGGCAAAGATGTGATTGGTAAGTGGGAGGCCTTCAAAGGAGAAATTTTGAGAGTGCAGAGTTTGTATTTTCCTGTCAGGATTAAAGGCAAAGTGAATAAGGATAAGGAACCTTGGTTCTCAAGGGATATTGGAAATCTGATAAAGAAGAAGAGAAAGATGGGTGATATGTATAGGGAACGGGGAGAAAATAAAATGCTTGAGTATAAAAAGTGCAAAAAAATACTTTGGCAGTCAAGGTGAAGGATAAACCAAAGAGCTTCTACAGGTATATTAAGAGCAAAAGGATAGTAAGGGATAAATTTGGTCCTCATGAAGATCAGAGTGGTCAGCTATGTATGGAACCTAAAGAAATGGTAGAGATCTTAAATAGGTTTTGCATCTGTATTTACTAAGTAAACTAGCATGGAGACATTGGAAATAAGGCAAACAGGTAGTGAGGTCATGGAACCTACACAGATTGAAGAGGAGGAGGTGCTTGCTATCTTGAGGCAAATCAGAGTAGATAAATCCACAGGACCTGGCAGATATATTTAAAATGTCGGTATCTACGGGTGAGGTGCCGGAGGATTGGAGGATAGCTCATGTTCTTCCATTGTTTAAAAATGCTCTAAAAGTAATCTGGGAAATTATAAGCCATTAAGTTTGATGTCGGTAGTAGGTAAATTATTGGAAGGAGTACTAAGAGATAGGATCGACAAGTATTTGGATAGACGGGGACTTATTAAGGAGAGTCAACATGGCTTTGTGCATGGTTGGTCATGTTTAACAATTCTATTAGAGTTTGTCGAGGAGGTTACCAAGAAAGTGGATGAAGGGAAGGCAGTGGATGTTGTCTACATGGACTTCAGTAAGGCCTTTGACAGGGTCCCGCATAGGAGGTTAGTTAGGAAAATCAGTCACTAGGTTTACATGGTGAGGTAGTAAGTTGGATTGGACATTGGCTCAATGGGAGAAGTCAGAGAGTGTTTGTGGAGGATTGCTTCTCTGAGTGGAGGCCAATGACTAGTGGTGTGGCACAGGGATCAGTGCTGGGTCCATTGTTATTTGTCATGTATATCAATGATCTGGATGATAATGTGGTAAATTGGATCAGCAAATTAGCGGATGATACAAAGACTGGAGGTGCAGTGGACAGTGAGGAAGGTCTTTAAAGCTTGCGGAGGGATTTGGACCAGCTGGAAAAATGGCAGATGGAGTTTCATACAGACAAGTGTGAGGTATTGCACTTGAGAAGGACAAACCAAGGTAGAACATACAAGGTAAATGGTAGGGCACTGAGAAGTGCAGTAGAACAGAGGGATCTGGGAATACAGATACAAAATTCCCTAAAAGAGGCATCACTGGTAGATAGGGTAGTAAAGAGAGCTTTTAGTACATTAGCCTTTATAAATCTAAGTATTGAGTATAAGAGTTGGAATGTTATGGTGAGGTTGTATAAAACATTGGCGAGGCTGAATTTGGAGCATTGTGTGCAGTTTTTGTCACCAAATTACAGGAAGGATACTAATAAGGTTGAAAGAGTGCTGAGAAGGTTTACAAGGATATTGCCGGGACTTGAGAAACTGAGTTACAGAGAAAGTTTGAATAGGTAAGGACTTTAGTCCCTGGAGCATAGAAGAATGAGGGGAGACTTGACAGGTATATAAAATTATGATGGGTATAGATAGAGTGAATGCAAGCTGGCTTTTTCTACAGAGGTTAGGAGAGAAGGAAAAACAGAGGATATGGGTTAAGGGTGAAGGGGGAAAAGTTTAAAGGGAACATGGGGGGGCGGTGGTGGAGCTTCTTCACACAGAGAGTGGTGAGTGTGTGGAATTAGCTGCCAGGTGAAGTGGTAAATGCATGCTCAGTTTTAACATTTAAGAAAAACTTGGACAGGTACATGGATGAGAGGTGTATGGAGGGATATGGTCCAGGTGCAGGTCAGTGGGACTAAGCAGAATAATGGTTCAGCACAGCCAAGAAGGGCCAAAAGGCCTGTTTCTGTGCTGTAATGTTGTTTGGTTCTATATTATATATTACATTGAAATGCTGCTGCTCAGTTAACAAATTTGCTGGTGATAATAAACCTTATTCTGATTCTGATTCTGGATTTTGAACAGACCAATGAATCAATGGGAGTGGAGTAGTGACTGCTACCGTCACAGTCCTCCTCATACTGAACAGTCTTAGCAGTCCTGACTGTTGCATCCTGGGACATTCAATCGTGCCCTCTGAATATCTGTATCTGTTCCTCTGACTAAGGAATCTCCTATCAACACTGCATTCCTCTTCACCTCTCTCCTCTTCTGAGCAACATTACCAGACTCAGTGCAAGAGACCCAGTCACTCTTACTCCCCACTGTTAGGTCAGCCTCTCAATAGTATCTAAAGTTAAATACGTATTATTGAGCGGAACAGCCATGGGTGTTCGCTGGACTGGCTGTGCATTTCCCCTCCCTCTCCTGACAGTCACCCAGTTACCTGTCTCCTGCAATCTTGGGGTAACTACCTCCCTGTAGCTCCTGTTTGTCACCTCCTCATTCTCCTGTATGAGTTGAAGGTCATCGAGCTGTAGCTGCAGTTCCTTAATACATTCTCTCAGTTGCTGCAACTCGGTGCACCTGGTATAGATATGTTCATCTCGGAGACCGGAAATCTCCCAGACTTCCCACATCCCACACAGAGTGCAAGACACTGCCCCAGGAGCCATTCTCACTAAACTACCATGACCTAATAGATGAGGAATGGACAAATGGGAACAGAAAGAGAGAAACCTTATGGTCTTATGGAAGGTGGAGCAGGGACGAAACAGAGGAAATTCATGAGACATATTCTACCAGAAACACAGCCTTGTTGACTAATCCTAATCAACCCCAGTTTTTTGAAATAGCTCTTAACCCTCAGAACTCCTCCATTAAGACCATAAAATAAAGGAGCAGAATTAGGCCATTTGGCCCATCAAGTCTGTTCTGCCATTTCATCATGACTGATCCATTTTCCCTCTCAGCCCAATCTCCTGTCTGCTACCTATATCCCTTCATGCACTGATTAATCAAGAAAAATTAACCTCTGCCTTGAATTTGTCCAGACTTGGCCTCCACAGCTGCCTGTGGTAGCAAATTCCACAGACTCTCTATGCTCTGCTGAAAAAAAATCATCCTCATCTCCATTCTAAGAGGAGTCCCCTCTATTCTGTCCTTCACTCTTAGACTCTCCCACAGTCCTCTCCACATCCACTCTTATCAAGGCTTTTCAACATTTGATTGGTTTCAATAGGGTCACTGCTCATTCTTCTGAATTCCAGAGAGTACATGAAATGCTCTCTATATGACAAGCTTTTCAATCTCAGAATCATTTTTGTGAATCTCCTCTGAACTCTCCCCAATGTCAGCACATTCTTTCTTAGATAAGGAGCCCAAAAGTGCTCACAGTACTCCAAGTTGGGTCTCACCAATTCTTTCTAAAGCCTCAACATTATATCCTTGCTTTTATCTTGTAGTCCTCTTGGAATGAATGCTGACATCACATTTGCCTCCCTCACCACCGACTCAACCTGCAAACTAACCTTTAGGAAATCTCACACAAGGACTCCCAAGATCCTCTGCACTTCAGATTTTTGAATTTTCTGTCCATTTAGAAAACAGCCTGCCCTTTTATTTCTTCTACCGAAGTGCATGGCCATACAATTCCGAACATTGTATTCCACCTGCTGCTTCATTGCCCACTCTCCCAATCTGTCTTAGTCCTTCTGTAGCCTCTCTACTTCCTCAAAACTACCTGCCCCTCCATCCATCTTGATTCATACACAAACATTGCAACAAAGCCAACATTACCATCATCCAAATCATTGACATTTTTCATTAAAAATGTCCCACCGTCCCACCACTGGTCATCGGCAGCCAACCAGAAAAGGCTCCCTTTTTTCCCATTCCTTGCCTCGTGGCAATCAGCCACTGTATCCATGCTAGTGTTTTCCTTGTAATACCATGGGCTGTTAACTTGTGATGTAACCTCGTCTGCAGCGCCTTGACAAATACTTTTTGAAAATCCATGTACACAATATCCACTGATTCAATTCTGCTTGGTAAGTCTTCAAAGAATTCCAACAAATTTCTCAGGCAAGATTTTCCTTGAGAAAACCATGCTGACTGTGGCCTACTTTATGATGTGCCTCCAAGTACCCAGAAGCTATAACCTTAACAATCGACTCCAAAATCTTCCCAACCACTAAGATCGGAATAACTGGCCAAGTAATAGGGGACTCGATAGTTAGTGGGTCAGATAGGCGTTTCTGTGGATACGATCAGGAGACCCGGATGGTACTTTGCCTCCCTGGTGCCAGGGTCCGGGATGTTTCTGCTCGCATCCAAGATATCCTGAAGTGGGCGGGTGAGGAGCCAGAGATCGTGGTACATGTAGGTACCAATGACATGGGTAGGAAAAGGGAAGAGGTCCTGAAAGGAGAGTATAGGGAGTTAGGAAGGCAGTTGAGAAGAAGGACCACAAAGGTAATAATTTCGGGATTACTGCCTGTGCCATGCAACAGTGAAAGTTGGAATGAAATGAGGTGGAGGATAAATGCGTGCCTGAGGTATTGGAGCAGGGGGTAGGGATTCAAGTTTCTGGATCATTGGGACCTCTTTTGGGACAGGTGTGACCTGTACAAAAAGGACGGGTTACATTTGAATCCCAGGGGGACCAATATCCTGGCAGGTAGTTTTAATAGAGCTGTAAGGGAGGGTTTAAACTAATTTGGCAGGGGGATGGGAACCAGAATGATGGAGCGGAGGAGAGGGAATAGATCTAAGGTAGTGAGCAGTAAGGATGTCAGGAAGGTCAGGCAGATGATGGAGCAAATTTGCAGCGATTAAGTTTTATTCTAATTTCAATGATACATTGACAGATAAATACAGATGGTTAAGGACAAGGTAAAATTCATTTCTTTTAATGTCAATGGGCTATTAAATCCAATCAAATGTAATAGAATTTTATCCAAAATGAGAAAAGAATAAGCCCATGTAGTATATTTACAGGAAACTCATTTAAGTGATAATGAGCATAGAAAACTAAAGAGAATGGGCTTCACTAATTTGTTTTTCTCGTGTAAATCAGGACATAAGATAGGAGTAGCTATTCTTATCTCAAGTAAGCTAAATTTTGAAAAAGTATTTGAAATGGGAGATAAAGAGGGCAGATATATTCTGGTAAGGGGGAATATAGACAGAAATTTGGTTACTACTATTGAATATATATGCACCCCCGGGAAGTGATATTGGTTTCTTTCAGAAAATTACTGATATTATGGTAGCGGAAACAGAAGGTCTCCTGATATGTGGGGGAGACTTAAATTTACAATTACAACCAAACTTAGACTCTTCCAATAGAAAAACCTATGAAACAAAATCCTTACATAAGAAAGTTAATACACTTTTTGACAGTGCCAAACACAAGACAATATACAAAGGACACTTCACATTATGGATCATATACAAAAAAATAAAATCGAAGCAATAGTGATAAGCGTGGATGCTGAAAAGGCATTCGATTCGGTTAATTGGAATTTTCTTTACAGAGTTTTATATAGATTTGGTTTCCAAGACACAATTATTGAAACTATACAGAAACTATATGACAACCCTACTGCTAGGATTAAAATCAATGGATATTGATCAAATAGTCTTACCCTGGAAAGGGGCACGAGACAGGGTTGTGCATGGTCACCGCTAATCTTCAAATTATATCTGGAACCATTAGCTCAATACATCAGACAAAATGAAGATATCAAGGGAATTACTATTAAAGGGACAGAGCAGAAATTGGCTTGTTATGCAGATGACATTTTGATCTATCTAGGGCAACCAACATACTGTTTACCTAAGTTGATGCAATCCTTTGAACAATATGGTCAATTATCAGGATACAAGATCAACACAGATAAAACCCAATTACTTTCATATTACTACAGCCCAGTAAGAGAAATTGAAAGTAGATATCCCTGGGCATGGCAAACAGAGTCTTTCAAATATTTGGGCATTATTATGCCAAAAGATTTGTCAAAATTATCAGAATGTAATTATCAGCCTTTATATAAAAAAAATTAAGGAAGATGTGGCAAGATGGAACCTGATTCCTTTTTTCAGTCTCAGTTCAAGGATTGAGTCTATTAAAATGAATATACTGCCCAGACTGTTATATCTCTTTCAGACCCTACCAATAGAAGTTCATCAAAATCAATCCAATGAATGAAACAAGATGTTATCAAGGTATATTTGGCAGGGTAAAAGGCCTAGAGTTCATCTCAAATCTTTTCAATTAGCAAGGGAAAAGGGGGGGGGATGGGGCCTACCTTCTCTTAGAGATTATTATTTTGCAGCACAGTTGAGAGCTGTGATATGTTGGTGCAACCCATCATATGACACTCAATAGAAAAACATTGAGAAGCGGGTACTTCCTATCCCCATACAAGCAATTTTGACTGATAACAACCTGCAAAGGTACATAAATACTATTGATAATCCATGGGTGAAATTGACTCTTAAAATATGGAAAACTACTATAAAAGAATATATTCTAGAGGGAGATATTGCAATTCTTAAATGGTGTGCATATGACTCAGATTTTACACCAAATAAATTGGATGCTAGATTTAAGGACTGGACAGCTAAAGGAATAACAGTTCTTTGCAACCTAATGAAAGAAGGAACACTGTTCAGTTTTTAAATGCTTAAAGAGAAACACTTATTACAAAAAACAAGATATTTATTGATATTTACAGATGTGCAATATGTTAATAAGACGCTTAAAAATGTAACCAAGGCAAGTACATGCTTGATAGAGCTATTTAGAAAAGCATATAATTCAGATAATGATAGTAGAATCATTTCAAGCATGTATAAGTGGTTATCAAATCTTAAAACACATTCAACTTCATACATTAAAACAAAATGGGAGAAGGAAGGAGGGATAATTATATCTGAGGAAGAATGGACAATAATCTGGAGGTATCAATGGAAGTGTAGCAGTTCACAAAAATGGAGGGAGTTTAGATGGAAAAACTTGATATTTTATTACACCCTCTCAGAAATCCCATTATGATAGTAACCTCCCTGTTTGCTGGAGAAATTGTGGAAATCAAAATGCAAATCATATATTTTTTGGGACTGCCCTGTTATGAAAAACTATTGGAGGGGGACGCACAATGCCCTACAAGACGTCTTTAAATGTGAAATACCCTTAGAGAGTAAGACCATATATTTTGGATATATACCTCAAGAATGGTTGAAAAGAGATAAATATTTAATGAATATACTGTTGGTGGCTGGTAAAAAGACTCTTACTAGGAAATGGTTATCACAGGAGAGCCCAACTTTAAATGCATGGATGGAAATTACAATGGACGTTTACGAAATGGCAAAGATAACAGCATCTGTTAATCATAAGCTGGAACAATTTGATTCATACTAGGGAAAAATGGTTTAACTACATAATACCTCATTGGCCTGATTTTATTCTCACAAATCAATGAATATGTTGTAAAAAATGATCACTCCCTACTTGTACATAGGTTTTTCCTTTTGCTTGTTTTCTCTTTCCGTCCTTTTATATAAGTGTCTACCTCAGATAAATACTTTCTGGAGATTTGTGATATATATGATTATATGATATATATTTACAATGTCTGTAAGACATCTTATGGAAATGTTTGATGATGAACTTCAATAAAAAAATAAATTCCACAAGAAGTAAGAGTTGACATAGGATCGGAAGGTACAGAATCTTTATGGGTTGAGCTAAGAAATCGCAGGGGTAAAAGGACCCTGATAGCAGTTATCTTCAGGCCTCTAAATAGCTGCAGTGATGTGGACTACAAGTTACAACAGGAAGTACAAAAGGCTTTCCAGAAGGGCAGTGTTATGATAATTGTAGGGGATTTTAACATGCGAGTGGATTGGGAAAATCAGGTCGGCACTGGATCTCAAGAGAGAGAATTTGTAGAATTTTTCGAACAGCTTGTTGATCCCACTAGGGGTCATCTGTACTGGATTGGGTATTATGTAATGAACCAGAGGTAATTAGAGAGATGGAAATGAAGGAACCCTTAGGAAGCAGTGATCACTGCATGATTGAGTTCACTATGAAATTTGAAAAAGAGAAGCCGAAATCCAATGTGTCGGTATTTCAGTGGAGTAAAGGAAATTACGTAGTATGAGAGAGGAACTGGCCAAAGTTGACTGGAAAGGGAGACTACGGGGAAGGACGGCAGAGCGGCAGTGGCTGGAGTTTATGCGAGAAGTAAGGAAGGTGCAAGACAGATATATTCCAAAGAAAAAGAAATTTTCGAATGGATAAAGGATGCAACCGTGGCTGACAAGAGAAGTAAGGCCAAACTAAAAGCAAATCAGAGGGCATACAAGGAAGCAAAACTTAGTGGGAAGACAGAGGATTGGGAAGTTTTTAAAAGCTTTCAAAAGGAAACTAAGAAGGTCATTAAGAGGGAAAAGATGAACTCTGAAAGGAAGCTGGCAAATAATATCAAAAGCTTTTTCAAGTATATAAAGAGTAAAAGACAGGTGAGTATAGATATAGGACCGATAGAAAATGATGCCGGAGAAATTGTAATGGGAGATAAGGAGATGGCGGACGAACTGAATGAGTATTTTGCATCAGTCTTCACTGAGGAAGTCTTCAGCAATATACCAGACATTCAAGGGTGTCAGGGAAGAGAAATATGCACAGTCACAATTACGACAGAGAAAGTACTCAGGAAGCTGAATAGTCTAAGGGTAGATAAATCTCCTGGACCAGGTGGATTGCACCCTCGTGTTCTGAAGAAAGTAGCAGTGAAGATTGCGGAGGCATTAGCAATGATCTTTCAAAAGTCAATAGAATCTGGCCTGGTTCCGGAAGACTGGAAGATTGCAAATGTCACCCCACTATTTCAGAAGGGGGCAAGGAAGCAAAAAGAAAATTATAGACCTATTAGCTTGACATCGGTGTTTGGGAAGTTGTTGGAATCGATTGTCAAGGATGAGGTTACGGGGGGGGGGGGGAGTCACGTGATGACATAGGAGCGAGACGTTGGGAATCCAGCTCCCTCGTAATAAGTAATAAAATAAAGTTTAAGTGAAGAAGAATTAATAAATACCTTCTAGAAACTACTTATAAACAACTCAGAACTACCTTTCGATATGCCTCCTAAACTGAAACAGAAGAAAACTACTACTTTGAAGACTGCGCGAGACGGCAGGGAAAAAGGCCCGGCCACCTTGGCGAAGCCTCGTATTCAAGTTGGCTCTCCTCCAGAAGAAGGACATGTTACCTCCGATGATGCAGGGCAGGAAGCTGCGGCAATATCAGCAGTCTCTAAGAAGAAACGGCATGAACAACGCATGCGTGAAGAAGCGAGTACGCATATACAGGTACAAACAAAACTACAAGTCCCAACTGTAACTGGAAGTGAAAATGGAAGTGAAACGGAAGTAGAATCAGATTCTCTTGAAAATACAGATGAAGAAACAGATGAAGAGGAAGAAGAACAGGAGGAAATTAAAGGAGACGTAAGAAAAGTCCCGATAAAAATAATGCGTGAATTAAAAATAATAAAAACAGAATTTGAAATATACAGTAATCTGTATATTTGACAGAATGGTGGAAAAACAAAAGAAGATGGACAAGAAGGTTAAAAAGATGGAAGAAAAAAATGGGAAAAAATACCAAAAGAATAGATAAGATAGAAGATAATATTCTTGCCTGGACATCAAAAAGAAAATGGATGTTGGAAAAAATGGATGTGCTTGAAAACTTTAGTAGACAAAATAATATTAAAATTGTTCGTCTTAAAGAAGGTATAGACGGAGAAGATTCAATAAAATTCTTCCAAGAATGGATTCCGAAAGTTTTAGAAATGGAAGAGGGAAGTCAAGTAATCGAAATTGAAAGAGCCCATAGAGCTCTAAGATCAAAACCTCAACAAGATCAAAATCCACCATCAATTTTGATTAAATGTTTAAGATATCAAGATAAAGAAAAGATCTTGAAGGCAGCTGCTCAGGGTGCCAGAAAGATAAATGGGCCATTGATGATAGAAGGGAAAAGAGTTTACTTCTGTCCAGACATAAGTTACGACCTTTTGAAGAGGCGGAAGGAATTTAATCCAGTGAAAAAATCCTTATGGGAAAAGGGTTATAAATTTATATTGAGGTATCCAGCAACATTGATAATTTTCCTGGATGACGAAGAAAGAAGATTTTTTACTGATCATCAGAAAGCGGAGAAATTTGTATAAGAACTACCTAATATTCATGGGATGCAGTAAAAAATTACTGAAACGAAATGGATTAAAGATGAAGATTGTGATCAGGTTGAATTTGATGGACATTTATAAGTAGAAGAATATAAATATACTTTTAAGTATATGACAGAAGGGGAAAAAGAATGAAAAAAAAGAAAATAGCAGAAGAACATTGATTGGGAGTAGAGACGTTAAAAAAAATTTCTTCTACTCTTCACTTATATTTTTTCTTTTTTTTTTGCGGGGGAGCTGGAAGAGCTTCTGATCAATGGCTGCGCGATTCACGTGTACAATCGTGGCGTTTGCCATGACCCGTAAATTGGGGGAGGTAATGTTGTGTTTTCTTTTATTCACAACATTAGTGGGGGGGGGGTATTTTGTTATTTTCTCTTATATATTAGTTATCTTTCTTCTATTTTTCTTTTTTTTTTTGCCTGGATGATTGGGGAGAGACACATAGCAACATGGAGAATGTTAAAGAGATTCCCCAAGGTATTATGAATGACTAATTAACTTAATTTTTAAAGTTTTAATGTCAATGGACTTAATGGACCTGTGAAAAGAAAAAGAGTTTTGACATAAATTAAGAAAATGAAAGGAGATATAGCTTTTTTACAGGAAACACATTTAACAGAGATAGAACATAAGAAATTAAAGAGAGATTGGGTTGGAAGTGTTATTGCAGCTTCATTTAATTCAAAATTGAGGGGAGTCTCAATTTTGGTTAATAAAACCTTACCAATTAAAATACAAAATGTAGTAATTGATTCTATGGGGAGATATGTGATTATACATTGTCAAATCTTTTTGGAATTATGGACTCTTATGAACATTTATGCACCAAATGAAAATGATGCAAAATTTATACGAGATTTTTTTGAACTTGGCTGATGCACATGATAAAATATTAATAGGTGGAGATTTTAACTTTTGTTTAGACACAGTTCTAGATAGGTTGACTAAAGCTGTTACAAAATCAAAAGTAATAAAATTAACTTTATCATTAATGAAAGATTTAAATCTGATTGCTATATGGAGAAAAATTAATCTAAGAGAAAGAGATTATTCATTTTATTCAAACAGACATAAAACCTACTCAAGGATTGATTTTTTTCTATTATCAAAGAATATTCAAGATAGAGTGAAAAGTGTGGAATATAAAGCAAGAATACTCTCGGACCATTCCCCTTTGATAATGACAATGATAATGATGGATAAAGAAGAATCGATTTATAGATGGTGATTTAACTCAATCTTATTAAAACGTTAAGATTTTTGTGATTTTATGAAAAAACAGATCCAATTTTTTTGGATATAAATTCACATTCAGTTGAGGATAAATTTGTATTATGGGAAGCGATGAAAGCATATTTGAGGGGTCAGATAATAAGTTATACATCTAAACTTAAGAAGGAATATATGGTAGAAATAGACCAATTAGAAAAAGAGATTACAAAATTAGAAAATGAATCACAAAGATATGTGACAGAAGAAAAACAAAGACAACTTGTTAATACAAAATTACAATATAACACACTCCAGACATATCAAACTGAAAAAATAATTATCAGAACTAAACAGACATATTATGAATTAGGTGAAAGATCACATAAGATTCTTGCTTGGCAATTGAAAACAGAACAGGCTTCTAAAACAAGAAATGCAATTAGAACAAGTACAAATAAGATTACCTATAAACCTTTAGAAATTAATGAAAGTTTTAAAATTTTTTACACCGAATTTTATCAATCAGAATCACAAAATAAGACTGCTGAGATAGATAATTTTTTATGACAAATAACCCTTCCAAAATTAAATTTGGGAGAACAGAAAGGATTAGATATGCCCTTTACATTAAAAGTGGTTGAAGAAGCTTTAGGATCACTTCAGAGTAATAAATCCCCAGGAGAAGACGGTTTTCCGCCTGAATTTTACAAAAAATTTAAAGATTTATTAATCCCTCCTTTCATGGAATTAATATATCAAGTGGAAAGAACACACAAACTCCCACAATCTTTTTCGACAGCGATTATAACAGTATTGCCAAAAAAAGGTAGAGATCCTTTAAAACCAACATCATATAGGCCTATTTCTTTGTTGAATACAGATTATAAAATTTGATCTAATAGAATATCTAAATATTTACCAAAATTCATACATATGGATCAAACGGGCTTTATTAAAAATAGACAATCAACGGATAACATAACTCGGTTACTTAGTATAATTCATTTGGCACAAAAAAGAGAGGAAATGAGTGTGGCAGTTGCTTTGGATGCAGAAAAAGCATTTGATAGATTAGAATGGGATTTTTTATTTAAGGTATTGGAGAACTATGAATTAGGAAAATCTTTTATAAAATGGATTAAAACCTTAAATATTAATCCTCAAGCTAAGGTAGTTACAAATGGTCAAATTTCAACATCATTCCGCTTAACAAGGTCAACTAGACAAAGTTGCCCATTATCACCTGCCCTAGTTGTACTGGCGATAGAACCATTAGCTGAAATAATTAGAACAGATTCAGATATTGTGGGTTTTAGAGTTAAACAAGAAGAATACAAAATTAATTTTGCAATTGCTGCAAAAATTATCTTTCAGATTGGAAGAATGTGGGAAAATATCAGAGTATAAGATAAATTGGGATAGTGAAATTTTACCCCTTACCAAAGGAGATTATAGTCAATGTCGATCAGCAACCCAATTTCGATAGCCAATAAATGGGATAAAATATTTAGGTATAAGAGTTGATAATGATATAAAGAATTTATTTGAACAAAATTATATGCCATTATTGAAAAAAATAAAAGAAAATCTTGATAAATGGATGATGTTACCAATAACATTAATAGATAGAGTTAATGCTGTAAAAATGAATATATTTCCTAGATTGCAATATTTATTCGAAACTTTACCAATACAACTGCCTCAGAAGTTTTTTCAAGAATTGAATAAATATGTGAGGAAGTTTCTTTGGAAAGGAAAGATGTCAAGAATATCATTGGAAAAATTGACATATAAATTTGATTTAGGAGGGTTACAACTTCCAAATTTTAAGAATTATTATAAAGCAAATCAACTTAAATGTATT
Source organism: Hemitrygon akajei (assembly GCF_048418815.1). Lineage (NCBI taxonomy): Eukaryota > Metazoa > Chordata > Chondrichthyes > Myliobatiformes > Dasyatidae > Hemitrygon > Hemitrygon akajei. Next base: position 53,292,939 of record NC_133148.1, read on the forward strand.
GCATCATTTTTTGATGAAGAAAAACCAGCATGGATTAGAATAGAACTAGATAAGATAGGAGAAAATATACCAGAAGACTTTATATATAACTGGGAATCCAAATGGATACAGGGAAGGAAAGAATCTCTTATATTAAGGCATTTGATTGATTTATGGAATAAGGTAAATACGAATGAAGACATAAAGAAATCTTTATTAGCAAAAAGAACTTTAATTCAAAATAGGCTTATTCCTTTTACAATGGATAATAAACTTTTACATAACTGGTTTCAAAAGGGGATTAGATATATAGGTGACTGTTTTGAAGGTATATTGATGTTGTTTGATCAATTAAAAAATAAATATCAAATATCAAATAATATCTTTTTTGTTATTTTCAATTAAAGGCCTATTTAAGAGATAAACTGGGTCAAGCAATGTTAATGCAAAAGCCTAATGAAATAGAAACTTTAATTCAAAAAGGAAAAATTAAACAATTTACGTCTTGTATGTATAATTTGATACAAAAACAGACAATTAAACCAGGAATTCATAACTCAAGACAAAAATGGGAATCTGATTTGAATATTAAAATTGATGGAAAAAATTGGTTAAGATTATGTTTTGATAGTATGAAAAATACAATAAATGTCTGACTTAGATTAGTACAATATAATTTTTTACATCAATTATATATAACACCACAGAAAATAAATAGATTAAATTCAAATCTATCTGACCAATGTTTTCGATGTAATCAAGAAATAGGTACTTTTTTACACTCTACTTGTCTTGTCCTAAAATTCAACCATTTTGGATAAACTTAAGACTTTTACTGGAACAAATTACTTGAGTACAACTCCCACATAGTCCATTATTATTTTTACTAGGTGACATTGAAGGGACAATACCGAAACCTAAATTGAATAAGTATCAGAAAAAATTTATAAAAATTGCATTGGCAGTAGCCAAAAAAACTATTGCAGTTACTTGGAAATCAGACTCGTATTTAACTATGGATCATTGGAATAATGAATTATTCAGCTGCATTCCACTTGAAAAAATTACTTATAATTTAAGAAACGAATATGATATATCTTTGAAAACTTGGCACCCCTACCTACAGAAGATAGGATTATATATATATATATAGGTCCATTGAAGACAAAATTCTAAAATAATTGGGGAAAATAGAAATTAAAATTATTTTGAACTCCATGGAGAATGTTGGGATCCTCCGATATCCAGGCAATCTTTCTTTTTCTTTTCTTTCTTTCTTTCTTTGGTTTTCCTTTTTTTAGATAGGGGTTTAAGGGGGGAGGGTTAAGGGGGGGAGGGTTAGTATTGTTTTTTTCTTTTTTTTACTATTCTGATATTCCATTTCTTCTATGTAATTCTCTTAAAAATGTAATAAATAAATTTAAAAAAGGATGAGGTTACGGAGTACCTAGAGGCATATGACAAGATAGGCAGAACTCAGCATCGTCTCCTTAAAGGAAAATCCTGCCTGACAAACCTAGTGCAATTTTTTGAGGAAATTACAAGTAGGCTAGACAAGGGAGATGTAGTGGATGTTGTGTATTTGGATTTTTAGAAGACCTTTGACAAGATGCCGCACATGAGGCTGCTAAATAAGATAAGAGCCCATGGAATTACAGGAAAGTTACATACGTGGATAGAGCATTGGCTGATTGGCAGGAAACAGAGAGTGGGAATAAAGGGATCACATTCTGGTTGGCTGCTGGTTACCAGTGGTGTTCTGCAGGGGTCCATGTTGGGGCTGCTTCTTGTTACGTTGTATATCAATGATTTGGATTATGGAATAGATGGCTTTGTGGCTAAGCTTGCTGATGATACAAAGATAGGTGGAGGGGCCAGTAGTGCTGAGGAAACAAAGTCTGCAGAGAGCCTTGGATATATTGGGGGAATGGGCAAAGAAGTGGCAAATGAATTACAATGTCAGAAAGTGTATGGTCATGCACTTTGGTAGAAGAAATAAACGGGCAGACTATTATTTAAATAGAGAGAGAATTCAAAGTTCTGAGATGCAACGGGACTTGGGAGTTCTCATGCAGGATACCCTTAAGGTTAACCTCCAGGTTGAGTTGGTGGTGAAGAAGGCGAATGCAATGTTGGCATTCATTTCTAGAGGAATAGAGTATAGGAGCAGGGATGTGATGTTGAGGCTCTATAAAGCACTGATAAGACCTCACTTGGAATACTGTGTGCAGTTTTGGGCTCCTTATTTAAGAAAGGATGTGCTGACGTTGGAGAGGGTTCAGAGAAGATTCACTAGAATGATTCTGAGAATGAGAGGGTTAACATATGAGGAAGGTTTCACCGCTCTTGGACTGTACTCCTTGGAGTTTAGAAGAATGAGGGGGGACTTCATAGAAACATTTCGAATGTTGAAAGGCATGGACAGAGTGGATGTGGCAAAGTTGTTTCCCATGGTGCGGGAGTCTTGTACAAGAGGACATGACTTGAGGATTGCAGGGCACCCATTCAGAACGGAGATGCAAAAATTGTTTTTTTAGCCAGAGGGTGGTGAATCTGTGGAATTTGTTACCACGGGTGGCAGTGGAAGCCAGGTCATTGGGTGTATTTAAGGCAGAGATTGATAGGTATCTGAGTAGTCAGGGCATCAAAGGTTATGGTGAGAAGGTGGAGGAATGGGACTAAAGGGGAGTTTGGATCAGCTCATGATGGAATGGCGGAGCAGACTCGATGGGCCAAAGGGGTGACTTCTGCTCCTTTGTCTTATGGGATACAATACCCACTTGTTGTACTTGTAGACAGGTGAAGTCACTGCAGTGATGAGGAAACTAAGATGGGATGAATGGCTTTATCAACTCCAGACACTTCATTTTCTCATTTTGTTTGTTTTTAATTAATACAATTTCAAATCATGAAATAAACTCCAGCGGAATAATGAAAGAAATGCTACAGGCAATGATTTCCGTGACATCTGATTTACAAAATATGACAGAACAAGACACTGAGCCCACCCTCCACCATGATCACCCCCCCACATCAATTTCTTGCTCCTTAACAATAATATCCATTTCCTCACCTCCCTCTTCTCCTTCACTAATAAAACTCCAAACCCCTGCTCCCCATTCCCAAGGCTTAATGCTGTCTTCCTCTCCCCTCTTGTATACCCCCTCCAGTGTCACATATCCTGCCATTTTCCCAATGTATCATCCACTGCTGTCCCTCCGCCCACCTAACTGGCTCTGTGCCCCCATTTCCCATCTGGCATCCCCGGTGCATCTAGAGGTTTATATTCTGAAATGAGCAGTTGCAGTGCGGTAGTGTGGGATTGCCGAGTGAGTGAGATGGAGACTCCATTTCCAAACATCGCAGCCACACGGGAATTTCTTGTCTGAATGTGGGGCGTGTATCTGCTGGTCACTGCTGAACCTGAAATATAGACAGGAGAGTATGATACTGTGTGTGACAAGGTGCAGCACAGACCTTAACCTGTGAGGACAGGTGAACAAAATAACAGACAGTCTGTCCTCATTGCAGGAGATGGAATCCCATCAAGAGATGTCTGTCATTATTCTCCGAGGTCAGTCCAAAACAAAAATATGAATACCAGTTCAGACCTTTAGTGTGATTCACCGTTGGGCTAATGTTTCAGTTCCTGAGTAAAACCATAAGATAAGATATAGGAGCGGAATTATGCTATTTGGGCAATGCAATTGCTGTACCACTTAGACAAATTGGATGAATGGGCAAAAAGTGGCAGATGAATTACAATCTTGGGAAATGTATGATAATTCATTTTAGCAAAAGGAGCAATAGTGCAGACTATTATCGAAATGGGAAGAAGGTTCAAACATTGGAGGTGCAAAGTGACTTAGGAGTCCTTGTGTGAGACTCACAGAAGGTTAATTTACAGGTCGAGTCTGTGGTGAAGAAAGCAAGTGGAATGTTAGCATTTATTTCAAGGGGAATAGAGTATAAAAGCAAGGAGATAATGTTGAGGCTTCATAAGACACTAATCAGGCCACACTTGGAGTTCTATCATCAGTTTTGAGCAAAATACCTCAGAAAGGATGTGTTTTCGTAGGAGAGAGTCCAGAGGAGGTTCATGAGGATGAGTCCAGGAATGAAGGGGTTAATGTATGAGAAGCATATGGCAGCTTTGGGCCTGCACTCACTGGAATTTAGAAGAATGTGGGGCAATCTTATTCAAACCTACCGAATGTTGAAAAGAATAGTTAGGATGGATGTGGAGTCGGTGATTCTTTTGGTGGGGGTATCTGGAACAAGAGAGCACAGCCTCAAAATTGAGGGGCAATCTTTTAGAACAAAGGTAAGGAATGATTTTTTTAGCCTGAGAATGCTGAATCTGTGGAATGCTCTGCCACAAACTGCAGTGGAGGCTAAATCATGGATATATTTAAGGTGGAAGTTAATAATTTCCTAATCGGTCAGGGCATCAAAGAATATGCTGAGAAGGCAGGTATATGGGGTTGAGTGGAGTCCGGGTTCAGCCATGGCGGAATGGCAGGACAGCATTGATGGGCTGAATGGTCTAATACTGCTCCTGTCTCACGGTCTTACATCTGATGTGGACTTGCCAGAGAAAAGATGTTCCCAAATTAACGCTTCTTTGTTCCTGTCTAATGCCCTTGTAAATTGTCCTGTGTCAATTTAAATCTCTTCCACAAGGGACCATACCTATCCTTGTCGATAACTATCCTGAAAGTTAACCAGTTGTGGTCAAGATTCCCGAACAGTTCACCCATTGAAAGGTCAGTCACCTGGCCAGGCTCATTCCCCAACACCAGGTACAGTTTGGTCCCTCCTTTCATTGGACTGTCACACATTGATTTAAGAAACCTACTTAACAGATTCAAACCCATCTGAACCCCTTACACTCAGAAGCTCCCAGTTTATATTAGGGAAGCTGAAATCCCCCATGACACCAACCCTATTATTATTACACTTCTCCTTGATCTGATTACATATCTGCTCCTCAATGTCCCAGTGGCTATCAGGGGGTCCATAGTACAATCCCATCAGTGGGATTGCCCCCTGCCTATTCCTGAGTTTCACCCAAATGGACTCAGTTTCTGACCCCTCCATTATGTCTCCTCTGAGTGCAGCTGTGATATTGTCCCTGATAAGGAGTGCAACTCCCCCAACCCTTACCTACTCCTCTATCTTTTCTAAAACTCCAAAAACCTGGCACGTTAATCACCCATTTCTGCTACTCTATCAATTAAGTTTCAGAAATGGCCACAACACCGTAGTTTCAGGTACTGATCCATCACCCTTACCCAAAATACACCCAGCATATACACACCTCAAACTATCCGACCCACCCTACCTGTCATTTCAATTTTGCCTTTCAATACTTTCTCTGACTTCTAACTTCTGGTCAGATCCATTCCCTACTGACCTGGGACTCTGGTTCTCAGCCCCCTACAAAACTAGTTTAAACTCTCCCAGGTAGCATCAGTAAACTTCACAGCCAGGATATTGGCTCCTCTCCAGTTCAAGTGCAAACCACCCCAATCTATCTGCATATTGAAATTCCCGATGACTCTTTGAACACTGCACTGTTGACATGCATTTTCTATCTCTCATTGTAATTTGTAGACCACATCTTTGCTACTGTTTGGAGGTTTGTATATAACTCCCATCAAGGACTTTACCCTTACTGTTTCTTAGCTCTACCCACAACAATTCTACACCTTCCAATCCTTTGTCACTTCTTTCTAATGATTTGATTTAATTTTTTCCCAACACAGCTACACCAAGCCCTCTGCTTATCTCCCTGTCCTTTCAATACAATGTGTATCCTTGACATCACCCCAATGTTCATTACCCTTCTCGATTTTGTCCCCCTTTTACATTTCAACTCATCCCATTGACTGCAATTTTGCCCTATTGCCCTAACAAGCCTTTGCTTGTTAGAAGACTCAGTACACACTGCCTCTGTTGTTAAACCAACGACTGGAAGCTCAGCCCTATCACTCCATTTCCCATCCCTTGTCAAATTAGTTCAAACCCTTCTGAACAGCTCCAGCAAAGCTGCCCACAAAGATATTTATTTTCCTTGGATTCACGTGCAACCTGTGAATATTCTTCCACCTTTTCCCTATCAAGACCCAGACGACCCAATGTATTGATGCAGCTTCAGAGAAGGCACAACAGCTGCTATATTTCTTTAGGAGCTTGAGCAGATTTGGTGTGTCACCGTGGAGAGCAGTCTCACTGCACACTGACTCTGTTTGTAAACCAACGACAGAATATTATTTACTATCATAATAAATGATATATTTTCCAATAGAAATAGTAGTATTGGAATATCATTATTTCTAGATGATGGAGCTATGTGCAAAAGGGGTGGGAATGTAGAATTTATAACACGGAAACTTCATAGGTTAAGGTGGAAGGTTGGGCATGAAAGTGGGAATTCAGATTTTCAGCAGAGAAATCCAAAATAATGTTTTTCACTTGGAAGAATACAGAATAACACTTGAAACTAAAACTTTATGGTATGGAATTAGAAAGTGTGGATACCTTTAAAATGTTTAGGAATTTGATTTGATAAAAGACTATCACGGTCAACACATATTAAATAAATAATAACCAAAAATAAGGAAGTGCTAAATGTTATGAGGTGTTTAACAGGAAAGGAATGGGGAGCTGATAGGAATCCCTTGAAAGCAATATATATAGGATTAATAAGATCAATACTGGACTGTGGAAGTATGGTATATGGATCAGCATCACACTGTGTGCTCAATAAACTGGATGTAATTCAAAGGTGGAGTATGGAGAGACACCTCTGATACTGAGAAGAACAGCTTGTGTTAACATATTGGGTAAACCTACAAGGGCCTGGAGAACATCATCCAAGTAAACAGCTATTAGATCGAAGCTGGGAAAAGGAAATTCTGAAGTTTTACATGGACTATTGAAGGAAAAACAGGAAGGACAAGAATTAGTAATAAGGCAGTGAGTGATACAGTGCCTTTTCCTGGGCTGTCTCCATGACTGTCTGAAGTAGCAGAGGTGGATCATAAAGTTTTCAAAGAGACAGAAAAATAGAGAAGTGATTTTAAATCAAGATATAGTTGAATCTTATGTAAATAATGAACATTATGTATGTTTACAAATGCAAACAATGCTTCAAGAATGGCAATGGTAGATTAGTGGGAGGATTGGTGGTGCCTGATTTTAATATGAAAAAGCAGGTGAGGATAAATGATGATTTCTCAGTGTATACAGGGGAAATGACGGCTGGACTATCCGCTTTGCAGTGGGTGGAGGAAGTAAGACCGATCAGAGTTGTAATATCGTCTGATTCAAGGACAGCAATCAGGAGTTGAAAAGATTTACATTCAGTGGTAAAAGGAGACATTGTAAGTAAGATAATACAAACATTATTTTGACTATATAATAATATCCCGAAAGAAATGGGATAGTTGAGGAATGCAGGAAAGACCAGGAGGCAGGAGGTGATAACATCAAGATTGAGGTTTGGGCACACAGGTTTAAAGTACATTGTTTTTCATGAAGAAACACAATAATGGGAGTTGTGAATATTGTAATCAACAAGACATAATCAAGAGAGGGGTTGGTTGATCTTAGAGTTTTCACAGAATGAAATTCAATTTAAAATTAATAGCATTTTGCAGAAGGGATTGCAGGATTATTGCTTTAAATATATAGTGCAGTTGCTTAAGAACACAGGACTTTTTATAAATTTGACCCAAATATAAATATGGGATCAAATTTTAAAATGTGTGTCATGATATGTTGACCCACACTCTGGTCTGTAGTGTCGATAATGCACCTTAAGGTTTTTTGCCAAATGCCATAAAAACCTCAGAGCATTATCGACTATTGAAAGGCTCAGATCGGGTTAATGTGGAGGGTATGTTTGCAAGAATGTCGGGATGTAAGTACACACAGGCCATTCCCGCCATAGGCCGTTTGCCGAGGGAAGACAGAGAAGGGAAACACCAGAGAAAAAGTCAGGCAGACACAGCAAACCAACCTCCCACCTACCTGTTTCTATTCCTGTCACCATTAGTTAAAAAGGCCCGTCTTACACCTGGTTAGAGAAACATGCGGACCATCTATTGGTTGGAGGTCTACATGTTCCCACCCTCCCTTTTTATCTCCATTGGCCTGTGCACAGATCCGACATGTGGCTTGCCCTTGACCTACCAGTGGTCACATTGTTTTAAAGTTGTGGCGGGGGTTGAATTGCATGAAAATGTTTCAGAAAGGTTCAGTTCCTTAGCGCAGACTCATCCTGCGTTAACCATGAGGGAATCCTGCACAAGGATTCACAAATCCCTTTGCTCCTCAGAGTTTTGTATTTTCTGTCCATTTAGAAAAGCGTCAACTGTTTCATTTCTTCTACCAAAGAGCACGACCATACACTTCCTGACATTGTATTCCATCTGCATCATCTTTGCCCATTCTCCTAATCTATTTAACTATTTCTGTATCACCTGTACTTGCTCAAAACTACCTGCCCCTCGACCTATCTTCGTATCGTCTACAAACTTTCCAACAAAGCCATCAAGTCCAACATCCAAATCACTGACATATAATGTAAAAAGATATAATCTTTCTGAATGTTGTGGTGTGCACCATCTGGTCCATGTGACTTATCTACGTTCAGACCTTTCAATTTCTCAAGAATCTCCTCTGTAGTCATGGTAGCTTCACACACTTCATGACCCCGACACCTGGAACTTCTACCAGACTGCTAGTGTCTTCCTCACTGATGCAAGATATTTATTCAGTGTGTCCACCATTTTCTTGTCCCCCATTATTAACTTTCCAGCATTGTTTTCCAGTGGTCCGATACCCACTCTCACCTCTCTTTTACACTTTAGTTATCTGAAGCAACATTTGGTGTTCTCTTTAATATTGTTGGGTAGCTAACTTTAGTATTCCATCTTACTCTTCTTACTGACTTTTTTAGTTGCCTTCTGTTGGTTTTAAATGCTTACTAATGCTCTAACTTCCCACCAATGCAAGCTCAATTAAATGCCCTTTCTTTGGCTGTTATGTTGTCTTGACTTCCCTTGTTTGCCATGGTTGTGTCATCTTGCCTTTTGAACACTTCTTCCTCCTCAAATCCTGTCTGAATTCTCAGGCAACGGTAGTGAGGCATTACAGATGGTTATTTCCCTCTTAGAAATAGGCTTCAGGGTTCAGTGTAAAGGAGTCTTTTCCCTTCCTTTAGACCTGGTGGCTGGATTCCATAAGCATGGCTGCAAGTTTTCCAGACTTCAAAACCTCTAAGATCTTAGCTAGCTCTGCCAAGTCGAGGCGTCCTTCAGTTCATCCGTGATGGTAGAATATGGCCACAGCGCTCCTATTCCATCCACTCTTCTGGGCCAAGGTCCAAAATTCGATTGCATTGTCAGCTGTGGACTATAACCCTGTTGAGTCTTCATCAGGTGGTCCAAGGCTCACTGGCTCCGGTGAAGTGATTAAACACCTTCCTCATGGCGGCCAGGAATTCCTCTGAATCCGAGCAGATCTCTGACCTACGTTCCCAATGTGCAGTGGCCCAGGCCAGGGCTCTTCCAGACCGGAGAGAGCTAATGAGGGCCATCTTTCCTCGCTCTGAAGGGAACTGGGAGAGCTGTAGTTCAAATATGAATGAGCATTGGATGAAGAGCCATGGCAGGAACCCAAGTCACTGACAAATCTCTCTGGGGTTGAATGATGTGCTGGCTCCATACAAGCACGAACTGGCTCTCCTGAGCGACTTTGGATTCCTCCTTGCAAAAGTTGTTGAATGGCTACCTGGAGCTCGTGAATCTCCAGGACTTGTCTGGAAATCCTCATTACCACAGTGCCTGAAAGATTTTGATATCCCACTGGGTCCATGTTGGCTCAATTGTAATGTGACAGGAGTCCTTGATGAGGATGGTTTGGACCCAATTACCGGGGTAAATGAAACAAGGTTCTAAACATGGTATCAAACTAGATCTGAGCACAAAACAAATGCTGAATGATATCACCAGTTGGCTCACGATTGAGCACCAAACCTCCGTTCAGCTGTTCCTTACGTACGCAGTTTTTGGTGCCCATACATGATTATCAATCAGCAGGACCATCCGTACTCCCGGAAGCTGGTGCAGTTGGGAGTGTCTTGCAACATAGACTTCTGGCTGTTCACACTTGCCGTTGAGAATGCCATGGACAGGATCTGTGACATCCCTGCTCCTGGCAGCAGGGATGCAACATACCATCTGTGTGTCTGTATTGAGCCCACAGAACCTCGTCTCTGTTCTTCTGATGAAGGAATCTCCTATCCTCACTTTATTCCCCATAACCTCTCTCCTCTTCTGAGCCACATCACCAGACTCAGTGCCAGAAACCCCGTCATTCTGGATCCCCCCGGTAGGTCAATTCCTCTCCACTGTATCTAAAGTTAAATACTTATTATTGAGCGGAACAGCCACAGGTGTTCTCTGCACTGGCTGTGCATTTACCCTTCTTTTCCTGACATTCACCCAGTTACCTATCTTCTGCAACCTTGGGGTAACTTCCTCCCTGTAGCTCGTGTCTATCACCTCATCATTCTCCCATATGAGTCTAAGGTCATCGAGCTGCAGCTCCAGTTCCTTAATAAATTCTCTCAGTTGCTGCAGCTCAATGCACCTGGTACAGATGTGTTCACCTGGGAGACTGGAGTCTTCCCGACTTCCCACATCCCACACAGATTGCAAAACACTGCCCCTGGAGCCATCTCACTAAACTACCATGACCTAATAGATGAGGAATGAACAGACGGGAACAGAAAGAGAGAGAAACCTTATGGTCTTATGGAAGGTGAAGCAGGGATGAAATGGGGGAAATTCAAGAGACATAATGTACCAGAAACAGAGCCTTGTTGACTAATTCTAATCAACTCCAGTTCATTGAAATAGCTCTTTTCCCTCAGAACTCCTCTGTTAAGACCATAAGATATAGCAGTAGCATTAGGCCAATTTGGCCCATCAAGTCTGCTTCACTATTTCATCATGGCTGATCCATTTTCCTTCTCAAGTCAAGTCACTTTTACTGTCATTTCGACCAGTACTGCTGGTACTTCATAGTAAAAATGAGATAACCTTTTTTCAGGACCATGGTGTTACATGACAAAGTACAAAAACTAGACTGAACTACGTAAAAAGCAACACAGAAAAAAACTACACTAGACTACAGACCTACCCAGGGCTGCATAAAGTGCACAAAACAGTGCAGTCATTACATTAAATAACAAACAAGACAATAGGGCAGTAAGGTGTCAGTCCAGGCTCTGGGTATTGAGGAGTCTGATAGCTTGGTGGAAGAAACTGTTACATAGTCTGGTTGTGAGAGCCCGAATGCTTCGGTGCCTTTTCCCAGACTGCAGGAGGGAGAAGAGTTTGTATGAGGGGTGCGTGGGGTCCTTCGTAATGCTGTTTGCATTGCGGATGCAGCGTGTAGTGTAAATGTCCGTAATGGGGGGAAGAGAGACCCCGATGATCTCAGCTGACCTCACTATCTGCTGCAGGGTCTTGTGATCCAAGATGGTGCAATTTCCGAATCAGGCAGTGATGCAGCTGCTCAGGATACTCTCAATACAACCCCTGCAGAATGTGATTAGGATGGTGGGTGGGAGATGGACTTTCCTCAGCCTTCACAGAAAGTAGAGATGCTACTGGGCTTTCTTTGCTACGGAGCTGGTGTTGAGGGACCAGGTGAGATCCTCTGCCAGGTCAACACCAAGAAATTTGGTGCTCTTAACGATCTCTACCGAGGAACCATTGATGTTCAGTGGGGAGTGGTCGCTCCGTGCCCTCTTGAAGTCAACAACCATCTCCTTTGTTTAGTTCACATTCAGAGAAAGGTTGTTGGCTTTGCACCAGTCCATTAGCTGCTGCACCTGCTCTCTGTAAGCAGACTCGTCCTTTTGCTGATGAGACCCACCAACCCCAATCTCCTGTCTTCTTGCTGTACCCCTTCATGCCCTGACTAATCAAGAATCTATCAACCTCTGCCTTGAATATACCTAAAGAATTTGCCTCCACAGCCACATGTGACAGCGAGTTCCACAGGTTCATCACTCTGTGCTGAAAAAAAAAATTGTCCTGATCTCCTTTCTAAAAAAGGCCCCTCAATTTTGATGCTGTGTTTTCTGGTCATAGACTCTTCCACCATAAGAAGCTTTCTCAACTCTGCCTGCCCCTCCACCTACCTTTGTATCATTTGCAAACCTGTCACAAAAGCCATCAATTCCATTATCCAAATTATTGATATTTTATATGAAAAGAAGAGGTCGCATATAGTCACCGGTCACCGGCAGCTAACCAGAAAAGGCTCCCTGTGTTCCTAATCATTGCCTCCTGCCAATCAACCAGGGTTCTAACCACCCCAGTATCTTTCCTGTAGTACCATGGGTTCTAAGGCAACACCACAAAATGCTGGTTGAGCTTAACAGGCCTGGCAGCCTCTGTGTAAAAGAGTCAACAGTCCATGTTTCAGACTGATGAAGGGACTTGGGCCGAAACATAATTTGTTTACTCTTTTCCATAGATACTGCCTGGCACCATCCAGCCTTTAGAATATTTCTTCTTTAGCATGCATCTATTGTATGCATTTCAATTTGCTCCCAGAATCTCCAGCTATTGCTTATCTGCCATCATCCCTGCTAGTGTCCCCTTCCAATCAATTTTGGCCAGCTCCTCTCAATGCCTCTGAAATTTCCTTTACTCCACAGTGATATTGATAAGTATGACTTTAGCTCACCTGCTCAAAATAACTGCAGGGTGAATTCTGTCATATTATGATTACTGGCTCCTAAAGGTTCCTTTACTTTAACTCCAGTTCCTTGCAGAACCCTCAATCCAGAACAGCTAATTGCCTAGTGGGCTCAATCACCAGCTGCTCTAAATAAACAAAAATTCCTTTGCTTGGGTCTGGCACAAAGATGATTTCGTAAAGCACAGGCCATTCAGCCCACAGTATTGTCCTGAACTAGCTATAAAGCAAATCAAAATCATCCAGACATCAATCCCTCCTACTTACAACATGTCCACAGCCCTCCTACTTCCTTACAACAATTGGAAAATAGATACTCTCTTTATCTGTGCCTCTCATGTAAACCTCAATCAGATCCCCCTTTAGCTCTGATGCTCCAGAGAAAACAACCCTAGTTTATCCAGCCTCTCATAATAGCACATGCCCTCTAAACCAGGCAACATCTTTGTTAACCTCTTCTTCAGCCTCTCTAAAGCCTCAGCATATTTCTTATAGTGGTGCAACCAGAACTCTGCACAATACTCCAGATGTGATCGAACCAGAGTTCTATAAATTTGCAACATAACCTCCTGACCTTTGAACTCAATGCCACGACTAATAAAAGCAAGCCTTCCGTAAACCTTGTTAACCCTCTTATTGACCTGTGCAGCCACTTTCAAGGAGTTTGAACTTGGATTCCAAGATCTCGCTGCTCAGCAGCACTGTTAAGGACCTTGCCCTTAAAGGTGTATCCTTTTTCCCTTCATAAATAGAGGTACAACGTTAGTACTGAGGACTTATGCATCTTAATCCTTTTTCGGATGCCCAATACTTCCTCCAACTTTACCTCGAAATGCCCGAATTTATTTATACACTCAGCACTGATCTCTTGGTCCTTCACATCCTTTTCCTTTGTAAATTCGGAACCAAAGTACTTATTAAGTACCTCACTCCCATTCTCTGCATCCAAGCAGATATTTCCCCCTTTATCTTTGAATGGTCCCACCCTCTCCTGAGTTATCCTTGCACCATTGACATATGTATAGAATGCCTTGGGATTCACCTTAATCCAATTTACCAGGACTTTTCATGGCCCCTCATGGCTTTCCTAATTCCCTTTAGTTCCTTTCTGGTTTCTTTATACTGCTCATGTGCTTTGTTTGATTTGACCTTCTGAAACTTTACATAATTTATCTTTTTCTTCTTGACTAAATTCATCACCTCTCTGAGCATCCAGGGTCCTCATATCTTTCCATCCCCATCCTTCCTTCTGACAGGAACATACTTTTCCTTTACTGTGTGCAATTGCTCTTTAAACACCCTCCACATATCTGATGTGGACTTGCCAGAGAAAAGGTGTTTCCAATTAACACTTCTTAGTTCCTGCTGAATGCCCTTGTAAGTTGCCCTACGCTAATTTAAAATTGTTCCACAAGGATAATACCTATCTTTGTGGATAGTTATCCTAAAAGTTAACGAGTTGTCACTCTTCCATTACCGTTCACCCACTGACATGTCAGTCACCTGGCCAGGCTCATTCTCCAGTACCAGGAGCAGGGTGGCCCCTCCTTTCATTGGACCGTACACATACTGATTTGAGAAACCTTCCTGGATACACTTAACAAATTCAGCCCTATCGGAATCCCTTAAACTCTCCCATATAGCATCAGCAAATCTTGAAGCCAGAATAATGGTTCCCCTGCAGTTCCTGTGCAATCCATCCCAATCAACCTGCTCATTGAAATTCCTGATGATTATCTTAACATTGCATTTTTGACATGCATTTTCTGCCTCCCATTGTAATTTGTAGACCACATATTTGCTACACTGTTTGCAGGTCTGTTTATAAATCCAATCAGAGTCTTTCACCCTTGCAAATTCTTAGCTCTACCTAGAATGATTCTACACCATCTGATAATATGTCATCTCTTTCTAATGATCTTATTTAATTTTTAACCAACACAGCCACACCACACCTTCTGCCTACCTCCTCGTCCTTTTGATACAAGGGGTATCCTTAGACATCAAGCTCCCAGCTATAAATTTCCTTCAGCCACAATTCAGTAATGCCCACAAGGTCATGCATGCCAATCTGTAGCTGTGCTACAAGTTCATCTAGCTTATTCTGTATACTATGTGCATTCAAATATAACACCTTCAGTCCTGTATTAATCACAGTTTAAAATTTTGTCCCCCTTTTACATTGCAACTCATCCAACTGCAATTATACCCGAACATCAGCTTCTTACTAGCAGTCTCACTACACACTACCTCTGTTTGTAAACCAACAATTTGATCCTCAACCCTTTCACTTCATTTCCCATCCCCCTGCCAAATTTGTTTAAACCCTTCTGAACTGCTCCAACAAACCAGTCTGCAAGGATATTTGTCCCCCATGGATTCAGGTGTAACCCGTCCCTTTTGTACAGGTCATAACTTCTGCTTATCAAGGCCCAGAGGCTCGGAGTAAAGAGGAAAGGTGTAAAGTCCCAGGGGTTGTGAGGGGCCTCAGACTGCATTGTCTGTTGATTGTGCTGTCGTTGGGGTTGCAGTGTCAGAGAATGCAATGTGGTGAGATAAGGAAGGTGAAAGTTTGGGTTTCATGGGATGCCTCCGTTAGTCAATTAGTTACCTTGACAACGGTGACGAATGTGCTGTAGAGGAAACTGATGATGAACAGAATGGCAAAGGCAGCAACTGTAGGCACATTGTCATCTCCATCCACGTGTCCCTGTTCTTCCTTCCCCTCCTCTCCTGTCAAGTCTGTGCAGATTTCTGAAAGAATTGAGAAAGTGAGAGCATTAGTTTCTTGTCAATGTTTCATGAAGATCAACATGGCAATAAACTTGAGTAAACTTGATGACTTGAGTCATGTTTCCTCACAGCATGTCACTTGTAACCTGGGAGCCCCTGGACAGAACAAAATGATCTAGTTTCTCCAAATCGACTATTTTCGCTCTGCGAAAAATATGAACAAGATCTTCACTTAGCATTCATTAACCATCATCCCAACTTATAATTTCCACTGGGGAGTGCATGTATGTTCAGCAGTCCCTCCGAGACAGTTTGTTCAAAGACCTGGAGCTGGTTATTCATTTCATCGATTATCATCCCTGTAGTTAAAGCCTTCCAGACTGCTGACAGATCTGCCAGCCTTGAGTGAGTGGCAAAGTTGGTCACGGGTGTTTCTGCCCAATATCGAAACCATGAATAAATCTAGTGAATAGTGTCAGCACTCAACACATTGCTGCAGGTCCCAGGGAATCACTGGCTACATATTGTCCCTTCTTTCTGCAACTCTCCACTTTCTGAATGAGTTCACCAAATGCCTTCACAAAGTTGATAAAATACCTTTCCCTGTCAATTAACTTTGTATATTTGAAACTGTGGACCAAATGTTCTATCTGTACAACTGTAGAACTTCGGAATGTTCTATCATTTGCACAGTGGAAACTACAATACACATATACCTATATTTACTTGAATGTCTGTTTATCTGCTTATACAGTGAAGAACAGAACCAACCAGACAACACTTCCCACCCCTCATTTTTAAGTCACACATTGTATCCCAAAAGTACCGGCACAGAACACTGGCAGCCGAATGCTTTCCATACCTTCTTTATTGAACTTTGATTACACAAACACAGGCTGACATTTAACCTCTCAAGTAGTCTACACAAGTTTCCAACGGGATCAGACCTGACACTGGCAAGTTAAAACAAACTGCAGGATCTCAGAAATGTTGGTAATTTATTTTGATGTATGTAATCATGAAATACATATTTCCATTTTGAGCTAACGAGAAAGGACTTGCAGGTAGTCTTGCTTGTTTCAGTGATGTGAACCACACTGCTGTAGGATCAGCCATCAATTGAAGGTTGACAAATGAAGATGTC
Source organism: Hemitrygon akajei (assembly GCF_048418815.1). NCBI lineage: Eukaryota > Metazoa > Chordata > Chondrichthyes > Myliobatiformes > Dasyatidae > Hemitrygon > Hemitrygon akajei. The sequence goes on from NC_133148.1 coordinate 53,309,581, forward strand.
AGCCACTCTGTCCATGGGAATCTCTGCTGCAGAGAACCCAGTGACCCAACTTCTTTCCATCTCATCTGGTGGGGAAGGGTAACTGTAGAGGGTAACTTTTGGGATTGTTTTTATATATGATGTTTACCGGAAATATTCTGCTCTTACACCATCCAGGCCAATGTTTAGACCACTAGTGATCTCTCTGCATCTAAAATGTAAAGGTTTTTACTTTTGGAAATGAAAGAGAAATTGCAGAAAGTGTTCAGCAGGTTAGAGAACATTTAAGGACAGAGAAAGGGATAACATTGCAATAGCATCACAAGTGTACTCTGTACCATTGCTTCAGCACTAGTTCTGTGCCTGGCTGTGTACTGTGCATCTCTCTGGTTTACTGGAACTCAGCAACTGTCTGGTGTCCAGTTACATTCCACAATGCCTGCTCCAGTGGAACTCAGTTCCTCCAACTCTGCTGACAGATAGACTTGCTTCATGTTTCCGAGACGCTGGTGAGCAAACATTGATCCTGCAGTCATTATTTCATCATTCTCTCACTGACAAGGCCAGCATTCCTTGCTCTGCTCCAGCCGACCGATCACAGAGCAGTGAAGAGTTTGGTGTGGGACTGATGGATATGTGTAAAGAGGGTAGGAAGGCCACTGTACTTCACCAATGAACATCAGGGAAATAGTTTGTAATCTCAAACTAGAATCTGGCATAGTCACCTCTGGTTGTGTGTTCACGCCATTGTCCTGAGGCTTGGGAACAGACTGTAGGTCAGTGATCCTGGTACTAGTACTGAGGGAGTGCTGCACTCTCACACATCTGTCTGAGATGCGACAGAGGGACCCAGATGGGCACTTACTGATGGACAGAAGGACCTTGTGTTGGTAGTTTGGAAGTGAGTCACGTTTTGAAAGCATCGGATGAACTCTGATTCTTTCCCACTCTCTGCCTCTGCATTATTAATCCACTCACACAACTACAACAATGATACTCTTGCCGTTACCTATTGACCTTGCTTGGCCCTGGGTTGTGGCTGTGGCAGAGGATGTCAACAGTGGTGTGAATCTCAGAATCATACCTTGAATGTTTTTCACATCCTGCCTGACGCTGGTGTTGGAGGGGGGATGAGACACTGTGCATCTGAAAACTGAACCTTCCTTCCACTCCTCTGTGCTCACGGTCAGGACGTAGCTGGCAATGAAAGTCCCCGCCTGTTCCAGAGCAGTTGGTCTCACACTGATGTTGGAAGAGATCAGAGAGTCCCCTTTCTCCCAGGTGAAGGTTATTTGTTGCGGGTAGAATCCAGAGGCAACACACTCGAGGGTGACCGTGTTCCCACTCTTAGTCTCTCCCTCTGGTGGTGGCAGCAGTCTGACTTTGGGACCTTTTGTCTCCACTGGAACTGATGGGCAAACAATGGAAATGTCAAACATTTTTACTGAGGTAACCAATGTTGTCCATTTTAATCGCTGACCTCTTGCCCACCTTTGGTACTTTTTGTCTGTGCTGATACTGGTGAGGTTGAAGAAAGTTGTTGGGCAGAGCAAGTGTACTCCACCCCTCTGGCCCACTCCTCCACACTGGTCTGGAGTTGGCTGATCACTGTGTCTCGGGTTCCTTCCTCTCTCGGTTTTTTGGTCACATTTGCTTTGATTTTCTCCCCCTCGTTCACCTGCCAGTGGATTTGGACCGTGCTCAGATCAGCACCCACAATCATACACACCAGAGTAGCGGTCTGGTTGATCCACATCTCTTCAATGGAGGGATTTTGGATAAAGACAGACAACTCTGTAGATGAGAAATAGGAAATTTACAAACTGGACAATATCTGCTGTCAGCTGGCTTGACAACTTCAGCTCAGACTTATCCTGAAGCTCAATTTGTACAGAATTGTACATTGGAATGAAATCAGGTTTGTTTGCAGAGTGGGTTGCTCATCTCTGCTTACAACTTTTGACTGAGAAAACAAAATCAAACATCAAGGAGCTTATTTCTTTAGGACCTTTTCAGGTCACAACAGGGACTGCAGGACAGTTGCCCAGCTACGTGACTGTTAGCTGCTGGAATGCCAATGAAATATGCTATTGGAGCTGCGAATTGCAATGAGAGATGCAGTTTCTCATCAAAGACAACATTTCCTGCAATCTTCTTGTCTCGGTGCATGTGAGAGTCTGTAGATCCATTTCTGACAGTGACCTGAATCAAAGAGCTGCCTCATATCTGTTCAGACTGAGCCTTGGATTCCTCCAGACTGAAAATTCTGATGCTGACTTTCGGATCTCCCATGAAAAATCTCTCCTTTCATCTCTGTAACTTCTCTGCCGCAGTCAATGATCTCACTTTGTTACAGTTGTCCTGTTCTCTTCATCTATTTCCATCTCTACACCTTAAACCTCCCTGCCGTTCTATTTTCTGTGGAGACTGCTTTTCATTTGCTGGACACTCATAGACACGGCTTTGTGTCCCATCATTCACATCATTAGTAATATCAGTGAATAGTTGCAGGGCTTACAAAGAACACTGCTCACGATTAAATGCTGCTGGGTTCAGTCCCCTGATACGTGACACAGTGATAATGGAGTTGTTGATGAATGATTGTAAACAATTTCAGTCCATTAGTGTACAGCAGATCCTGGCATGGTGTGGGGGCAGCTACCTCAGGCTAGCATTCTGTAGTCACTGGAAGAGCTGAGCACCATGATCAGTAAATATGAAATAGCACACCTGTATTCAAACCAGAACATCTCGAGGAAGTCTCTGAACAATGTCCACTAACATATCACCTATGGAAACAGAGGAGCCAACACTTAATCACTGTTATACCACCATCAACAATGGTTACCGTGTCAGCCCATGGGAACACTTTGGTAAGGGTGATCAACTGGCTGTACTTCAACTCCAGGCATATAGGCAGAGACTAAAGACCACAGTGATGGTAGTGAGGACCAAGAAGATATCGTCAAGGAAGGCAGAAGTATGCTTACTGGACTTTTGATTTGGTGAACTGGACAATATTCAGAGACTTATCTTCAAATCGGAATGAATATGCCACAGTTATCACCAACTTCATCAAGACCTGTGTGGATGAGTGTGTCCATTCGAGAACATACCAGACATACCCAAAGAAAAAGTTGTGGATGGAGCAGGAGATTTTTAGTCTGCTGAGGGCTCGATCTGTGGCAGTCTAGGCCGGTGATCCTGCATTAGACAAGATGCCCTGTGAGCAGCCTGTTGCTGTGTGGCTCGCTGTGACAGGCGGGTCAGCCTCTCTGCCTCGTGTGGTGTCCCTCTCTGCTCTTTCAATGAATGTCGGTGATATCAGAGATGGTAATGTGGTTCTGTGTTTATGGATTGGACTGTTGAGTTTATGGACTGTGGACATTTTCAGACTAAACGTTTTATACTCTGTGTTTTTTATCATCCATTCCTTTTCCGTTTGTTGTACGAGGGCAAGGTGTTTGGGGGTTGGTCTGTTAGTTTTTTGTGCAGGGGAGGAGTTTTTTTGGGGGGGTTATGTTCCTGTTCCATTTTGTGAAGGGAGAGAGGGATATTGGGGGGAGGGATTGATAATTGGGATGTTGTTTTTGTTGGTCATGGAGGGGAAAGGGTGTGTTTGATGTTTCTGTCTCAACAACTTTCATATTCTTTCTTGTTTTCGTGGCTATCTGGAGAACACAAATTTCAAGTTTTATGTGGATACAAGCTTTGATAATAAATGAAGCTTTGAACAATTCCAATTGAGCTTAGAGAAGGAATCAGATCCCCTTCAGCTCTGGCAAAGTTTTCAGGCCATCACTTCCTACAAGGTGAAACCCAACAACATGAATGGCAGTGATGCTTCATTCCCAGATGAGCTCAGTGCCATTTAAGCACACTTTGAAAGAGAGAATAAAGCTACATGTGTGCAAATCCCTGCAGTGTCTGCAACGGCAAAACAGTTTTCAAGAGGGTGAACCCTCATAAGGCATCAGGCCCTGATGGTGTACCTGGTAGGGAATTGAAAACCTGTGCCAACTAACTATTGAGAGTGTTAAAGGACATCTTCAATATCTCACTGCTGCAGTCAGAGGTTCCACCTGTTTCAAAAGAGTGAGAATCATACCAGTGCCCAAGAAGAGCAGGGTAGCTGCCTCATTGACTATTGCACAGTTGTACCCACATCTACTTTGATGAAATGCTTTGTGAGGTTGGTTATGGCCAGAAACAACTCCTGCCTAAGCAAGGACCTGGACCCACTGCAATTTGCCGATTGCCAGAATAGGTCTATAGCAGATGGAATCTCACTGGCTTTCCACTCGACCTTGGATCACCTGGACAATAACAATACCTGCTGTACATCAGGATGTTGTTTACTGAATACAGCTCAACATTCAACACAATCATACCCTCAGTTCTAATCAACAAACTCCAAAACCTGTGCCTCGAGATCTCTTCTCCACAACTGTATCCTTGACATCCTTACTGGGAGACCACAGGAGCATCTTCTCCTCACTGACAATCAACACTAGAGAACCTCAGGGATGTGTGCTTAAACGACTGTTCTACTGTCTCTGCACCCATGACTGTATGGCTAGGTACAGCTCAAGTGGCATTTATACATTTGCTGATGAACTGTTGTGGGCAGAATTTCAGGGTGATGAGGAGGCACACAAGAGCAGGATAGATCAGCTGGGTAAATGGTGTTGCAACAACAACCTTACATTCAACATTAGTAAGATGAAGTAATTGATCGTAAACTTCAGGAAGGGGAAGTCATGGGAACACACATCAGTCTTCATTGAAGGATCAGCAGTGGAAAGGGTGAGCAGTTTCTGGTTCCTGGGTGTCAAAATTTTTGAAGATGGATCCTGGGTCCAACACACCTATTTCTTTATTTGCACAGTTCTGATCTCATCCTTTGTCTCTTCTTCTAATTCTCTCTGTCTCTGTCTCCGCTGAACTCACAAGACGAAAACAGGAGAAAGTGCACACCACCAGATTCCATCCACAGGGCTGAGATTTCTGGGGATTCATTCCCTCTGAGGGAAGAAATTTCTCTGCATTGCAGTTTCAAATGTCCTGCCCCTTACCTTGTAACTCTGTCTCTTTGTTCATTGCTCAGTGACAGGTGAAATTCTCTCAACATTTACCCTCTCGTGCCCCTTTTACATCTGATATGTTTGAGTCCAGAAATCTGGATTCTTCTCAACTGCACTCAATGCAGATGCCGACTGTCTGGTCTTGGTCATTGTCTGATAATCATTGAGTCTCAGAAAGGTACAGCACAGAAACAGGCCCTTTGGCCCATCTGGTCTGTGCTGAGCCATTTAAACTGCCAAGTCCCATTGACTTGCACCTAGACCATTGCCCTCCATACCCCTCCCATCCATGTAACCATCCAAACTTCTCTTAAACATTGAAATCAAGCTTGCAAGCACCACTTTCTCTGGCAGCTCATCCCACACTCTCTCAAATCTCTGAGTGAAGAATTTCCCCTCAGGTTTCCCTTAAACATTTCACCTTTAACCCATGATCTCAAGTTCTAGTCCCACCCAACCTGAGTGGAAAAAGTCTGCTTGCATTTATCCTATCTATACTCCTGATAATTTTGCATCCCACCATCAAATCTCCCCTCAGTCTTCTAAGTTCCAAGGAATAAAGGCCTAACCTATGTAATCTTTCCTGATAACTCAGTTTCTCCAGTCCTGGTAGCATCATTTTAAACTTTCTCTGTACTCTTTCAAGCTTATTTACATCTTTCCTACAGGTAAGAGACCAAAACCGAACAGCTAAAGATTTTTATTCTTCATGTATATGAAGGATGTAATTAATAAAGTTAATCAAATTCAATTCAACTCAAATTCGGCCTCACGAATGTCTTATACAACTTGAACATAACATCCCATCTCCTGTACTCAGTACTTTGATTTGTGAAGGCCAATGTGCCAAAATATTTCATTATGGTCCTATCTAGCTGTGCCTCCATTTTCAATAAATTATGGACCTGTATTCCCACATCCCTTTGTTCTACTGCACTCCTCATTGTCCTATCGTTCACTGTGTAAGACCTGCCTTAGCTAGTCCTACCAAAGTGCAACACCTCACACTTGTCTGCATTAAATTCCATCAGCCATTTTTCAAACTATTTTACCAAATTTTCCAGATCGCATTACAAGCTCTGATAGTCTTTGTTGCTGCCCACAACAGCCACAATTTTGGTGTCAGTTGCAAATTTGCTGATCCAGTTAACCATGTTATCATCCAGATCATTGATACAGATGACAAACAACAATGGACCCAGCACCAATGCCTACGAGACTCCACTCGTCACAGGCCTCGAGTCAGAGAGACAACCATCTACTATCACTCTCTGACTTCTCCCACAAAGCCAATATCCAATCTAATTTGCTGCCTCATTTTGAATGCCATGCGACTGAACCTTCCTGATCACCCTCACATTTGGGATTTTGTCAAATGCCTTGCTAAGGCCCATGTATATAACATCCACAGCGTTTCCTTCATCAACTTTCCTCGTAACTTCCTCAATAACCTCCATAAGATTGGTTAAACATGCCCTACACATATAAAGCCATGCTGACTATCCTTCATCTGTCCATGTCTATCCAAATACACATATATCCGGTCCCTTAGAAGACCTTCCGATTGCCTTCCCACAACAGATGTCAGGCTCACTGGCCTAAATTTCCTGGTTTATTTTTACTGCCTTTTTTAACCTATGGAACGTCAGCTATTCTCCAGTATCTCACCTGGTGTTAAAGATGTTTTAAATTTCTCTGCTAGCCACCCGCCCCCTCCCCACAATCCTTAATTTGCTTAAAGACAGTAAACCTCCTCCTCTGTAATCTGTAAAGGGTCCATGTCCTCGCTTCTGCTTTGCCTCACTTCTATAGACTCTCTGTCCATCTCCCAAATAAATACTGACACAAAAAATCCATTGATGATCTCCCCATCACTTTTGGCACCACACATAGATTACCATTCTGATCTTCTGGAGAACCAATTTCTTCCCTTGCAATCATTGTGCTCTTGACATATCTGTCGAGTCCTTTGGGATTCCCCTTCACTTTGTCCGCTAGGACTACCTTGTCCTTCCTTTTAGCCCTTCGTATTTTTTTCTTATGTGTTCCCTTGCATTTCTTATATTCCATAAGTACCTCATTTGTCCCTACCTGCCTATACCTGCTGAGCACTTCCTTGTACTTCCTAACCAGAGACTGAATAAGAAATCAAGTATCACACACACTCTGTTGGGATTTCTATGTACTGATTAAGGAAACTTTCCTGAATACATTTGACAAACTACATCCCTTTTGTAGTTCGGGAGTCCAAGTCAAAATGTGGAAAGTTGAAATCACCTACTATCACAATCTTATGTTTCTTGCAATAGTCTGTGATCTCCCCACAATTTGTACCTGCAGGATGGTTTATAATACAGCCCCATTAACATGGCCATATCTTTCCTATTCCTCATTTCCACCTGTAAAGCCTCACAAGAGGAGTTCTCCAGTCTCTCCTGATTGAATACGGCTGACAATTTCACTGATGTGTAATGCCATACCTCCGCCTTCAATCCCTCCCACTCGGTTGCATCTAAAACAATGGAACCCCAGAATACTGTGCTGCCTGTCTTGCCTCTCCTGCAACCAAGTCTCACCAATGGCCACCATATCATAATTTCTTGTGTTGAGCTCTGCCCTGTGCTCATCTGCCTTTCCTACAATAATACTTGCTTTGAAATATACACAGCTCAGAACATTACCCACGGTCACGTGACGGGTCAAAGAACCAGCAGAAATGGAAAACACATTGGAGTCTGGTATTGCTCTAAACTAATAATGTTTATTAGTAACTACGCAATACAGTACTATAAATGTAGATATATTTGAACAGATTAGCAGTGAGATGTGTGTGTGTGTGGAACTAAGAGCAAAACTAGGATCTTTCAAACCTGGGGTAAATGGATAGAGTCTTACGATGATAAAGAGAGTTCAGTTCAGTTCGAGGTAGTTATTTGAGTAGCGTTGCAGAGAGAGAGAGAAATGATGCCATCGATCTTCCCATTGTCTTCCGTGGTCTTCCAAAATACCTGTTGTTCTCCGAAGTCCTGTAGAAGTCACCAACTGTGATTATAATAACATGGGACCATTCTTCAGTGATGGAATTATCACCCAGGCGAGGGTGGACACACAAATGATTCCCCACCGGTCACACCTTTTCACACTGCTAGAGCCACTGATCTATTTCCCCAAATCGATCCTCCAAAAGTCCCCACCTTCCTGTGGGTGCAACAAAGCTCATTCAGTGTCCGAAACTGTGTGTCTCTGTGTCTCTGTGGACCTGGTTCTTATCTCCACATGTTGGACACCAGCTGTCCATCAACCTGCACCAATCTCCTCTCTCTGCAAGAACTTTGCAAGCAGGCAAATGTCCTTGGAAAGGTAAACAACTTGTACAGAAACCATAACATCAATCCTTCGAGCAATTTCTGTCTCTCTCATTGCAATGGACACCTCCCTCTCTCCCTTTCTAACAGCCCAAATAGTGTCCAAAAGCCAGTCTCATTCCCCCGGCATTTTAAAGTGATAGACCACAGAAAATATGAAACCTAGGGGTACATAACACTCACACCACACTCAACTTTTTGATTCCTGACTTTGTCTGATGTCTGAACAAACTCTGACTCCACAACCTCTCCACGATCTGTTCCTATACTCTGGTTCTCATCTCCAGCAACTTTAGTTTAACCAGCCCCCACCCCTACCCTGCAGCACAAGCAAACCTTCCCACTAGGATATTAGTACCCCTTCAGTACAGATGCAAACTGTCTGCCATGATAGATGGAGGTTTAACTGCGCCTTTGCAATAGTACAGTTCCCAACAACGATATGTTTCATTTAGTTCGCGACACACAGGTACCAGATAAGGAGCAGCAACCTTAGTGGGGACAAGGAGCCCTCAAACAGCAATCCGACATATTTGACACAGATATGACGTTTGGTAAGTGGTTTCAACTCTCAACTCTTTGTCAGATACCGTAGGTTCTAATTTCTTTGACCATTAGTTTACAGCTGATGCAGGAAGGGTTTAGACGCCAGAGATATAAAAACACCGATTTCTCACTGTGTGGGTCACCAACGACACCTCATGTTGAAAGTTCCTTATTTGCCATTTCCAAAAATCACAACCAAGACATTTTCAAGTTATATTTATTGAACTTGGATCAGTACATTGACAGATACAAAGATTTAATACATTGTGCAGTCCCAGACAAGGTTGAAATCCATTCAAACATGGCAGAAGAAGGTCTGAGAATGTACACACAAACTCAGAGATTTGTGGTGAATCATGTTTGTAGTTTAATTTGGTTCTTGATCTTAATTTCATTCTTAATTATTTTGAAAGGTCCAGATTTTAATCATGTTTTAATCAGCTAAATAATCCTCTCTGATAATTAATAATAATAAAACTAACAAAACTAGGGTTTCATGGATTGAATCACACAGTATTACACACAAGATTTAAAACTATCAGTCAGAACAAGTGAGACATTGACCAGGGTGGGTTTGCTGTGAGATTTATTGATGCTTCGGAACAGGTTGGTTGTGAGTGACTCATGACCCACCACACAGGAGAAAGTGGTGCCGCTCTTCCACTCCTCAGGAGAAACCTTCAGCTGACTGGTCATTGTGTTCCAGCCTCTTCTGGGGTCCTTGGTCACCGGCTGGTTCACAAACCCTGTCTTCAGAAGGGTGTCATTGGCCATCCAGGCCACATAGATCTCTGCGGGAGAGAACTTGGTGACCAGACACATCAAGGTCACAGTCTGATCGGTGTCTACCTCATCCGATGAAGGGGGGAGGAGGTAGACGTGAGGACGAGTCAGAACACGCCCTGGAACAGAGAGAATCTCAGTTAGAATGAATCTTCCAATAATTCCCTCCTTACCCGACACATTCTGGTCTTGTACCAACATGAACAATTTCTAAATCTGAGAGACTTCACTTTATCTGAAACTAAAGGCTTTTCCCTTTCTGTTCATCATTGGGATTTGTGGAGTGGAAATCTTGAACCTGCTGCATTTTACAGCTTCCAGCAAGGTTAGTCCATACAGTTCAATCAATGGGAGTCGCTGAACACAGCAACTCGACAGAAAGTGGAACTCAGCCCCTGGACTTGCATCATCCTGTGCTGTTTGTTCCATCTCCCCTGGAGCAGGGGTGGCAGTCTCAGCTGTGTACGTGTGAGAGGGAGTGAGAACCTGTGGAACTCCCTCCCACAGAAAGCACTTGAAGAATTATCATCTAATATATTCTCGAGTGGATTGTATATACTTCTTCATGTGAATGGCTCAAAGGATATCTGGAGAAAGCAGGAACAGGAATTGAATTTGGATGATCAGCTGAGAACAGACTGAATGGTTGAGCAGATTGAGAGACCCAATGAACTACTCCTGTTCTCATTTTCTATAGTCTGTCACCCTGCTTGATGGTGATAAATATGTCATATTACTGAGATCAGACTCACACTGAATTCTGTCCACACGTACCTGTGTCCTTCCTGATGGATTTCTTCACCGGTGTTGGCAAACTCTCATCCTCTATCACACACGAGTACTCAGCCCCACTGTTCCACTCTGCAGCAGGGACTGTCAGTCTGCTGGTGATCATATCTTCAGCTCCGTTGCTGTCTGGACCCACAGTCCTCACCCCATCTTCCCTCTTCCTTCCGTCCACCTGCCAGGTTACACTGAATCCCTGTAAATCACTGTGAACCACCTCACACAGAATGGTCGCTGTCCTCTTTGTCCAGATCTCTTCGAAGGAAGGTTTGCTTAAAGTGACTGAGGGGTGGGTATCTGGACATTCATCTGGGAGAAACGTCACAATTATTATTTCGCCATTCCCCAATAGACGAGTTTGTCACTGACATGACCAGCATTTCTGTTCATCTCTGTTCAATGATGTGCCTGTCCCATCAAGATGAGATGAGACCAATCTACATTGGTGAAGAAAGGAATGTCCCCTATTGAGCAGACAGGGTAAACACCCTGAGGGAACGTAAATGAACAAGATTGGCCCTTACATTGTTTTTGTAGTTTCATGGTCACTTGAACTGTTACCAGCAACTTATTAAAACAAATACAGAAAATAACCAGTATTTCAGATTGTGTCGGTGGAACAGGAGCAAAGTTCCAAGTGAAAATATTTCTGAAAATACACTTCATATTTCAAAATGGGAGTAGCAGAAAGATTTACTTTTTGTCACAAATGCTTAAAAATACCTTTTTTCCTCAAGGTGTAACTAACATTTGCCTCTGCATTGTCGGAATGTTGTGTGTTCAAGCCGCCCTCCAGAGGCTTCTACACATTGTCCAGGCTGACTATTCCCACACAGGAGCAGAGGGAGAGCTGCTCTGCTGGAAATTCAGTCACAACTGAGGCACTAATTGGAGGCTGGGATTATGTTCAAAGGCAGAGGGAGGGAGCATTTTGAAGACAAGTATCAGGGATCTCCAGAGTGCCTGTCCAGTAAAATGATCCAGATTCCCCTCAGGTTATGAAAGTATTTTCTGGGATACACTTATTTCTATGATGAAAGCCTGGATTATGTTGGTTGAATGCAGAAACAAACAGATGATTGGCCATTTTTCAGTGCCATTTGAGATTAAAAAGATTAAGGCGTTGAAGGTGAAGCTGAATTAGGAATTCTGCTCACTACTCTATGAGGCTTCACTCACCTCAGCACTGAACTGACACTGCAGCTGCGGCCTGCAGCCATCGGCACTCACCTCAGCACTGAACCTGGCTCCGTGGCCGTGGCCTGCAGCCATCGGTCTCCTGGACCGGTTGCAGTGCTGAACCGGTGACGTGGCTGTGGATTTACTTTAGGGGACTCTGCGGTTCAGGTTCTGTTGATGGTTTGTTTAAATTTTATTGTTTGCACAACTTGAATTTTAGAATTATAGAGTTACACTGCATGGAAACATACCCTTTGGACCAACAAGTCCATTTTGACCAAGATTCCCCATCCAAACTAGTCCCATTTGCCACTGTTTGACCCATAGCCTTCTAAACCAGAGGTTCACAAATGGGGGTGTGCAAACCCCTTGGTTCATGGTCTGGGTCCATGGCATAGAAAAAGGTTGGGAGCCCTTCCAATCCATGTACCTGTCCAACTGTTTGTTCATTTTCACACATTGGATGTTTGACTCTGAATTCTATTGTGTTTCTTTGTTTTGTGACTGCCTGCAAGAAGAGAATCTCAAGGTTGTATGTGGTGCACAGACTTTGATGATAAATGTACTTTGTACTTTGAACTTTGAACTTTATCAGTTCCCTCAATTAACTAAGCCAGAACTACACTGTGATTTAGTGTTGACCTTGAATTCATAGCACAATGTAAACAATGTCGATGATGGTGTGAGTACCAGGACCTTACCTGGGACGTTCTTCACTTGCTTCTTGATACTGCTCTTGGAGGGGGGATGATTCACTGTACAGCTGAAGACTGATTCTGTCTTCCACTCCTGTAAACTCACGGTCAGGAAGTGTCTGACACTGAAAGTCCACCCCTGCTCCAGAGCGGTCGGTGTAGCGCTGGTGTTGGAGGTGACCACGGTGCTGCCTTTCTTCCAAATGACATTTATTTGGTCCGGGAAGAATCCAGAGACCACACACTCCAGTGTGGCCATTTGCCTTTTCTTGGTCTCTTCCTGAGGTGGAGGCAGCAGTCTGACCTTGGGACCTTTTATCTCGACTGGAAGAGACAAGAAAACAGAAATGTCAAACATTTTGACTCAGGTAACTAATGCTGGCCATTTAATCGCTGGACTCTTGCCCACCTTTGGTACTGTTGGTCCGTGCTGACACTCGGGAAGATGAAGGAGATTCCTGAGCAGAGCACTCATACTCTACCCCACTGAACCACTCCTCCACACTGATCTGGAGTTCGCTGAGCACTCTGTATTGGGATCCGTCCCTCTCCGCTTGATGAGTGTGAATTCCTTTAGTTTTCTCCTTCCCGCCCACATGCCAAGAGATGTGGATATCTTCGGGATCTGTACAGAGAACCGTGCACTTCACGGTAGCAGTCTTGTCGATCAACATCTCTTCAATGTCGGGATTTTGAATAAAGACTGACAAATCTATGGATTAGAAATGGAAATGCTCAGAATCTTATGGAGATATTTCTATTGGATGTGTTAGGTCAAGACAGATCATCAGTACATGACAGCTGCATTTAATGCAAACAGAGTACATAAACACCCAGGACTGAATCACGTGTCTCATATTCCTGATTCAGAAAAGAAAATCAGAACAAAGGATATGCTAATTAGGTTTTGAATCACTTTCCAATAACTGTGCCAATTGGTTCACTGTGAGACAGAGAAGCATGCAGATTTCTCAGCAGAGACACAGCTCAGTATATTCTTTGCTTGGAGACTCAGTGCCATTGATCAGTATCAGTGAACACTGTGAATCAATGAGAATCCCTTTCTCCACCTGGGCTGAGCCTGGGATTCACTCAACTTAATAACTTCACATCCTGACATTCCAGTCTTACTGTGGCTGTGCGTCTCCCCATCTCTGCAACTTTCAAAACCCACACAAACTTCGGAAAACATCATATTCTTTCAACTCTGCTCATTCATAAATGGGCACTACTTCTGCTGGTGCCTGTGATTTTAGCATTCGTGCTGACAAACATTGAAGCCTCTGTCTCTCTTGAAATGAGCAGCCATGGTCAGTGTGTATCGTTAAGTTGCTGGGCTGATGAACTGGCAAAATGGGTTCAAATCCCAACATGGTGGATGGGGGTTTAAATTCAATTCATCAATGCTTTTTGGAATAGAAAGATGTCTACGGAGGTATTTGTAGTTTCATTCCCTGTGATAACTTCCGGAGAGAAGTCCCATCTGATCCGGCTGGTCTGTGACTCCAGACCTGCAGCAACACGGCTGAACCTGAATCACAATCAGAAATGAGGCAGCAAGTCCCTCAGTTCCAGAGCGATCAGTGATTGATAGGAAATGATAAATGAATAAAACAGCTCTTTGATCAAGTGTTGGGTCACCTGTCCTCTGGGTTAGTGTCGGTTTTGTGTGAAGTTGTTGAGGCCGTCTCCCAATGCACGATCTTCAGTTCACGGATATTGCAGCTCTCTGCACTTTGTGTACACCATTTACACACTTGGTCACCTTCGGGCACGTGGGTGTTTTTGTTCTTTGACATTTAGTGTGAAGGCTGATTGTGTTTGTGTCATGGTTGAATCCTTCAGTGAGACTGTGAGTCAGTGTCTTTGTCTGAAGAAAGAGCAGATGTAACACACACTGTCCAGTCTGACTGGGATGGATCATCTGACAAAGTATGATATGTATTTCTTAACCTTTCCCGTTTCAGTAAGATTATGAGCAATTTTCCTGTAAAACAGGAAGTCCATGCATGCAGTCTAGATGATAATTGTTGTCGTGTAATATCACAAATCTGCAAACCTAGGTGTACACTGAAGGGTCACAGAATTGTGAATCCCAGTTTAATCAGCACTGTGATGTTGTTAAACATGTTTTCTGCAAGTTTCTCAGTTCGGTCCCATATCAGCCTGGTCTTGATGTTCAGCCGTCCCTGGGAAAAGTGATCCTCTCATAAAATCTGACCGAGTCAAGATCGCTCTCCTTATTGCTGAATGCTGGTGTTATTCCACAAGAAGTATATAATCCTGTCAATGCTTGGGTAATTCTATCAAAACATTCTCCTTTGGACATTCCTTGGGATCACTGAGTTTCCCTTTTGGACTGAATTCAGTGTCCAGCACATGGATCAATGTAATTTTGCAATTGGACAGGAGACTGGGTAGACCCCTGTGTCTTGTCTCACCAATTTGTCTTGTGCCCAACATTATCAAAGGGTCATCCGTCCTTTGACTGAGTCAATTTGGAATTTCAGCCCTGTTCACCTTCATCACCTCGTGCCTCACAGCCACTGGGTGACAAATAGATTCCAGTTCTTGCCGACTGGAGTCAGACAGGAGGGAATCTTACCGAGGAAACTAGAATTGGGATCTGAGTCACACTGAAGCAACAATGTACACAAATGAATGAGAGTATGGACAACCAGAAACACAAGAGATTCTACAGATGCTGGAAATGTGGAACTACCCACACAAAATGCTGGAGGAACACGGGAAGTCAGACAGCATCTATGCAGGGAAATAAGCAGTCAATCTTTCGGGCCGAACGGCTTCACCGGTACTGGAAAGGAAGTGGGCAGAAGCCAGAATAAGAGGTGAGTAGAGTGGAGAGGAATACATTGTGTCAGATGAGAGGTGAGACCAGGTGAGGGGGAAAGGGTGTGAATGGGGAGGGGGTATGAAGTAAGAAGCTGGTGGGGGGTAAGTGGAAGAGATAAATGGCTGAAGCAGAAGGAATCTGACAGGACAGTGCACCATGGAGGAAATGTTCAAGAGGAGGGGAACCAAATGTAGATGATGGGCAGATGAGGAGAAGTGATAGAATGAGGCAGTATCTAATATGGGGGATTAGAAAAAAAGGGGAATAAAGAACCGGGGTAAATTACTGGAGGTTGCAGAAATTAGAACTCAGGCTATCAGATTGCCAGATATCTGGATGGAATATGAGGTGATACTACTCCAACCTGACTTTGGCCTCACCAGGGCAGTAGAGGAGACCATGGACAGACATGTCAGAATGGGAATGGGAAGTCAAATTGAAAACGGTGGCCTTCAGGATAGTAGAAAGTCGAACAGAAATGTGATTGGAGAGGTAGTCAGTTTGAATAATGGGTTTTCTTCTCTCTCTGTTAAATTTCCATCCCAATGGATACCAGGGGCAGGTCTGGAATCCAGTAAGTGGATTGTAATGAAATCAATGACGAATTGTATACACAGCCAATCACTTTATTTCACAGTTGCCTGCTGAACAATGATACTGTCGGGTTGAACCATCTGAGAATGTTGCATTGAGATTACTCTGGTAAAAGAACCTTGGCACAGGCTTCAAAAAACAGCTGGGACAGTTTCCACCTGGAAATGGAAGATTCATAGATTTAAGTGTTAGATATTTTCAGCTCTTTTCCCATGCTTGGAAAAATGGAGCCCCACATATTCCCACTCTCTGTCCTCTGTATATCGCATCCTATCGAGATGAGGTTGTGTCAGCCATGATAAATGCATGTGCTCTCTGAACCTGGTCAAGGATCTGAGGACACAAGGTCACAACATTCACTCGAGGATTGGGCATCAATTCAAAAATAATCCAGGCACCTACATTTCAGTGAGTGGACAATCGACAGAAGAGCCTCTCAGGAAACACTGGAAACAAAGTCTGGGGACTGAAGCAAATACAAAATTGCAGAGATATTTTTTGAGGAACTAACACTGAGAAGACAGTGAAAAGGGGAAAGGGAGATTTTCTCCAGATTCTAAAGCATGAGATGTGAGCTTTGCTCACTAACTTATTTTCAATATAACTACAAACAGAGACAACTAAAACTATTGAGACACAATGGACAGGTGACCCTAATCTTACACCTTTCCTGCCCAGTAGATGGGGTTAAAGCTGCTGGTGATATGAGTTGATTCAAAGTGCAAAGATCATCTGTACATCACTCAACAAGATTGACAGGAGGGACAGGAATTGTGTGGGATTATCAGTTAGGTAGTTTAGTGCTGTAAGTTAATTAATGTTTCTTCACACATTACTCACCTTCTTGATACGTCATGTTGACCTGACCACTGAAACCGGAAAGTGCGTGCTTCACTTCACAAGTATATTTCTGCTTCTTGGTCCATTCCTGCACAGGCACTGTCAGGTAAGTGATTGTTTCAAATGTACCATTAGATCTCTGAGTGGAAGGGAGAACGATGCCTTCTTGGGCAGATCCAGCTTTTTTCCAGGATACTTTAATGTTGTCGGGAGTGAATCCAGATATCACACAGCCCAGGACAGCATTTGCTTGACTGTGGATTACCTCCCGGGATGGAACAAGGGAGCTGAGCTTCGGAGCTGGAACACATTTAATATCTGTCAGTACATGATTGCTTTGCCCATGTTTTTGACTTCATTCCCCTTCATCCCAGGCTAATTCCCCAGTTCCAGCCCTCTCAAGAATGTTGTTAATTTGCAGCTGATCTGATGATCTGATGGCTCACACCAGTGAGTGGTATCACTTGGGCCTCCCAGCAGAGTGTCCCACTATGCTATGATAATGCAGAGAGGTGGGTCATGGGGTTGAGGTGCAGACCTGCCGTGATCTAATTGTTTAATGGAGAATGACTGATACCAGCTCCTGTGAGCAGGAGTACATGGTGTGGTACTGTTTCCACTGGTGAGTTTGGGAAACACAATTTTACTTTCAATGGGAAAGAAGAACAGATGGACAGGAGGGAATTATTTTGTTGTAACTGCAAAGGCTGGTTCAGATCTGGGAGAAGATGGTTAAAGAAGGGCAGTGAGGAGGATTCCTTCATCACGTTCAACAGGGATGCTTTTACCAGAAGATGGGGCAGCTGCAGGGTGGAGGGAAAAGTGCAGGAGTAGTGGGGTAAAGTTTAAATTGTTGTTCTGTGTGCAGGGGTACGATGGGCCAGCGGTCTCTGTATGTGTACAGGAGCTGATCTGTAGGGAGGGTTTAGTGGTAGGGTGTGGTGGAGAGGCTCCTGAAATTAGACAATGGAGTGGATACAATGGAGGCAGATCCTGATACCGAGTTTCACTGCTCATAGCGACTTTCATACGTTTCTCACTGCCGTTGTAAGAGCAGAATAAAGGAGTTAGTTGCCATGCTCCTACATTATCTGCAAAGCTTCCTACTCCAGATTTATGTTCTGACATCAGTGCAGCTTTAAATATAAATCATTTCTGATACTAACGTTGAGGTTGAGGTTTCTGCCACTCCGCTGTCTCAATCTCGTTTGGCTTGTACCCTGCCTTGCAGTAGTAGACTTTATTCTTCCAGTCTGCCGCAGAGACTTCGAGCAAGCTGCTCATCGTGTACTTTGAATTTTGCCCCAACACCGCCGGGTATTTCTTGATTCCTGTGGTGATGTCCCCACTGTTAGTGGACCATGTCTGACTGATGCTCTCAGGCTGATAGTCCTTGACCAGACAGAGGAGCCTGATGCCTTGGTCAGATTCTCTGTTGCAGGAAGGTATGATGTAGACTGATGGCATAGACTTGACCTCTGAAATAGAAAGAAATTCACAGATGGTTCCCTGAATAAATGCATTACCAACAGAGAAAGGAGACATTATATAAAGCAGTAATTCTCAAAATTATTCACCCCATCAAACAAAGCCGATATCACTTTAACACTCAGCTGTGAGTCTGTGTCCCTGAGGTAGGAGGGTGTGGATCAATCCCATAGTGGCAACTTGGACACACAGTCCAGGCCAACACTTCAGTGCAGGACTGAGGCAGTGACCCAATGTCCGATCGGTCGGATTTCAGTCAAAATACCAAAGTGACAATCTGTCTCTCATCCAAATACAATTCCTGATTCTGAAAAGTCTGTTAGCCCCTGATCAGTGGAGTTTACAGAAGAAGTAAGATTTAGAAGTAACTTATTGAATACTTCTGATCAGTTCGGTGTTGCTGTTGATGAGAGGAGTGATTGGTGTGGATATCGTGGTACCTGGTCTCCAGCACCATGTGTGCAATATAGTGGAGGTTGGGAAATGGACTCTGCTTCTGAAATTCAACTCAACAGACTACATGATACAGCTGACACTGCCTCACATATTTACCGTGTGTGACTGAGCAAGAATTTCAACCCCACTGAGCCTGTGGAAACTACTGAGTAACCGGGAGGGAATGGTAACTTGCATCAGAAAGGACAGAGGAACTGTGGAAATATATTAGTCCAGACTCTGTGGAGAAGTGTCGGCCAACACATGAGATTCCTGGGCAGATGGAGAAATCTCAAAATGCTGTTAGATGTAGGTGATATTCTCACTGAACGACTAGACCAGAGAGTCCTGTGAGGAAATGCGGGTTGTGTCAATTCCCAGCCACTTAAGGTGCAAAATACACTTGAAAGCACTGGTTCTCAATTCAATTCACTGGAAAATGAGATGTGTTGACTTACCAAGGTAGGTAAAAGCGACAAGATCAATTAATGAATTGACCAATTGACAGCTTTGACAGGTGGATATGTTGAGGAGATGTGGTTTGACCAGTTGTCAGAATTACCTTGGACAGTGTTGTGGATGGGGTTTGTTCTGACCCACCGACGTGACATCATTTACCTGATGACTGACTCTGTCAATGACAGATTGTTGCTGGTGGATGAGGTTAAAATCACCCAAAAAGACTGTGTGGACACAGCAGAACATGCAGGAACTCTGGGAGTAGGAGACTAGTGGGAGAGTATGTGTCAGACAGTGTGAATTACAGAAGATGAGGACTTTGTTGTCCAACAGTAAGATGGTCAACAGATACACACAGGCTTCAGATTGATTCTGCTATCGAAAGGGCAGTAAACTCAACATTAGGAGGAGAAGTGGAGTGGTGGGAAGGTTGCAATTTCAATCAGGAGAAAAATAATGAGATATTCAGTTCACAGTATTCACTCCGGGACAAACACCATAAAATATTGAAATCTGGGTTTCAAATAGAATAAATACAAGTAAATAAATATAACAAGTAAATAGGAATCAATATAATTTAACTGGTCAATAACAACAGCTGCATTGTTTAGAACCATTTCCAGATGACTCTGGGGACTGTGAACTCAGAACATTTGCCTTCCTGAGCAAACACAGTTGATTCAGGTTGACAGGACAGGCAGAACAGAGAAATGGTCCCTTTCTCATTCCTTTCAGACTGAGCCTGAAACAACCAGTGAAATGTTGATGTCAGACTCCCCACCGGGGACACAACTTCTATGAACCAGAGGGGCAAGCTGACCTGTGCTGTGGGTGAAGTGTCACGGGAAAGAAAGCACAGGGCACGGTGCCAACTGGACCATGTCCACACAGACCGGGCTGAATGGTGCTGGTTCTAACCTGCTGGGACTCTTCCCACACTGCTACACAGGGAAAGGTGGGACCCCGCTGGGTTTCTGGACACTGGAGACGCGGTGAGGTGTATCGTGGCATCAGCATTAAATAGCCTCAAGCAGCACCCTGCTGCAACTCTGGGTCCAGAACACCCTGACGCTTGGTGCTTGGAAGTAGGTACAGAGGAGATGCCAGGGGTAATTTTTTTTACACAGAGAGTGGTGATTGCATGGAATGGGCTGCCAGCAATGGTAGTGGAGATGGATACTGTAGGATCTTTTTAGAGACTCCTGGATAGGTACATGGAGCTTAGAAAAATAGAGGGCTATTGCTAACCCTAGGTATTTTGAAAGTAAGTACATGTTCAGCACAGCATTGTGGTGTATTGTGCTGTAGGTTTTCTATGTTTCTATGCGTGGTAATTGTGGGGAAGGGATTGTCTTGTGTCAATTCTGTCATGTAATTTATCAGATTTGAAATGTCTGGGAAACATTAAAGTTGATGTAAATTCCTGTGGCAACAATTAATTTAGCATACCTTGCTTAAAATTACACATCTGAAATGCACTAAACTATAATAATCTGCCAGAAATCATTCCTGACTAAATCCCTTCCCAAGGCTCAGAATCCCCAGTCAGATGAATGGGAAATGTGCTCCTTTGTCAGGTCCGGCTTGTGAGGGAAATGTGGAGGTGGATTTCCCAGTGTTACCCTGGGAATTCCAGTAGGACCCGGTGTCATGTGGTAGAGTGTGGTAACAGCTCTGGAGGCATCTGTCACTCAGTAAATCCCGGGGTACAGTGGTCTGTGGAACTCTGGGACTGACTCCAGTGTAAGTGGCTGAACACTGGTGATTCCCTTTGGAATTGTCAGCCACAGCCAGCACCATTTCACCCACACTGTCCTCAGCCTCCCAGGTACACAGCAGCTCAGGAACGAGGTGGTCAGCTGAGGTCTGAAGGAACCTCACTGCTCTTTATTGGTTAACCCCTGAAAAAAACAGAATTTCTGGACCAAGGATCTGGGACCATTTGGACAACCTACAACCAAATAGTGTCTGTCTATTCATCTACTGCACAATCAAGATCCAGATGAGGAATTTGCAGTGGTGGGGAGCTTTAGGAATTGCAGTCTAAAAGTGACCATTCCCTTCCAAAAAAACACAGACTAGATTGTCATGTTGTAGTTCAGTTTGTGGAGACAAGATGCAGACAAGTTGGAGGTTTAGTCCCCCCATATGAAGTGACACACTGCAGAAGTACTTGCTGGGTTGGGAAAGGCTCTGGGATGTTCTAGGGTTGCAGAAGTCAATGAAAAACACTTGTTTTCATCAAAACAAATTCAGTAAAATAAAACTGGAAACAGCGTCGTTGCCAGAAATCAGACTGACAGTGTTTGGTGAAGGGTCACTGATGTGAAACATTAACTCTGTTTCTCACCCCACAGATGTTCCCTGAGCTGCTCAGTGTTGGCAGTGCAGGAGGCACAATAATGTCAGTCGGTGAGATTTGCAGCTGAGGATCTTTTACATCCCGGGACCAGCAGGTGGTAAGTACAGTTCTGTCTGGATCAATGTTCCTCTGGGTCTTTATAAAAACACCCATCAAACTGACAGCAGGGTGCTGGGGTGAAGAGCGGAACTGGATCTGGGTGGGTCACAGGGTGCTGGGGTGAAGAGGGGAACTGGATCTGGGTGGGTCACAGGGTGCTAGGGTGAAGAGGGGAACAGGATCTGGGTGGGACACAGGATGCTGGAGTGAAGAGGGGAACTGGATCTGGGTTGGTCACAGGGTGCTGAGGTGAAGAGGGGAACTGGATCTGGGTGGGTCACAGGGTGCTGGGGTGAAGAGGGGAACTGGATCTGGGTGGGGCACAGGGTGCTGGGGTGAAGAGGGGAACTGGATCTGGGTTGGTCACAGGGTGCTGGGGTGGATGGGAACTGGATCTGGGTGGGTCACAGGGTGCTGGGGTGAAGAGGGGAACTGGATCTGGGTGGGTCACAGGGTGCTGGGGTGAAGAGGGGAACTGGTTCTGGGTGGGGCACAGGGTGCTGGGGTGAAGAGGGGATCTGGATCTGGGTTGGTCACAGGGTGCTGGGGTGAAGAGGGGAACTGGATCTGGGTGGGTCACAGGGTGCTGGGTGAAGAGGAGAACTGGATCTGGGTGGGTCACAGGGTGCTGGGGTGAAGAGGGGAACTGGATCTGGGTGGGTCACAGGGTGCTGGGGTGAAGAGGAGAACTGGATCTGGGTGGGTCACAGGGTGCTGGGGTGAAGAGGGGAACTGGATCCGGGTGAGTCACAGGGTGCTGGGGTGAAGAGGGGAACTGGATCCGGGTGGGTCACAGGGTGCTGGGGTGAAGAGGGGAACTGGATCTGGGTGGGTCACAGGATGCTGGGGTGAAGAGGGGAACTGGATCTGGGTGGGGCACTGGGTGCTGGGGTGAGGAGGAGAACTGGATCTGGGTGGGTCACAGGGTGCTGGGGTGAAGAAGGGAACTGGATCTGGGTGGATCACAGGGTGCTGGGGTGAAGAGGGGAACTGGATCTGGGTGGGTCACAGGATGCTGGGGTGAAGAGGGAAACTGGATCTGTCTGGATCAGCTCAGAAGAAATTTGCAATGAATTGACACTTGAGTATTTGTACAAAATGATTGATGTTGAATCAGTAGATCGGGGGAGACTCAGTCTGATTTTAGTCTGTATTGTAGTAAGTGGATAGAACATTGGGTAGTATGAACAACCGGTGGGCAATTTTATTTATTCATTCTTTGGGATCTGAGCTTTGCTGATAAAGTCAGAATGAATTACACATCTGAGCTGCCATTCAGAGGCATTTGGAGACAAACACATTGATGGGTCAGGAGACATAAATAGGCTCGAAGGGTAAGGATGAGAGATCTCCTTCCCGAGGGGCATCAGTAAAACTGAAGGGTCATCATTACTAATGACTGGATTTAAAAACAATACCAATTATTAAGATGTTGTAAATCTGACCACAGATCCAAATCTGCTGTAGATTATGGTGAACTAAATCATCACTCCGAATCCAACCTTGTGCCTGTCCATTGGATCACTGTGTCCACGGTGTCCTGGACAATATTTCTCCTTCAATAACATCACCAGAACAGACTGTCTGATCGTTCTCAGCTTGCAGTTTGTGGATTCTGCTGTGTGCAGAGTGGCTCCACATTCCCGACTCTACAACAGGGCTGTACTTTGAAACTACTTCATTGCCTGTGAAGAGCTCGGGGACACCATGAAAGGTGTCTGTAAATGTCAGCACTTTATCTCACAACCACTTTTATTGAATCACCAGCAACACTGGTTAATGTAGGAAAGCACTTGTAAAACAAACCCAGTCGGGGGATGGAGGAGGGCAAGAAATTAGAGCAGTTGCTCCGTCTGTGAACTGAGAATAAACAGTTCATCTGAACAGTAAAGTTCAACTCGTGTCCCGTGAGTGTGTGATGGGACAGGTTGGGGGAAGCAGAGAGTGAGGCCATTCATCCAATAGTGTCTGTTCTTCCCTTTAGCTGAGTAAACTCATTGGTCTCTCTGCTCTTCCCTGTATCCCTACAAAAGGCGGATTTCGTCCTATTCCCTCTCTACACTCGCTGTTGGCCACCACCATCATTCAGGCAGTGTGTTCCAGATCACAAACGTTCATCAAGAAACCATGACTTAAATGCTCCCCTATTACACATTATTGACTTGAACGCTTCCCTCCCCACCCCACCTGCACCACTCCCCCTCTCCCACCCACCAATGCAAGGCTGCAGGGAATGTGTGAAATAATTGTGATTTTAATTCCCTGCCTTACCCTTCCTGCACCACTTTCCACTGCCTTCCCAACTCCAAAATTCTTCCCCACCGTACCCCACCTCCTCACCCATCAGGGATTAAAACTAAGACCTTAATCCCAACAATTAATCCTGGGATATCGCCGATACTTTTGCTGTATCCCGGGACGGACCTCAGGCCGGACATTACATGATCGGACTGACACCCACCTGTACCCTGGGGATATTGAGCCATCAACCAGATCATACATGTGTAACCATTCCCTCAAATTATGTCTCAATCCCATTACCTTCAACATGAAAGCAGCCGACAGTAAAACCCGATCCTAATAACTTGACACTGAACAGATCCATTGTTGTCACTGACAGGGAACGAGTTCAACTGCACTGAAACGCTCAGCCCCTGAACGTGGCTTCAGTTGGTGCTGAGGATCAGAAGCCAGACTTGAACCAAACACTGAGCTCACTCAGCACAACCGGCCGGTGTCAAGGCACAGTCTGGTGACAAGATCCAACCCCATTCCCCTGAGCCTGTTCCCGGTCTGGGGACAGTTCACTGGTGGGGTGGGGTATGTACCCTTGTACTGTTACTGGACTCTAGAGAAACCCGCCGGTTCGGGGAGATGCATGTACTCTCTCTAAATATCTCACTGATATCAGTTAAATCACAGAATTCGCCAAAACCGTAAATAAATAAAATTCTAGTGCGTGAAGATACAATTGAGAAGTTGGTCTTACCTGAAGTCACTGTCAGCGAGGTTCCTCCGCCCCAGTAGTCAAGATAGTCACAGTGCTCCGTCTCCCCATTCACCCAGTGCAGTAACTTCACTTGCCCGTCACATCCAATAATCTCAGCAAAATGTCAACATGATCCCTGTTCGGACCGGGAGCAGCCGCTTCCTGGATTTCCATCTCAAACTCCGTCCTTGTCTCTTCATGGCGTGTGAATAAAAGAGGCATTTTCACAGTTTTCCTGTCTGTGGACACCGGCTCCCGCCATCACCCGGAATCAGAGTCGAATCCTTTTTGGGCTTTTAATTGTCCAGCAATGGACATTTACACCCAGCAGTCCGAGTCAGGCTTCGGGGATTTCACTCTGGGAAGCAGCAATGCGGAATCCGTGGAGACAGACTGTGCTGCAGACGCTCCTTTGTCAGGACCAGTTTCTGTTCAGCTCCCCGTCACCGTGCTCCATATCACGGTGCTTCACCGCAGGTCACAAACCGCCTTCATCACATCCAGCCCGAAATCCAGTGGATCCCAGAGCCGGCCGGCGGATTTATTAAACCCTCCCTCTGTGTCCGGGTGTCCCACACAGCGGGTCTCAATCTCGGCCATCCCAGTCCTGAAGTGGAGATGATATAACCCACCGGGACCTTTCACTGGGCTTCCACTGACAGCTCCTCCTCGGTGGTCCTGATCCCTTCCAGGCACATCTCCAGTGGAACTTGTTCCCACTCCCAGATTAGCCACTCGGGATCTGATTGATATCCACGGGTCCCGGGGTAAAGGCCGGTGGAAGCGTCCGAAGAGCCCAATTTAAAGAGTTTTGTTGCGGTAGGTTTGTGTATGGAGGGAGCCGCCATCTCTCACACTGTGCCACCCAGTATAGTCACAGTGATACACCGCCGTACGATAACCTCTGCCCCACTCACTGTCTCCCAGCACAGTCACTCCTCAGTCAAACCGCACTGGAACACCAAAGTGTCTCTGATCATTAATGTTCCTCATAGCCCGACCATTTACTGTCACGTGTAGACGAAGGACCGACACCTGACCAGGTCGATCGGTGACCCCATTCCCACTCACGGCGCTTGGCTCCGAGCTGCCCTCTGAAGTGATCCGCTGAGCCCCTCGGCCCATCCATCCAGCATCTCTTCTCGGGAAATCCCGCTGACAACCCGCCTTCCATTGCGTGGACGAGCGGATGTGGCCCAGAACGACCGGGATACAGCTGTGGCGATCACTGCTGCCCTTTCCCTCAGCGCCCGAAGGGCAGGCGCTCTCGCTGGGTTTTTGTCCCGGTCCGGTCCCGGTCTCTCTCACTGTGTCTCTCGCACAGTAATAGGTGGCCGAGTCGTCCAGTCTCAGGCTGTTCATTTGCAGATAAAAGTTGCTGCCGCCCTTGGAAGCGGTGAACCGGCTCTGGACTCCAGGCGCGTAATACTTGTCACTGTCAGTATAATGCGCTACCAGCCACTCCAGCCCTTTCCCGGGGACCTGTTTCACCCAGCTCATGTAGTAGCTGCTGAGGCTGAACCCACTGACCGCACAGGACAGTGTGTGGGACTGTCCGGGCTTTGCCACCGCTGACTTGGGCTGTGTCAGCACGATGTCGGACCGCACGCCTGTCAATAAAAAAGAGCAGAAATTAATAAAATGTTCCACGGGTAGAGGTTCACAAAGCCTCCGAGAAACAGCCGGTCCCGGGAGGGCGACAAGCCGCGGGACACCCACCTGCCAGACAAGACAGGAGGAGACAGAGATAAGTAACGACCCCCATCGCCCTGAACACTGAGCCGGACTTGGACACTGTTGAAATCGGTGGCTTCAGCTCAGGCCGGCTTTGTCCGGAGCCGCAGTGAGCGCTGTTTAAATAGGGACGTGGGCTGTGAGTGAGAGAGGGAGCCGCGGTTTGAACAGGCTCTCACACACTGAAACCAGAGGCGCAGCTTCCTGTTCCCCGCCCACAGCAGCGATTTCAATTCCCCAAAAGATGTTTGTCTCTGCAACAGGCGGCAGGTCAGCGGCAGTGACCAGATCCGGATTAAAGATCTGTCACACTCTGATCGATTCATCAATTTCAGCGATGAACAGTTTGTGTAAACTGAAACACACAGAATCCCAGCGAGAGAGAAAGAGAGACATCGGTCAGTGGACAGATATCCCCCTGAGAGTCACCAGTCAGTGGACAGATATCCCTCTGAGAGGCAGGGACTGAGAGACACCAGTCAGTGGACAGATATCCCTCTGAGAGACAGGGACTGAGAGACACCAGTCAGTGGACAGATATCCTGCCTGAGAGACATAGACTGAGACTGTTTTTGCAGGAAAATGTATTAAGCAACAAAACAAGTTACTACACAATCTTCTGCCTGCATCTACACCAAGAGAATCAGTGTTAAACAGAGATTCCTGGTGGAATTGGGTGGAATTTACACTTAAAATACATTTTCTTTTTCAGGGACCTGGTACTATGAATTTCACCGCCAAGCCCTCAGCAGTTCTCCCCTACAAAATCTCCTGGACCTGTTTCACCGGAACTGGATGTTTGATGCAGGGAATTCGGGAGCTGAAGCTAAACAACAGGAGAAGTCATTGTTGCTGGTCACAGGATGCTCCCCAGTGGGTTGTCAGACAAGCGCTGCTGAACGGTCCCTATTGAAAGGAAACTGATGGGGAGGGGAGGGCATCCAAGGTGCAGATCAGCAAGGTGGCTAATTCTGTTTACCCATCTTGGTGACGGGAATACTGAGTGTCCCAAATCCTGCATCCTCAGAAAAGTGTAAACCACACTGATTGAATTACTAATCAAACCAAAGCTCCCCCCTCTCGGGGTGATTTGCCATCACTCAGGAGCTTTCACGACTCCATGGAAAATCGGAGTGGTTTCTGCAGACAGTGAAGTGCCTTTAGATAGATGATAGATAGATAGATAGATAGATAGATACTTTATTCATCCCCATGGGGAAATTCAACATTTTTTCCAATGTCCCATACACTTGTTGTAGCAAAAACTCATTACATACAATACTTAACTCAGTAATAATATGATATGCATCTAAATCACTAACTCAAAAAGCACTAACTCAGTTAGCACTAACTAACTAACTAAGACTTTAGAGTGAAGTCTCTGTTGTCACTGAGAGAAGATGGAACCTAAATTACACAGTGCAACCTCTCTGAAACAGCATTGAGGTATAAAGAGAACTGACATTCTGTGATGCTGGTTGAGGGATCAATGTTGGGACAGATAGTGGAGAACTTTCCAAACCTTTTATGTCCACCTAATACAACAAACCCACCATGGCATCAACCAAAACGGTGAATTTTTTTTTTCCTTCAACACGACCACAACCTTGCTGTAGGGTTTGGAGGCTTGAGTGCCTCAGTGACCCAGAGATCTATGTTGGCTTGAGTCAGTGCCTTGGCAGGGTCACCCATGCCAAACAGTTCAAAGAGCAGAGGCCAGACTAAGAGTGGTCCAGTGTTCCTCCAGGTTCAGAGTTTCAGGTCAGCGTTAGTGAACCTGACGAGTCAAAAAGAAAATTGTTATTGTTTCGAGATGCTGCCAACCATGCCAGCTTCCAGGATTTAGACGCTTGAACTTTCTGGAGTACAAATAGCTGGTCCCTTTCAGGTTCAGGATGATCCCGCTAATTGGCAATCAAGTTTTGGGCACTGAGAATTGAGTATTTAAAGAACACCTGAACTGATGTTTGGTGCTCAATCGTAAGCCCTACTTGTGGTATCATCTATCGTTTGTTTTGTGCTCAGTTCTCGATCCAGTTTGATTCTGTGTCTTGATCTTTGCTTCAGATACTCCAACATTTGGGTCCAAACCATCCTCATCACCAACTGCTTCATAGTTACAGAAACAACAATGAAGAATCCTTCTACATCTGAGTGCGATGGTATTCCCTAATCACCACCTGGGACTTGCATGGCTGACAGTAGTGAAAACAGAGAGAAAGAAACAGGCATGGTGAAGAGAGCCATGAACTTTGCCAAGACCAAAACCAAACATGTTTTTTTGAAATGTACGAACCATGTACAACACTGGCAAGCTTGCACAAATACCCACAGTATTGTGTCCTTACAGCCAACATATGCTGGTGTCAGTGAAAGCAGTTGGGCAGGATCTGGCAGACTAAAGGCAGAAAATGGTGAAACAGTTCTATATTCAGGAAGGGAAGATGGTCAGCGTCATGATGGTGTAGCTGTCATTTTGAAGAACGGCATTGAGAAGTGCCCGCTGGAGTAAACAATCAACAGTCGGCTGGTGAGAGTCAGGCTGAGAGTGAAGCAAGTGAACGTGACTGTGATCCAGTGCTATGCTCCAAATAACAAGAGTGACATTGAAGAAAAGGACACCTTCTACAAACAGCAGAGGTAGAGTTAACACCACACCATGATGTAATCATCATCATGGGAGATCTAAATAGCAAAGTGGAAAATACAACTCACACTTCACTAGGGTCATGGGTACACAAGGATGTAGAACGATAAATAACAATGGTGAAAGACTGGTGGAATGCTGTGGCATGAACAATCTGGTCACAGGAGGGACCCACTTTCCAGACCTTGAAATCCACAAACTGACATGGTGCTTACACAATGGACATGACATGATCCAGATTGACCTTTTAATCATCAATGGTACATGGAGACAATCCTTGCAGGGTGTAAAGGTGAAAAAGAGGAGCAGATGTAGGAAGTAATCACTACCTTGTTGAAAACATGATAAAACT
This sequence comes from Hemitrygon akajei, assembly GCF_048418815.1. Taxonomy (NCBI): domain Eukaryota; kingdom Metazoa; phylum Chordata; class Chondrichthyes; order Myliobatiformes; family Dasyatidae; genus Hemitrygon; species Hemitrygon akajei. The sequence continues at coordinate 53,338,851 of NC_133148.1, forward strand.
CAAGCTGAGAAGCACTGGGACCAGAGCACATGTACAAAGATATTTTGATGTTGAGAAGCTCAAGGACACCAGTGTGAGATCTTCCGTCATCATTGAACTTAAGGAACAGATTTCAGGCCTTGACGAGGATGTGTCAGTAGACAAGATCAACAAAATGTGGAAACAGATCGTGTCAGTGTTCAAGGTGATCAGTGAGGCTTGTCTACATGACAGAGCTGGAAAGAAAAACAAAGAATGGATACAGCTGGAAACATGGACAGCCTTAGAAGAAAGATGGAAAATTAGGGAGAATGTGTTCAATGCAAAGTCAACATGAATTTAAGGTGAAAATTCAATTGGCATTCACTGAAGCTAGCAAGAAATTGAAGAGTTTCTAAGAGTGGATAAGTGTCTACATGGAAGTCCTTGCATAGTGGCTACAGCAGCAACCTGTCAACATGATCAGGAAAATATATACAAGATTTCAAAATTGGTATGCGGAAAGTTCCAAGCCAGATCCAGTTGCCCCATGAGAGGTAAGAATGGTCTGCTTTTGACAAGAGCATGAAGCATGATGGACAGGATATTTCAGAGATTTACTCAGTAGATGCAGAGGACCTTGACATCAATGCAGATCCACCCAGGAAAGAAGAGATTGTTACTGTGATTAAATCATTAAAAAAAACAGCAAGGCTCTAGTACATGACAATTTGAAATCCGTAATGTTCAATGCTGAACCAAAAGTTGCAACAGTCATCCTGCAACTTCCACTGTCTACTGTAATCTGGGAATGGGGACAAGTGCGGGACAAGGACTGGACAAAGGGAGCAAGGTTGCCCAAGAAAGGAGCACTAAGTGATTGCAACAGCTGGTGTGGCATCACACTTTTTTCTCACCAAAGTCATTGTCCAGTGGATTACAGATGCTGTAGATGTGTGCTTGAAGAAGGAGCAAGTTGGCTTCAGGAAGAATAGAGGTTCTGCCAACCGGATCTTCATGCTGCATAACACCACAGAGCAGAACACAGAGTGGCAGAGACAACTGTACATAAATATCATGGACTTTGAAAAGGCATTTGATAGCATCCACGGGGAGAGCCTCTGCCGAATTCTCAGCTCATACGGGATCCCTTCCAAAATTGTCCAGCTTATCTTGAGTTTGTTTGCTAATTTCACATTTGGAGCAGGTAAAGTTCTAGTCATTGCATTACTGGAATGATGTGGATGCTTTGGAGAAGGTTGAGAGTGGATTCAGTCAAGTGTTTGGATTGGAGCATATTAGCTGTAAGGAGAGGTTGGGTAAACTTGGACTGTTTTTGCTGGAGCGTTGGAGTCTGTGGGATGGATGGACAGAAGTCTGTAAATTTATCAGAAACATAGATAGTCACAGACATTTCTTTAGAGTAGAGATGTCAAATGCCAGAGGGCAGATGTTTCAGGTGACAGGGGAAAAGTATAAATGAGATTTATGAGGCAAAATTGTGGTTGGTATCTGGAATGTGTTGCCAGAGGAATTGATAGCAACAGATAAGACAACAAGATTGATCAATGAAGAACCAAGTGGTCCCAGCAAAACCTAAACTAGTCACTGGTGTTGAGGTTATTCGGTGAGTAAGTGCCTCTTTCTAATACTGTCAACTATGGCTTCCAGCACTTTACTGAAGTCTGTGTAGATGAATTGGGCCATTATTGTCTAATTAGATTTGTCCTGTATTTCGAGAATGGACATACTGGACAATTTTTCCCATTCTTGTGCAGATGTCAGTGTTGTATCTGTACTGGAGCAGTTCAGTTGGAACCATTAGTATAATGGCATTGGGCCAGGGCACAGATTTCCTGCTTGCAGCATAAATAAGCACCACCTTCAATCTGAGCCAATCTCTGTTTTCTTCCCATAGAACCCAATATTTAAGTGTGGTTCAAGTCAGCTTTATATTGTTACTCCCCAAAGGACTGATGTCTCCATACTTGCATTGGACCCATTCTCCCTTCAGACTTTCAGTCCATTAGTCAATGGACAGGAGGAGGAGTATAGGAAACTGATACAGGACTTTGTGATATGGTGCAACTCAAACTACCTGCGTCTCAATATCACCAAGACCAAGGAGATGGTGGTGGACTTTAGGAGATCTAGGCCTCATATGGAGCCAGTGATCATTAATGGAGAATGTGTGGAGCAGGTTAAGACCTACAAGTATCTACAACAAGTGTATGGGACATTGGAAAAAAAGTTGAATTTCCCCATGGGGATGAATAAAGTATCTATCTATCTATCTATCTATCTATCTATCTATCTATCTATCTATCTTTTCAGAAATACAGGAATTGTTTATTGGTATTTGTCCCTTAATCAGAAAAGTATTTCCATGCCTTGAGCAGCAAGCTTATTCTTTTTAGTAAGCCTATTTCCTCTGGAAGGCCCCCTGTTCAGATTAAGTCAAGCCACATCTCCTACAGGAAGCTGAGAAGGATATAGCCTCTATATCACTGCCCAGTTTCATCCACCTGTCAAGAAAGAAAATATGAAATGTGTTTCCGGTAAATCAACAGCTGCACACAGAGATTCTGTACAAATTTATCCTGTGCACTGAGTGTGAGAAGGAGGTTGTTCAGCCCTCCAGTCTATTCCTTCTAAAGCTGACCTGTGTCTGAGCTCCATTTATCCTCCTTGGCTCCACATATTTTAATAATTGAACTCAAACAAAATTCTATTAATTTTGACTGACACCTCTCACCACCCCCCAGTCTTGAACACTTCCCAGGGAGACTTCAATATTTCCAGTGACCTGTATATCCTGAAGTAACAGATTATTTGTGTTATTCTTTTGCACCATTTTTGAATGTTTTCAAACTCCCCAATCTCCCACGCTTCAGGGAACAGGAGACCAGACCTAATATTCTATCCCACTCCCAGTAGCACTTCACTGTGCCTCATCCACACAACCCCTCTCCAAGGAAGACACATCCTTCCTGAGGGGTGATGACAAGAATCGCAGCCAGTGCCCCAGATGTGGTCTACTAGATCTCTACTCTATAGCAGTGTAATATTTGCCCCTCTGTATCCCTGTTGTCCCCATTAACTGCAGGACAGTGAGACTTTTAGCTTAAATATGTCCTTACAATTTATTAGAACCCAAACCTGTCAGTGGTCTCTCACCCTAAGTTAACGTTTCTCATTCCTTCTCTGTCTGCCTGGACTGGTTATTCCCTTATGGAATCTGTGTCAGTCAGCTGACACAACAGAAACAAGACCTCTCTTGAAACACGAGCTCACCAAACAACAACCTCTGTGACTGTGGGCAGTTTACCTCCTTATGTTTCTCACCACACCTGAGTATTTTCATGTGTACCTGCCTCGATCTACCATTGGCTTGTATTCATTAAAAGGTTGTTTAAAACTTTCAAGACTTACAGCTGTAAGTTAAAAATCTCACAGCTGGCTATCCCATTCTAGCTCCCATTACCTCTTTGTCCCATTCTGAATTGAGATATGGGACATGCTCCACTCTACTCTCTCTACACCCATGACTGTGTGGCTGGGCACAGCTCAACTGCCATCTTCAAATTTGTCTGTTGTTGGCAGAATCTCAGATGGTGATGAGGAGGTGTACAGAAGTGAGATAGATTGGCTGTTTGAGTGGTGTCACAATGACGACCTTCCACTCAGTATCAGTGAGAATAATGAATTGACTGTGGCCTTCGAGAAGGGAACGTGGGGGAACACACACCAGGTATCATTGAGGGATCAGCAGTGGAAAGGGTGAGCAGTTTCAAATTCCTGGCTGTCAACATCGCTGAAGATCTATCCTGGGTTCAACTTATTGATGAAATGACAAAGAAAGAACATTAGAGATTAAATTTCATTGGGAGTTTGAGATGATTTGGTGTTTCACCAAATACCCTAGCAAATTTCTACAGATGTACCATGGAGAGCATTCAATGTGGTTGCATCACCGTCTGGTACAGACAGGCCACTGCACAGGATCAGTAAAAGCTGCAGAGAGTTGCAAACTCAGCCAGCTCCATCACGGGCACAATCTTCCCCAGCACTGAGGACATCTTCAAAAGGCAATGCCTCAAAAAGACACATCCATCATTAAAGACCCACATCATGCAGGACATGTTCTCTTCTTATTACTACCATCAGAGAGGAGGTTCAGGAGCCTGGAGACACACACTCAACATTTCTGGAACAGCTTCTTCCCCTCTGCCATCAGATTTCTAAACAGACACTGACCAAGTTATGAACACTACCTCCTATTTTTGCTTTTGATTTGCAGGACTTATATAAGCATGTATCTTATTGTAATTTATGATTTTATGTGTTCCATTGTACTGCTGCCACAACACAACAAATTTCACTACATATGTCAGTGATATTAAACATGCTTCTGATATTGATTGGAATGAAGGCAGAAACTAGTTGTGCCTGATAATCTGATATACCTGACTGTTAGGAAACAACAGTTCCTGAGAAAGTGTTTCCGATTGGGTGATGGACAGAAAAGTGAAGGGAAAATAAAGAGAGGAACATACAGAGAGACTGAAGGAGGAAGAGGATAAGAGACATGAAGTGGGTGAGAAAGAAATGGGGAGGAAGTGATGAGAGGGGTGACAGAAAGAGGAAAGAGGACATGAGAGGGAAATGATGTGGATATGCAGTGAGTGCTTTGGGGTACAGGACAGTGAAAGTCCAGGAAGAGATAAAAAGAGTGGGAGAGGACCACAGTGAAGGAAAGAAACATTATAAATTGTGTTTCTCTCCCATGACTCTGGTACGACACAGACTTAAATGAAACAGACAGCACAGGAGCAGATTCAGACCAATTATTTCATGCCATTGTTTATTTTCTGCAGGAACCTTCAGTCACTCCATCTTTGTGCAACTGGGTTAAGTTCTCCTTCTGTTCCTTTTCTCCACTTTCACTTTTGTGGGAGAGATCCATATTCTACCAACTCTCTGGATAGATAATCCAAATTGGATGATAATCCAGATTGGATGATTAATGATTGCTTACAACAGTTTTACTCTCCTAAAGACTGATCCACCTTTCTCCTCCACCCTATCAGATATTTTTATCATCTGTGATTTTTACCCTTCAACCTTCTCATTATCCTCATATCCAGGGTAGCAGCTAAAACATTCACATATTACTAATGAGGTAAAAAATGATCCCATTTTCACAGGAAAGAGCCCAAAAGTCAAATCCAGTATATTCCAGCATCAAGGAGACAGTGCCCCTTCTCGGAGAATTTCATGGGACTGGGTAAGAGGAGAGTACAGATTGCTTTTTGTCCAAGTTATAGGTTTTCATGCCTGCATTAACCTGGGTGAAACTTCATGAACCTTCAGTTCTGGTTGCTCCATTGTAAAGACGTGGGAACTTTGGAGAGGGTGTAAAGGACATTCACGGGCATGTTGCCTGGATTAGAGAATATTATCTGTAAGGAGAGGTTGAACAATCTTTGACTGTTTACTCTGGACCATAGGCTGAGAGGCAACCTGATAGGGGCTTATAAAAGTAAGGGAATCATCCATAGGGTCGACAGTCAGAGTCATTTTCCCAGGGTAAAATGTCATATCCAAAAGGGTTTTAAGGTGAGGGGTGTAACATTCAAAGGAGGTTGTATTTTTTTACACAGAGAGTGATAGGTGCCTGGAATGCACTGGCAGGAGTGGTGGTGAATCAGCATGATAGTACAGTTGAGAAACATTTGAAAAAGCACACGACCATTCAGGATATGGCGGGATATGGATTCCGTGCAGATAGTTCAGTTTAGATTAATTTGGTGTTATGGCTGTCACAGTCACCATGGGCTGAAGGGCCTGTTCCTGTGCTGTACTGTTCTGTGTTGTAGGTTTACTTGAAGCTCAGTAACTATTTGTTATTAATAGCTGACAGATGTCTGAAACTCTGCGATAACATTAACACTCAGTCCTTACACTTCCTCTCCGGTTTCACAGGCAGCTTTAATTTGAGCAGGGGGCCCTCCCAGTGGAGCTGTGTTACTAAAAAGAATAAACACACTGCTTTACATATGGAAATACAATTCTAACTTTGTGCTTTGCATCAACCAACAAGTTCGCCTTAACCACACAGAATGAGACAAAATGAATCAAAATCAAAGAGCAAAAGACACAGAGCCTTTCCTTGTTACAGAGCATTTGCCACGTGTCAGAAACAGGCTCATTCTAATGATGATTGACTGTAACTGATTGATTTATTGATTTTGCTATGGGTATGAGCAGTTCAAATGTATGTACACCTGCATTTTATGTTCAGGACACTCTTACCAGCAACTGAAAGTGTGTTTGCTCAAACTGAGCACAGAAGTCCATCCTGACGACTCTAGTTCAGGTGATCAGATAATTGTGAATTGGCAGCAATAAAGTGGAAAATAAGGAGAAACTAAAAGATGCCACAGACTGCCTTGTCAACATTACATCTGTGGGCAGAATCCCAGTATGACATGCTGGAGCTGATGTTTATTAAAGAGAACGAAGGCTGCCTGGTGAATCTAGTTTAGACTGAAGCAGCAACACAGACCACAATCACTGTGAATCACTGAGCTGGGGGTTATCATTGACCTGAAAACTCTCAGGCCCTTAAGATCCAGTATAACAAACTTGCGTATTCAGAGAGATTCAATGATCTGTCAACCAATTGTCATTGCAAGGTTGTCAGCTGATGAGGTCCACAAGTTCAGATATCTACTAAACCTTTCTTTCTGACATCTGGACAGTAAAATGTCTAGTTTTACTCCTGTAAGAGCCTTGGGCCAGTAGCTTGCTGTTTCATTTTTGTGTTCACCTTGAATAAAATAATATCACCTGATCTGGATTTGTCTCTTTAAACTCTGAATCTTTTCTGGTGAGAACAGATTGATAGATCTCACAATACCTGAAAATAACTGTCCCAGGGAAGGTACCGGGATGGTACTACTGGGAATTTTGCACTTTCAGTTATTAGATTGGACTATACCCTATTTTCATTGTAGTTTAACTTTCTTATGTTTGTTTGTTTTTAAATAATTACTTATATACATGTAATTGTTCAGTGGGTTGCCATTGCCTGTGTATCTCCTGGAAACTCTCAGTTTCAGTGGCAGGTATCACATTGCTCCAATAGGGACTACTTTGTTGGTTAATTTAAGCAATGGAATTTGAATGGAATATCTGCCACCAGTAATCAGCAGTCATAAGAAATGGATTTTAATGCTCTTTCTGACTTCTGAAGAACTTTAGGTTGAAAAAACATCAGGACCCAACACAAGTTTAAGTTTTGATCAACAAATCCATCAGACAGGCTGGGGAACCCAGCATTTGGGGCGGCCTGGTCGTGTAGTAGTTAACAGAATGTTTTCCAGTGCTGGCAACCTGGGGTTCAAATCCTGTCGCTGCCTGTAAGGAATTTGTAATTTCTCCCTGAGAATGTGTGTGTTTCCACTAGGTACTCCAGTTTCCCCTCACAGTCCAAAGACATACCGGTTGGTACTTTAACTGGTCACTGTAAATTGTCCTGTGATGAGATGAGGATTAAATCGGGATTCCTGGGCAGTGTGGCTCGAAAGGCCAGAAGGACCTATTCCATGCTGTGTGCAAATAAATAAATGATTTAAATAATTTACATGAAATTCTAAAACTATTATTGAGTTTCCTCTCACCCTCCTCCATATGGGAGTCCGGTCCTACTGTCAGTTCTGTCTGAGGAGCTTCCTCAACAAAGTTCACAGATTCATTCTGATGAATTTAAACCTGCAGTCTGTGTCTTTCTCTTTCTCTTTAATTTAAATCCATCTTATGGATGTCATTTCCATTCCCTTCACTCTTCCATCACTCTGTGTCAGACGTCTCAGTGAGTCAGTAAATTGTGGGGCAAACCATTTCAGCACATCATCCTGTTGGACTGAGGCATTGCTTCCAGATTCCTCCTCTGACCAGACACTTCCTCACCTGTCATCCCCTCTCCTTCTATGACCTGACATCTAATTTATGCTCCTGTGAAACACCTTCTGATGATTTCCTATATTAAACCCACACTGTAAATGCCAGTGGTTGCTTTTGGGCAAAATTGTCCAATTATTTTGCATTGCAGACCGACCACGTCCACAAATGAGCCACAAAAGTTATTGATGATGAACGGGCACTGAGTCCCAAGGAAGTCACATTTTCTATTAGAATGTGCAAGAGCGTAGAAAATCAAATCAGAAAACAGCGAGACAGACAGTGTCTTGTAAAGAACATTAATCACTGGTGATTCAGGTCTGCATTCCCCTTCAGATTACAGTGGGGTCACACTTACCTCTTTTGATGTTTAACCCCAGGAACATTTACAAGGCTTCTGTACAAACCATTAACCACTGAGTCTGTACTAACCATTATTAACCATTGAGTCAGCACTAACTATTAACCACCTGGCCTATAATCTCCTTTCTTCTGCCTCTATCCCTTCTTAAAGAATAGAGTGACAGTTGCAATTTTCCAGTCCTCTGGAACCATTTCAATATCTAGTGATTGTTGAAAGGTCATTGCTGATGCCTCCACAGTCTCTTCAGCTACCTCTTTCAGAGCCCTGAGGTGTCGACCATCCAGTCCAGGTTATTTAAGTGCCTTCAGACTTTTCAGCATCCTGAGCACCTTCCCCTTAGTAATAGAAATGACACTCACTTCTGCCCCCTGACACTCTTGCATTTCTGGCATTCTGCTGGTGTGTTCCACAGTGAAGACTGACAGAAAATATTTTCTAAGATCTCCTGTCATTTCTTTGCCCACATTGCTACCTTTCCAGCGTAATATTCCAGTGGTCCAATGTCCACTCTGGTCTCTCATTTACTTGATATATATCTGAAAAAACTGTTGGTATCTTTTAATTTATTGGCTAGCTTACCTTTATATTTCATGTCCTCTCTTAACGTCTTTTTTTTAGTTGCTTTCAAGCTTAAGTTCATTTATTGTGATTCATCCAGGGGTGAATGCCCATCAATACAGACAAACAAAGCAGTGATTCTCCAGGGCCAAGATGCAAAACACAGTACAAACAGTCATACACAGCACAAGCTACATATAGCACATATTAGTTAGCAAGCCTTCTGTTGGTTTTTGCTATGTTATATGCCCTTTCATTTCCTTTGTGCTGTTTTTGATTTCCTTTCATAGTTATGGTTGTTTCATTCTCTCTTTGGAATACTTCTTCATCTTTGGGAAGCATCTTTCCTATGCCTTTCAAATTTCTCCCAGAAACTCGAGCCTTTTCAATTCTGCCATCATCCCTGTTACTGACTCCTTCCAATCAACTGTAGTCAGCTCCTCTCTTATGTGTCTGTAATTCCCTTTACTGCACTATAATACTGATACAACTGGTTTTAGCTTCTCCTTCTCAAACTGCAGGGTGAATTTTATTATATTATGATAATTTTTCCTCAGGGTTTCTTTCGCTTAAGCTGCCAAATCAAATCTGGTTCATTACCCTACACCCAATCCAGAATTACTGCTCCACTTTTGGACTCAACCACAAGCGGACCTAAAAACAATCTCATAGGGATTCTACAAATTTCTTCTCTTGGGATCCAGCACCAACCTCATTTTCCCCATCTATATACATATTGAAATCCCCATGACTTTTGTAACTTTTCCCTTTTTACATGACTTTCCTATCTTCCTATATCCCTCATACTGGCTACTGTTCAGGGGTCTGTATATAACTCCCATCAGGATCCTTTTACCCTTGCAGTTTCTTAACTCTCCCTACAATGATACTACATCTTCCAATACTATGTCACCTCTTTCTAAGGCTTTGATATCATTTTTTACCAACAGAGCCACCTCATTCCCTCCGCCTACCTACCTATACTATTGATACTATGTGTATCTTTGGATGTTAAACTCTCAACTATGATCTTCTTTCAGCCACGACTCAGTGATGCTCAGAACATCATACCTGGCAATCTCTAACTGCGCTAAAAGATCTTATTCCATATTCTGTGTGCATTCCAATATAACACCTTCAGTCCTGTATTCATCACCCTTATTGATTTTGGCCCCCTGTTATACTTTAACTCATTCACATGACTTCAATTTTGCCTATCATCTGCCTGTCCTTTCCTCTCAGCCTCACTACACACCACATCTAGTTGTATACCAACTGCCCAATCCTCACCTCTATCACTCTGCTTCCCATCCCCCTGCCAAAATAATTTTAACCCTCCCAAACAGCTCTATCAAACCTGTCTGCAAAGATATTGGTCCCCCTCAGGTTCAGGTTGTAACCTGTCCTTTTTGTACGGGTCTTACATTCCTCAGAAGAGATCACAATGATCCAGAAATCTGAAACACTGCCCCTGAACCAATTCTTCTGCCACACAATCAACTGCCAAGGCATCCTATTCTTACCCTCACTGGTGCATGGCACAAGCAACAATCTAGAGATTACTACCCTGGAGGTCCAGTTCTTCAGCTTTCCATCTAACTCCCTATATTCTCTCTTCAGGACCTCCTCATTTTCCTACCTATGTCGTTGTTACCAATATATACCGTGTCTTCCAGCTGTTCACTCTCCCCTTTAGAATGCTCCTGACCTGATCCGAGACATCCCTGACCCTGACACCTGTGAAGCAACATACCATCTGGGTGTCTCTTTCACATCCATGGAATCTGCTGTCTGCTCCTCTGATTATGGAATCCCCAATCACTGCTGCACTCCTCTTCCACACCCTCACCTTCCCATCTGAGCCCTTGGAACAGACTCAGCACCAGAGAACAGATTGCTGTGGCTGCATCCTGGTAGGCCATCCCCTCTGACTATTTCCAACGCATTATACTTATTATTATAACTCTGGACCTATTGTCAGAGCATTTGTTGTGTACTAACAGAAAAAATAAACTTACTATAAACTTACTCAGAATATCCAACTGTGTTTTCCCACGCCAGTTTTCAAGGAAGCCTGTTTAGTCAAAGCCTGACCACTCTAACACTGTTCACTCACACAGTGGCCAATCCATTTTCACCTTTCTTCTTTTTATTCATCCTTGTGGAGTGCCTAACAAATTGTTATGACTGCAGTCCCAAAAAACTTGAGCACTTTTTAAGCCTTTTGCTGTGTCACCCTCGAATGACTTTTCACACTGATTGTAGCCCAACAAAAAGTTCCAAAAGCATCTGAGCTCTTTTTAAACGTCACACTGCATCACCAATGAATGACATCTTGTGTTGATCACAAACCATTGTAAAGTCCTGAAAACACCCAAGCTCTTTTTAATCCTTGTGCTATATCACCAATGAATGACCTCTCACAATGATTGCAGCCTGCTGAAAAATAAACGGTAAAGTCAAGAGCGAAGGTTATCAAAATTACAGTGGAATCTTGTTCAGCTGAATAAGTGGACTGAAGAGTGGCAAATGGAGTTCTATTCAGGGAAGCTCAAGGTGTAACACTTTGGAAATTTAAACCAGGTAGGACTTCCACAGAGAATGATAGGGTCCTGGAAGGTGTTGTGGAACAGAGGGTCCTTGGAGTTCAAGTGGAAAGCTGAAAACAGGACTTCCAGTGCAGTAATCTTTGGATTTCTGCCTGTGCCACATGCCTGTGAGGATAAAAATAGAATGAGTTGGCAGATGAAAGTATGGTTGAGAAACTTGTACAGGGGGCTGGATATCAGATTTCTGGATAAAGATTATAGTTGGGAGCTTAACATCCAAGGATATCAAAAGGATAGGTAAGTAGGCAGAGGGAGTGGTATGGAAGATGTAGAAACACTGTGGCTAGTGTTAAGGAACTGCAAAGGTAAAAACATCCTGAAGGGAGTAATATACAGATTTCCAAACAGCAGCCAAGATGTGGACTACAAGTTACCGTAAGTCAAAAGAGCAAAGTTATGATAGTCATTGATTGGGAAAATCAGGTTTGTTGCTGAATTTGGATTCCAAGAGAGAGAGTTTGTGGAATGCCTATGAAATGGATTTTTATAACAGCTTGTACTCAAGCACACTAGGTGATCAAATATTCTGGATTGTGTGTTGTGTAATGAACCAGATTTGATTTGGGAGCTCAATGTAAAGGAACGCTTAGGAGCCAGTTATCAAATTATGATAGCATTCATGCCGCAATTTGAAAGGGAGAAGCTAAAGTCAGATTATCAGAACATTGAACAGTACAGGACAGGAACAGACACTTCAGCCCACAATGTTGTGCTGAACCAGCTAAAATGTAAATCAAAAATCCCCTAAAACTAATCCCTCCTACCTACACAATGTCCATATCAATCCATTTTCCTCATATTCATGTACCTATCCAAAAGTCTTGAAAAAGTCTCTAATGTGTTTGCCTCCACTACCATACCAGGCAGTGCATTCCAGGCATCCTCCACTCTCTGATTATAAAACCTACCGCTTACATCCCCTTTGAACCTTCCTCCTCTCACTTTCAATGCATGCTCTCCAGTGTTAGACATTTCCACCCTGGGAAAAAGATACTCTGTCGACTCTACATACACATCTCATAATCTTGTAAACCTCAATCTCCACAACTCCAAAGAAAACAACCTAAGTTTGTTTAGCCTCTCATGATAGCACATTCATTCAACATCAGACCGCAATCTGTTACACCTCTTTTGCACCCTCTCCAAAGCCTCAATATACTTCCTACAGTGGGGTGACCAGAAATGTGTCCATTCCTCCAGATGTGGCCTAAACAGAATTCCATAAAATTACAGCATAACCCCTTGACTATTGAACTCAATGCTTCAACTAATAAAAGCAGCATTCCATAAGCATCCTTCACCACCCTATCCACCTGTGTAGCCACTTTCAAGGAGTTATGAACTTGCACCCTAAAATCTCTCTGCTCAGCAGCACTATTAAGGGTCTTGGCCTTAAGAGTGTACTGTCTCCTTGCATTTGCCCTACCAAGGTGCAACACCTCACATTTATCTGGGTTAAACTCCATCTGCGATTTCTCTGCCCATATCTATATCATGCTCTATTCTTTGCCAGTCTTCTACACTATCAACAACTCCACAAGTTTTGGCATCATCTGCAAACTTACTAACCCGCCCATTTACATTTTTATCCAGGTCATTTATATACAGTACATCAGAAACAATGGAAGTATCAGCACAGATCCCTGCAAAACACCTCAAGTTACAGACCTGGAACTCGCATACGTCCCTCTGACCACTACCCTCACTCTTCTCTGCGCAAGCTACTTCTGAATTGAAACATCCAATTTGCCATGGACCCCTTGCATCCTAATCTTCTGGATTAGTCTCCCAGGAGAGACTTTGTCAAACACCTTACTAAAACCCATGTGGACAACATCCGCTGCTCTACCTTGATCAGTCAGTCTTGTCACCTTGTCAAAAAACTCAATCAATTTGGTAAGGCACAACCTGCCCTGCACAAAGCCATGCTGGTTTTCCCTAGTTAGACCATGGGTTTCCACATGCTCATATATCCTATCCCTAAGAATTTTCTCCAGCAATTTCCCTACAACTGATGCGAGACTCCCTGTTCCATAGTTCCCGGGATTTTCCGTTGTTCCCTTCTTAAATAAAGGTACAATATTAGCTAATTGCCAGTCATCAGAGAGGAATTGCCTGTGCCTCGAGAGGAAACAAAGATACCGGTTAAGGGCCGAGCAATCTTACTCAATAACCTGGGGTAAATCCCATCAGGCCATGGGGACTTATCCACTTTAATACTCATTGGTATGTACAACACTTCCTTCTCCTTAATCTCTAAATGCCATAACATATCTATACACTCAGCTCTGATCTCCTGGCCCTCCGTGTCATTTTCTCTAGGAAATGCTGAAGCAAAGTACTCATTAAGTACCTCACTCACCTTCTCCACATCCAAGCAAATGTTCCCCTCTTTATCCTTGAGTAGCTCTACCTTCTCCCTAGTTACACGTACAACACGCTGGAGGAACTCAGCAGGTCGGGCAGCATCCGTAGAAATGAGCAGTCAACGTTTCGGGCTGAGACCCTTCGTTATGACTGAAGAGGGAGGGGGCAGGTACCCTATAAAGAAGGTGGGGGGAGGGTGGGAAGGAGAAGGCTGGTAGATGCCAGGTGAAAAACCAGTAAGAAACTGGGATGTGGGAAGGGAGGGGGAGAGAATTACTGGAAGTTGGAGAATTCAATGTTCATGCCAAAGGGCTGGAGACTACCCAGACGGTATATGAAGTTTTGCTCCTCCAACCTGAGTTTGGCCTCATCAAGGCAGTAGAGGAGGCCATGTATGAACATATCTGAATGGGAATGTGAAGCAGAGTTGAAGTGGGTGGCAACCGGGAGATCCTGCCTGTTGTGGTGGACAGAGCGGAGGTGCTCAACCAAGCGGTCCCTCAATCTGCGTCGGGTCTCGCCGATGTAGAGGAGGGCGCACCGAGAGCACCGGATGCAATAGATGACCCCAACAGACTCACAAGTGAAGTGTTGCCTCACCTGGAAGTATTGTTTGGGGCCCTGAATGGTGGTAAGAGAGGAGGTGTAGGGACAGGTGTAGCACTTACGCTTGCAGGGATAAGGCAGTCGTGGAGGGAATGATCCCTGTGGAAAGCGGAGAGAGGTAGAGAGAGAGAAAGATGTGCTTAGTGGTGCTTAGTGGTGGAGCCCCTTGGCATGAATATTGAATTCTCCAACTTCCGGTAATTCCCGCCCTCTCCCTTCCCCCATCCCAGTTTCTTACTGGTTTTTGACCTGACACCTACCTACCAGCCTTCTCCTTCCCACCCTCCCCCCACCTTCTTTATAGGGCACCTGCCCCCTCCCTCTTCAATTGTGACGAAGGGTCTCGGCCCGAAACGTTGACTGCTCATTTCCACGGATGATGCCCGACCTGCTGAGTTCCTCCAGCATGTTGTACGTATTGCTTTTGCCCCAGCATCTGCAGTGTACTTTGTGTTCTCTCTAGTTATCCTCTTGTTCTTGATGTATGTGTAGAATACCTTGGGATTCGGCTTTTTCATGGCCCCTCCTAGCTTTCCTAATTCCTTTCTTTCATTCATTTCTGGTTTCCTTATACTCCTCATGTGTTTCGTTTGATCCAAACTTTTGAAGCTATATGCTTTTCCCTTTTCTTCTTGACAAAATTCATCACCTTTCATGACATCCAAAGTTCTCTTATCTTTCCATCTCTGTCTTTCCTTCTAACAGGAACATACATTTAATGTACTCTGTGCACTTGATCATTAAACACCTTCCACACGTCTGATGTGGACTTGCCATTAAAAAAGGTTTTCCCAAATAGCTCTTCTTTGTTCCGCCTGATGCTCTCATAATTTTTCCTTTATCCAGTTTAAGAATCTCCTGCAATAACAATACCTGTCCTTATCTATAGCTATCCTGAATGTTAAGGGGTTGTGTTCATTGTTCCCTAACTGATCATCCACTGAGAGGTTGAACACCTGGCCGGGCTCATCACCCAACTCCAGGACCAGTACAGCTCCTCCTCTTGTCTGACAGTCTTGTGATTGCACCTTTCCTATTCTTGAGTTCCACCCAAATGGACACAGTTTCTGAATCCTCCATTATGTTTCCCCTCAGTGCAGCTGTGATATTGTCCCTTAGTGGCAAACTCCCCCCCCCCTTTTACCTCCTTCCCTATTTTTTCTAAAACTTTGAAAAGCTGGTACATTAATCACCCATTCCTGCCTCTCTCTCAACCAAGTCTCTGTATTGGCCACATCGTAGTTCCATGTCCCGATCCATGCTCTAGGTTCATCTCCTTTACCCATAATACTCCTCGCATTAAAACACAATCACTTCAAACTATGTGTCTCATCATACCAAGATTATTTTGATTTTGCATATCAATACTTTCCCTGACAGCTACCTTCTTGTCCAATACTTCAGTTACTGAACTGGTGCTCGGTTTCCAGACACTGTGAACCCTCCCAGATAGCATTAGAAAACGTCCTGGCCAGGATATTCATTCCCCTCCAGTTCAGGTGGATCCCGTCTCTCTTATCCAGGTCAGGCTTTCCCCAGAAAAGGTCCCAATGATCCAAGAACTTTAAACCCTGTCCCCTGCACCACCTCCTCAGTCACTCATTCATCTGTGCTATCATCTCATTCCTACCTGCACTAGTCCGTACATCAGGAGTAATCTGGAGATTACTATCTTGGAGGTCCATCTCTTCAGCCTCTTTCCTAACCCTAAATACTAACTTTTGCCAATGTTTCATATGGATCATAACCTCTGGCTGTTCACCCACCCCTCTGGGAATATCCTGCCATCTCTCTGATACATCCTGGACCCTAGCATCCGGAAGGGAACACACCACCCTGGCGTTGCTTTTGCTGCCACAGAATCTCTTCTCTGTCAGATCCCTCATCACTTTCGTACTGCCTGAATTTACCCTTCTCTGCTGAGCCTCAGAGCCGGCCACAGTGCCACTAGCCTGGGTGCTGCTGCTGTGCCCTGATGGGCCATACCCCACAACAGTATCCAAAGCAGTATACTTGTTGCTGAGGCCAACTGCCACAGGGGAACCTTACAACGACTGCTGAATCCCCTTATCTTGCCTGGTGGTCACCCATCTACTGTGTGAAGCCCGTACTCTGGGTGTGACCACCTCTTCAATAGTCTCATCAACAATGTCTTCAGCCTCCCGGATGATCCTGAGTACAGTCAGCTCCTGCCCCAGTGGAGTATTTCACTGGGGTAAAGGGAATTACAGACTCATGAGAGAGGAGCTAGCCAACGATGAATGGAAGGGGACACTAACAGAGATGATGGCAGAGGAGCAATGACAAGTATTCTGGAGGCAGGATAAGGGAAGTCAAAGCCAACATGAAAGCAAAAGAAAGGGCATATAAGAGAGTAACAACAAGTTGGGAGCTAGAGTATTGGGATGCTTTAAAAACCTACAGAAGGCAACTAAAAAAGCCATAAGGACAGAAAAGTTGAAATATGATGGTAAACCAATAATACCAAAGGAGATACCAAAAGAGTTTTCAGATATAGAAAGTGTGAAAGTGAGCTGAGTAGACAGCATAACACTGGAAAATAACACTGGAGACGTAGTAATGAGGGATAAGGAAATGGCAGAAGAAATGAATAAATATTTGCTATCAGTCTTCACTGTAGAACACACTAGCAGTTTGCCAGAGGTGTAATGGGGCATAAGGGAAAAGGTGCTTGAGAAGCTGAAAGGTCTGAAGGTAAATAAGCCGCCTGAACCAGATGGATTTCTGAAAGAGGCAAATGAAGAGATTGTGAAGATATTAACAATGAGTTTTCAAGACTCACTAGATTCTGGCATGGTTCTAGAGGACTAGAAGTTGCAAATGTCACTCCACTCTTCAAGACAGGAGAGAGGGAGAAGAAAGAATATAATAGAAACATAGAAAATCTACAGCACAATACAAGCCCTTCGGCCCACAAGGCGGTACTGAACACGTCCCTATCTTAAAAATTACTAGGCTTACTTAAAGCCCTCTATTTTACTAAGCTCTTTGTACCTATCTAAAAGACTCTTAAAAGACCTTATGGTATCCGCATCCACCACCGTTGCTGGCAGCCCATTCCATGCACTCACCACTCTCTGAGTAAAAGTCTTACCCCTGACATCACCTCTATACCTACTTCCCAGCACCTTAAGCCTGTGTCCTCTTGTGGCAACCATTTCAGCCCTGGGAAAAAGCCTCTGAATATCCACACAATCAATGCCTTTCATCGTCTTATACACCTCTGTCAGGTCACCTCTCATCCTCTGTCGCTCCAAGGAGAAAAGGCCAAGTTCACTCAACCTTCCACATTCTTCCTGTAGTGAGGCAACCAGAACTGAGCACAGTACTCCAAGTGGGGTCTGACCAGGGTCCTATATAGCTGCAACATTACCTCTCGGCTTCTAAATTCAGTTCCACGATTGATGAAGGCCAATGCACAATATGAATTCTTAACCACAGAGTCAACCTGCACAGCTGCTTTGAGTGTCCTATGGACTCGGACCCCAAGATCCCTCTGATCCTCCACACTGCCAAGAGTCTTACCATTAATACTATATTCTGCCATCATATTTGACCTACCAAAATGAACCACTTCACACTTATCAGGGTTGAACTCCATCTGCCACTTCTCAGCCCAGTTTTGCATCCTATCAACGTCCTGCTGTAACCTCTGACAGCCCTCCATACTATCCACAACACCTCCAACCTTTGTGTCATCAGTAAACTTACTAACCCATACCTCCACTTCCTCATCCAGGTCACTTATAAAAATCACGAAGAGTAAGGGTCCCAGAACAGATCCCTGAGGCACTCCACTGGTCGCCAACCTCCATGTAGAATATAACCCATCTACACTCACTCTTTGCCTTATGTGGGCAAGCCAGTTCTGGATCCACAAAGCAATGTCCCCTTGGATCCAATGCCTGCTTACTTTCTCAATGAGCTGTGCATGGTGTACCTTATCAAATGCCTTGCTGAAATCCATATACACTACATCTACTGCTATTTCTTCATCAATTAGCCTGGTTAGTCAGTTAGCCTGGCCCGAGTGGCTGGGAAGATATTGGAGTCGATTGTTGAGAATGAAGTTTCAACATCCCTGGAGGCATGTAATAAAATGGCCAAGTCATCATGGTTTCCATGAGAGGAAATCTTGTCTGTCAAATCCATTGGAATCCTTTGTGGAAATAACAAACAGGATAGACAAGGGAGAGCCGGTGGATATTCTGTGCTTGGATTTTTAAATGGCCTTTGACAAGGTGCCACACATGAGGCTGCTTAGCAAGATAAGAGCCCATTGTATTACAGGAAAGATGCTAGCATGGATAGAGCATTGGCTGACTGGCAGGAGGCAAAGAGAGGGAATAAAGGGAACCTTTTCTGATTGGCTGCCAGTGACTAATGGTGTTCTACAGGGTTCAGTATTGGGACCACTTCTTTTTACATTGTGTGAATGACTTGGATGACAGAATTGATGGCCTTTTGGTTAAGTTTGCAAACAATACAAAGATAGCTGGAGGGGCAGGTAGTGTTTAGGAAGCAGGTAGGCTACAGAAGGATTTAGATTAGGAGAACAGGCAAAGAAATGGCAGATTGAATATACTGTTGGGAAGTGTGGTCATGCACCTTGGTAGAAGGAGTAAAAGTGTAAACTATTTTCTAAACAGGGAGAATACTCAAAAATCCAAGATACAAAGGGGCTTCAAAGGGACTTGGGAGTTCTCATGCAGAATTCCCCAAAGTTTAAATTGTAGGTCAGTGCTGAGGAAAGCAAATGCAATGTTACCATTCATTTCAGAGGACAGGAATATAAAAACAAGGATGTAATTCTGGGGCTTTATAAGGCATTGGTGTAGCCTCACTTGGAGGATTGAGAGCAGTTTCGGGCCACTTATCTAAGAAAGGATGTGTTGACATTGGACAGCGTTCAAAGGAGGTTCATGAAAACGACTCCTGGATCGAAAGGCTTATCATATGAGGAGCATTTGATAGCTCTGGGTCTGTACTCACTGGAATTTAGAAGAATGGGGGCGGGGTGGATCTGATTGATACCTATCGAACGTGGAAAGGCCTGGATTAGAATGCATGTGTAGAGGATGTTCCCCATGGTGGGGGAGTCTAGGACCGAAGGGTGATGATGATGATGATGATGATGACGACGATGACGTCGACTCAGGCCTGAGAGGCCAGTATCAGGCATTTTCCTGTCTCACAAGGTGCAGAACGAAAGACTGTATGGCAAGCCACTCCTCACACAGACATTTCGCAATATTTTCCTTTATTTTACGAGGTCGAGTTTCAAGCTCAACACTCAACCTGGCTCGGATAGAAAGCATACTTGGGAAAGCCCCAACTGGAATTGGACCCGGGGACCTCTGTTCTGGAGTCCAGCACTGATGTCACCGTACCACCAACCAACTAAAGGGTACAATTTCAGAACAGACAGACATCCATTTAAAACAGAGATGAGGAACAATTTCTTCAGCAGTTATGGAACCCAGGTCTGAGTGTGTTTAAAATGGAGGTTGATAAATTCTTGATAAGTCAGGGCGTGAAAGATTATGGGGAGAAGGTAAGAGAATGGAGTTGAGAGGGAAATAGATTGACCATGATCAAATGGCGGATCAGACCCAATCAGCTGAATGGCCTAGTTCTGCTCCAAAATCTTATGGTCCATATGGTCACTGAAAGTGGAGTCACATGTAGACAGGTGGTGTAGAAGACTGTTGATATTGTGTGTAAAATTGGGAGCACATGGTGGCATTGTACAAGGTGCTGGTGAGGTTGTATTTGGAGTATTTTGTTCATTTTTTTATTCATCCTGCTGGTGAAAAGATGTTATGAATCTGGAAAGAGTACAGGAAAGATTTACAAGGATGTTGCCATGACTGAGTTAAAGGGAGAGGTTGTCTAGACTAGGACTTTCATTGGTGTGAATATACAAACTGCAGAACATATAATTTATTCACAATCACTGTGAGGAGTCAAACTAACAGTGAGATGGGATGTACTTTTGTTACTGTACTTGATTATTAAATCTCTAGCAATCTCCATCTTATTTATGGTGAAAAACTCTGGATTGCAGGAGATTGAGTGGTAATTTTATAGAGATGCATAAAATCAAGAGGGCAATGGATAGAAAACTTTCCCACAAAATGCTGTCAATGTGACTAGCTTGGATGGGCATTTTGGTAAACAAGGACGAGTTGGGCCAAAAGGCCTATTTCCATAATCCTTGACTCTCTGACTCTACAAATGCAACTGCAATTTCCCATGGGCAATTAACCTAACAACAATCGTGCATTTAGTATGTGGAAGAAAGACATATTTCAATGTGACATATCCATCTGAAGAGCTCCTGTAGACTCAAGAATTCCTGATGCTCTGGAATCCTCCTGTGCACTGTTTCATCCACATTCTCCACCCTCTCAGTCTGACTGATACACTGACACCCATTGGCTGTTGGTTAGTATTACAACAATCAGTTTGATTGAAGCCTGAATATTTGGAGATGTTCCTCTGGCCCCCAGTGGTTGCAGTTTATCACTGCAAGGTAACAAAGGCTTCCGGTCAAATTGTCTTCAAATTGTCAAAGAAGCTGTTGAATCCCTGAATGAGTATAGTCCATGAGCGTCTGGGTTACAACAGATAGAATAAATAAGCAAAACCTGCTCATGTTGAAAATCAGAAGGAAGAAGTCTTGGAAGCACTGTACAGGCAATATATCATTGTACATCAGTGGTGGAGTGAAAGAAATGGACTGTCGGTGAGTAGACTATATACATCACCGAATATGCCAACTCATGTATGTCAACGATCGTCGAAACAACCGTAAAATAGCAAAAATAGAGTCCAATGAACAAGAGCTCAAATCAAGACACTGTATAAATGCAAATTATTGCAAGGTTATGATGTATTGACGAAAAAGCCAGCGAGAGAAAGCAGGGATTGTATAAAATGTCCCGTCTGTGAGATACTAATTGATGAATGAAAACCCTCTCCTTTCCCTGTCTGTCACTTTCAATGTGACAAATTCATCTGAAGAGCTCCTGTAGTCTCAGGACCTTCTGGCACAATGGAATCCCCCTGTGCACTGTTTCATCCACACCGTCCGGCAGTGTCTATTTGCCTGACTGTTACACTGACACTCGGAGTCTATTACATCAGCCAGTTTAACTGAAGGCTCAATATCAGGAGATGTTCCTCTGACCCCTAGTGGTTGCAGGTATTATTGCAGGGCAACACATTTTTCGGATCATATTGGCTTCAGACAAAATTGGCATCTGAACTCCAACAGAAAGAATGAAATCATCACTGAAAGACAAACTACTACAGATGTTGCAAATAAGAGATAAAAAAAATTACTGAAATTACAGGACAGCCACTATCTGTGCAGAGAAACAAACTAATATCACAAACTTTTCACCAGAGCTGAGGAAATTAGACATTTTAAGATTGAAATGCGACAATATATTAATAAGACACTTAAAAATGTAACCAAGGCAAACACATGCTTGAAAGAACTCTTTAGTAAAGCATATAATTCAGATAATGGTAGTAGAATCATTTCAAGCACGTATAAGGGATTGTCAAATCTTAAAACACATTCGACTTCATACATTAAAACAAAATGGGAGAAAGAAGGAGGGATAATTATATCTGAGGAAGAATGGACAACAATATGGAGATATCAATAGAAGTGTACCAGTTCACAGAAATGGAGGGAGTTTGGATGGAAAAACTTGATAAGATATTTTATTACACCCTCTCAGAAATCCCATTATAATAGTAACCTCCCTGTTTGCTGCAGAAATTGTGGAAATCAAAATGCAAATCATTATCATATTTTTTGGGACTGCCCTGTTATCAAAAACTATTGGAGTGGGATACACAATGCCCTACAAGACATCTATAAATGTGAAATACCCTTAGAGAGTAAGACCATATATTTTGGATATATACCTCAAGAATGGTTGAAAAGAAATAAATATTTAATGAATATACTCTTGATGGCTGGTAAAAAGGCTCTTACTAGGAAATGGTTATCACAGGAGAGCCCAACTTTAAATACATGGATGGAAATTACAATGGACATTTCAAAATGGAGAAGATTACAGCTTCTGTTAACCATAAGCTGGAACAATTCGATTCATACTGGGAAAAATGGTTTAACTACATAATGCCTCATAGGCCTTATTTTATTCTCACAGATCAATGAATCTGTTGTTAAAGAAATCACTCCCTACTTGTACATAGTTCTTTCCTTTTGCTTGTTTTTTTATTTCCGCTCTTTTCTATAAGTGTATACCTCAGATAAATACTTTGTGGAGATTTGTGATATATATGATTATATGATATATTTGTACAATGTCTGAAATATATCTTATGGAAATGTTTGTTTGATGATGAACTTCAATATAAAATAAATTACAAAAAAAGTAAACAAGTACAGTATCAGAAAAAAAATCCATCTCGCTCTAATGTCCACTCTCCATGATGACCAAGAGACCATGACACTGCTGCTTGATCTCCCTTAAAATTTGCTTGTCAGAAATAAACAATTTCCCTGTGGTCTCGTTGGGGTTGGAGAGTTTGGAAAGAATGATGTGCATGAGAGGATCTGGGTAGATAAGGATGAGAGAGAAGAGGGGACAGAGGAGGAGAAGTTGACCTGAAATTGGAGAATTCAATATTCTTGATATCGGATTGTAGATAACTCAAGTAGAATATGAGATTCTATTCCTCTGGCTTGCTTTTAGCCTGACTGTTGCACTGAACGATGCCATGACCAGATGGTTTGCTGTGGCAAAGGGGAGAGGAATTAAAATGGCTTGCAAATGGGAGCTATCGATGGCCATTGTGGTTGGAGTGCAGGTGTTTGTTAAAGTGGTTCCCTACTCAGTACTTGGGTCACCTCGAGAGCATTGAATGCAATAGTTAACAATAGATGAGGTGCATGGAAATCTGAGCCTCACTGGAAAGACTGTTTAGGTCATTGAATGGTGGTGAGGAGGTGCAGAGAAAGGTGTTACACCATCGCCAATTGCAGGGGAAATGCCTGGGAAGGGACAGTTATCAACAAACCAGTGTATCACAGAGAGGGTGGTCCCTGTCGAGAGCAAATAGTTGGGGATGGTAAGATGTGACTAATGGTGGGATCACATTGTAGCTGCTGGAAATGTTTCGAGTGGATTGCCGGAGGTGAAGCCTGGTGGGATGAAAGGTGAGGAAACTCTCTCACTGTTCTGTCTGAGGGAGATGGATTCAGTGCAGAACTGCTGGAAATGGAGGAGATGTGGGTCAAGTCTCTATCAACCACAGCATTACATTGAGTTGAAAGCTGCTGCTCTTTCTGAAAAGATGACATTTCAGATGTTCTGAAGAACAGATACTGCAGAGTCAGTAAAAGTGAGAGTAAGGCATGGTATCCTTACATGAAAGGGTTTGATCAGAAGTGTTGTTCTGGTAGTTGTGGGAGTTAGTCGTTTTGCAGTAATTGTAAATGGATCTAGAAAGGGGAAGATGGTGTCGTAAATGGTCCAAGTGAATCTGAGATTTTGGAGGGAAATAGGTAATCAGCATTTTGGATAAAGGCTCTTCACCCTAACTGAAAGAGCAGAACAGATATCACCAGTATAAAGAGGTGAGAGAGTGGGCTGGAACCAGAGCTAGTTATCTTTGGATCTCCTTTAGTGAAGGTCCCAGATGTCTGCAAGATTGCTAATGTTTTTCTTTGTATAAGGGCAATCTATTTCTCTGGATCACTTACCTGTCCTCTCTTTTACCATTACAAAGTCAGTGCTACAGTGCCTGAAAAAAATTATTCACAGCAATTACAAACTAACTGGAAAAACATGCAACAGTGAACTGTTGTTTTCAGCCAAATGAACACAGAGACACTGTGTACAAAGCCACCCACTGGTGAGGGATTAGCGTACACACATTGAAGGATTGGTCCAGGTACTTTGTGAAAGTCTGCAGTACCCTAGCAAGTTGCACAGAATCCCCTCACTTGACCTGATGGAGAGCGTCCTGAGGAGGAAGTCCAACAACTCTAAAGCTCTCAGGGAATAGAAGCACAAAAACCTGTTTACAATCCTGACAAATCAATAAGCAACACACACAAAATGCTGGAGGAACTCAGCAGGTCAGGTCCATTGAAGCTGCCAGGTAATAACTACTATCGGTATAAAGTTAACTCTCAGATCTCTTTTTACTCTCTGCCCTCTTATCTTCTATTTGTACCCTCCTGTGTTGGACTCCCCAACCCTGAGGAAAAGCCTATGACCATCCAGCATTCCATACCCCTCATGATTTAAGAAACTTCTGGGGTTGTCCCACATTGTCCTGTGCTCCAGATAATAAAGAACCAGCATGGCTTGCCTCGTCCTATAACTCAGGCCCTCTAGTCCAGGCAGCATCCTTGTACATCTCTTCTGTACCATTTCCAGCCTGACAATGTCTTTCCTATATCAGTGACCAAAACCGTTGACAATACTCCAAGTGTGACCTCATTAACGATTTACATAACTGCCACATAATCTCCCTGACTGATGAAGGCCAGCATGGTAAATGCCTTCTTCACCACCTTGTCATCTCCTCCCAAACTCCATCAGCACAGTTGCATGCTTAGCCCTCTGCTCAACTCGCTTTATACTCCTTTATTTTCCAATATTTTTATTAGTTTCTACATAGAAGAATACAGAGTACAAGGAAGTTTATAGAAAAGGTCAAAAAAGATTTTTTTAAACTACCAATTACATATCTGTTCATAATAACAATTACATTATCCAGTATTCATATAATTTAATCAATAGTTAGATTGAACTATACTAATTTATTACAAAAAAAATCCAAAAGAAGACCAAAACTGTTAATTAAGGAGAAAAGAAGGTGAAATACCTTTTCATATAATAAAAATTAATAATAGCTAACATCTGAGTTTAAATAGCGAATTGAAGTTTTTGAAAATAATTCAGAAAACGTCCCCACCATGTTTGAAGGTCTTGATGAGATTCAGAAATTGAACAATGAATCTTCTCTAAATCTAAACATGACATAATGTCACATAACCCAGTGGTTCCCAACCTTTTCTATGCCCCACACCCCTAGGAAATGTTTGATTAATGTTAGCAACCCCTACAAAAGTAATATCACATTTGAAGATGAAGAAGTCTAATTTCTAATTTTTGACCCACAAATTGAACCACATACACTACTGCGGGTGAACAAATTGAACTTAAAAAAAAGCTTTTAACTCAGTGCATAAAATGCAAATATAAATTGAGCAATTAGATTCTAATTTATTCAGAAAAAATTGTAAACAGTAATATCAATCCCAATTGTGAACATAAAATTCAATGACTTCTTTGCTCCTGCTTCTCATTCATGATTTTGTCAAAACGTGGAACTTTCTTGCTGACTGCGATCCGCAGGTCTGCCTGTGGATTCAGGCGATTCCTAGATTTTGTCTTGATTGATGAAAGAGCACTGAATCCAGATTCACACAAGTATGTTGTTGCAAATGGAATGAGGACACGGAGTGCTTTTCCACCAAGTCTTGGGAACATATCCAGTGCTGCACACCAAAACTCCTCCAAAGACAAAGAGAGAGAGGTAATCCGGCCGTGAACCCCGTCCGAAGTGCAGCCTATGATACAGGCTGCCCCTAATCCCATCAAGAAACCTCGCGCCGTCCAGAATTGGTTGGGACAAATCTGAGAAATTTATAACCCTTGCCTTGGGGCGTGTCTATGCATCAGTCTAGTGATCTGAAGGTTACTGGTTTGAGCCTCAGCTGAGCCCGCCTGTTGTGTCCTTGAGCAAGACATTTAACAACACATTGCTCTGTGATGACACCGGTGCCAAGCTGCTTGGGTCCTAGTGCCCTTCCCTTGGACAACATCGGTGGCGTGGAGAGGGGAAGGCTTGCAGCATGGGCAACTGCCAGTCTCCCATACAACCCTGCCCAGGCCTGCGCCCTGGAAACCTTCCAAGGTGCAAATCCATGGTCTCACGAGACTAACGGATGCCTATCTATCTATGTACTTGCCTGGAGATATTCAGATGTTTTTGAAAGTACTTTTGAAATCCCCAGTAATAGTGACACCGATAACGTTACCTGGGAAACGTGGTTAATGGGACAGTGTATGGCTGCCATTGATGGGCAACCCGTCAAGTAGTCATTTTGGAGAGGTCACTGTGTGTATGCAAAATAAAAACCGGGAGAAAATATAACTTGAGTTCCGTTTCCGTGACACACGGGAGTCTTCAGTCAGAATAGACTTGCAGGACAGCTCTGCTCCAGCAGTACAGCCACTCTTAAACTGCCTACGACACCTTCTGACATGAAAACCTCCGATGCATTTACATTGCATCGCCCAATACATTGAAACATCTCGGTCGGATTATTATCTAAAGGTCCGCTTTGTACTTAATAGAGCAGAAAATCGTTCTTTAGCCTGACACATCTATTACGGTCCAGCAGGGAGAGCGTCGGCATTGTCAACGAATGAGGAAAGGAAATTTAAATTGCCAAGTTCAACGCCTCATGTCACTATTGCCATCAAACTCCCCACTCTTACGAGTTTACAGGAGTTAACCCCCACACAGTGTATAGCTCTGAATAATACTAATGCTCCTTTGCAGCTTTATTCTGCGCAAGCTGGATGTGTAATATTTGCCCCTTTCCAAAGTTTAAATTGTTTGCTCCCCCTTACCTTCCTGAGCATTCCACACCCTTGTTGCTTTCGCAGGTACCTTCCTCCCTGTGGCTGATACACAAGAATCATAAGACCAAAAGATATAGGTGCAGAATTAGGCCATTTGGCCCATCGAGCTTTTCCACCATTTCATCATGGCTGATGCAATTTTCCTCTCAGCCCCAATCCCCTGCCTCCCCACGCCATATCCCCTCATGTCCTGACCAACCAAGAGTCTAAAATCTCGAGCAACTTGTACATTCTGCAATGTACACGCAAAGTACGTTTGAAGACCAATGCTGTTCACCTCCTATCTTACCAATTCTGAAACCAGACCGTGATACTGAGTGGAGTTTTGTACAAGAACAAAGGGCTATCAACACGGTAGTTGTAAATCTTTCTCCCGTAGTACCCGTTACTAATCTTCAGGATTCCTGCCGCATCTGAATGTTATTCTGTTAAAGATCTCTATTCTGACCTGTTTTTCTCCATCCCATTACATAAGGATAGTCAGTATTCGTTTGCGTTTACAGCCACTGTTAGACAATATACTTGGACCAAGTTGCCTCAAGGGTATACCGAGAGCCCTCGATATACGCCGCAGCCGTCAGACAAGATTTAAGCATCCTCCGCCTACCGGGGAAAGTAGAATTCTATAATATGCCGATGATCTGCGTATTTCCTCTCCCACCCGAATCGATAATGAAAGAGACACTGTTGGCGTAGTCATACCCGTGGCTGAAAAGGGACATAAGGTATCCCAAAATAAGCTTTTTTAACCCACTGGACTGTATTTGGGGTATATGCATCATCAAGGAACTCGGCAACTTGCCAAAGAACGAATTGCATTATTATTAATACATCGCCTCCCCCTACCTGAAATGAAATGCTTTCCTTTTTTGAAAAGGTCAATTATTAGAGTCATAGAGAATTACAGCACAGAGTCAGGCCCTTCGACCCATCTAGTCAATGCTGAAACAATCTAAACTGCCTACTCCCATCGACCTGCGCCGGTACCATAGTCCTCCATAGGCCTACCATCCATTTACTTATCCAAACATTCCTTAAACGTTGAAAAACAGCTCGCATGCACCACTTGTGCTGGCAATTCACTCCGCACTCTCATGACCCTCTGAGTAAAAAGTTTTCCCAGAGTAAAAAGTTTTAAATGTTCCATTTAAACATTTCACCTTTCACACTTAACCCGTGATCTTTGGTTGTAGTTCCACCCAACCCATCAGTGGGAAAAGCTTGTTTGCACTTACCCTATCTATACTCCTCATAATTTTAAATACCTCTATCAAATCTCCTCTCACAATGTCTTATAATATACAACTTCAACATAATATCCCATCTCCAATAGTCAATACAAAATGTTAGAGGAACTCAGCAGGCCAGGCAGCATCTACGGAAAAGAGTAAACTGTCGACATTTTGGGCAGAGACCCTTCATCAGGACTGGAGAAAAACTTTCCAATATCTTTCCCATGACTGCTGTCAGACTCGCCGCAGTTTAATTTCATAGTTTATGTTTAGATCATTTTTAAATAGCTGAGCAATATTTGCTATCCTCCAATTCTCTGGTACCTCTCCTGTCACTAGGATAATTTAAATATCTCTTCTAGATCCCCAGAAATTTCTGCACTTGCCACCTGTAGGATCCGAGGAGACACCTTATCAGGCCTTGGGAATCTATCCACCCTGATTTGTCTCAGGGTTACCAACACCTCCTCCTCTTTAAACTGTACAGGGTTCATGATTCAACTTTGCCTCACTTCTATAGACTCTGTCCATCTCCTGAGTAAATACAAATGCATAATAATAATATCTCACCCGTCAGTTCTGGCTCCACACATGGATTACAATTCTGATCTTCCAGAGAACCAATTTTGTCCTTTAAAATTCTTTAGCTCTTAACATATCTATAGAAGCCCTTGGCATTCTCCTTGACCTTGTCTGCTGGAACAACTTCATGCCTTCTTTTAGCCCTCCTGATTTATCTCTTAAGTGTTCTCTCTTGTATTTCCATAATCACCCCATTTGTTCCTATTGGCCTATATCTGCAATTCAACTCCTTTTTTTCTCTTAACCAGGGTCTCGATATCTCCTGAAAACCAAGGTTCCCGGCGGTTGTTATCGTTACTTTTTATTATCACAAGCACATACAAGCTTTGTACTCTCAATATTTCACTTTTGGAGGCCTCCCGCTTACCAAATACACCTTTGCTAGAAAACAGCCAGTCCCAACCTACAATTGCCAGATCATTTCTGATACCATTAAAATTGACCCTTCTCCAATTTAGAATCTCAATCAACAGACAAGACCAATATTTTTGCATATATACGTTGAAAAGAATGGCATTGTGGTCAGTGGATGCAAAGTGTTCCCCTACACAAACTTCTGTCACCTGCCCTGTCTCATTCCCTAATCTGAGTGCAGATCCAGTATCACACACTCTCTCGTTGGGACTTCTATGTACAGATGAAGGAAACTTTCCTCAACACCTTTGAAGTACTCTATCCCATCTAGTCTTATTGTAGACAGTGGATTCCTGAATATCGAATAACGGATTTCCTCTTCGCCAACCTCCTGAACTGACATGTCTGTCGAAATTTAATGCACTCTGAAAATGAACGCAGTCTTTAATGCTCTTAAAGCAGCTTCGTCAACTGCCCAAGCCTTGGGCATACCTGACTCTTCCGTTCCTTTCCAATTATTTCTTCATGAACACCAAGAGATTGCAGGCGGCGTTTTAACGCAACAACGTGCATGACCCATTGCATGTTGATCTGTACAATTACCAGTAGTTGGAAGAGGCTTGCCTGGTTGTTTAAGGTCTGCGCCGCCACTTCAGTTATGGAAGAAAAGCCCAATCCGATTATCTCTGTACAGTTTTGGCTCCCCGTGCAGTGTTGCGTCTTTTAAATTCAGCAGCTACGAAACATTTTACAGCAGTAAGGTGTACAGGTTATGTGGCAATGTGGCACTCTAAACCCAACCTTTCCTTCCACCGTGACCCTGCACTAAACCTCGTTTCTCTTCTTCCATTACCTGAGACTGAGAATAACACACCTTTACATGATTTTGTAGCGAACAGTGGAAGCCACCACATCTGCCAGTCCTGACCTGCACAGTACTCCTCTTGATAACCCAGGCCTAATTCTGTTTACTGACGGATCTTCTATTCTTCCATCGGATACACAGCCGTTTTCTGGAGATTCCTTTGAAACATAAGAGGTTTATGCATTTCCGTCCGTTACTTCAACACATTGTATTGTTGCACCTGTATTGTTTGTCCTAACCCGTGCAACAGGGATACTGCTTCTTGATATTTTTGGTGCCACGTGATTTTGTCAACACAAAGGATTTCTCATATCTTCAGATAAACCTGTTGATTATTCTCAATTAATTACTAATTTACTCCAAACTATTCTATTACCTTCACAACTGACAATTGTCAAGTGTGAAGGGAAAAGATGAATTCTCCGGCAGTGATGCCGCGGCCGCAGCTGCTGCTAAGGAAGCTGCAATATCCCAGACCTCTGTGGTTAGTTATGTCCCGGCAGCATTAGTACTCGTTCACTCAGCATTCCGCTTGGGCAACACAAGCACCCGCCCATGGATTTCTCCCGCCTGCACACAGAGTCTGACCTGTTGCCTCACCCAGATGGACGTGTAATATATCCTAAGGCAGGGGTTCGCAACCTGGGGTGCCTGCACCCCCAGGGGGTGAGAGATGGAATTTCAGAGGGTGCGACAAAGAGTGGCTTGTGTCCTTGAGTGACGAGCCACGAGTCATCACTCAGCCAGCTGCCAGTGTGCCTTGAAAAGTGGTAGTAACGTTTGTCCCAAGCACACTCCAGTCTCCCGCTGCCCGAGTCAGTGTTGAGGAGTCTCATCAGTGTTACCTGGGAAATTACACCTCAGATTTTAGGAGTCTCATCAGTGTTACCTGGGAAGTTACACCTCAGAGTTGAGGAGTCTCATCAGTGTTACCTGGGAAGTTACACCTCAGAGTTTAGGAGTCTCATCAGTGTTACCTGGGAAGTTACACCTCAGAGTTGAGGAGTCTCATCAGTGTTACCTGGAAGTTACACCTCAGAGTTGAGGAGTCTCATCAGTGTTACCTGGGAAGTTACACCTCAGAGTTGAGGAGTCTCATCAGTGTTACCTGGGAAGTTACACCTCAGAGTTGAGGAGTCTCATCAGTGTTACCTGGGAAGTTACACCTCAGAGTTGAGGAGTCTCATCAGTGTTACCTGGGAAGTTACACCTCAGAGTTGAGGAGTCTCATCAATGTTAGCTACAAGGTTACATCTCAGAGTTAAAAATCATCTTATAATACCAAAATCTTTATACATCCCGAATCAACCATCCAGTAATGACTTCGCGTTAAAACCAAACCCGCAGAAAGTAGGTAAATTATTCAATTATAAAATTTCAAAAAGTTGCATTTTGATTTAAAAAAAACAGCTGAAGTCATTCATTCGTATTTGTCTCAATGCATTAAAGAAGTTTTTGAATTTCAAAGTTTTTTTCTTGAATCATTGATAATTTTGAATTGTATTAATTGAGGAGGTATCATGGTTAGCACCGAGGACTTTGAATCGTGTGATGGGAGTTCATATCTCCAGTAATCATCGGAAATAGGTGTGTAAGTTCAGCAGAGAGTAGCCTAATAAGTCGCGTCGCGTCCCCGTAGCATTTCTCTCTCTCTCTCTCTCTCTCTCTCTCTCTCTCTCTCTCTCTCTCTCTCTCTCTCTCTCTCTCTCTCTCTCTCTCTCTCTCTCCTCTCTCTCTCTCTCTCTCTCTCTCTCTCTCTCTCTCTCTCCCCCCCTCTCTCTCTCATCAATTTTACTATTACTACTTCCCATCCTCCTTCAATCTATTTACCCCGTCCAGCAAAAAAAAGTCAGTCGCGAGCCCAAGTACGAAGGAAATTTCGACCCGTTCGCCCCTTGAAGTCGTATTTATATAATTCTTTGAATTTACGAGATGCTGCGGTTTTCCTACTTGGTCTTGCCGATCCCATCTTTCCTACCCGATCACGGGCCAGGATCAGGGGGTCTCAAAGTGGATCATGCAACGAGGTGGGGTGGGGGGCTAACTCGAAGGTACCTTTGTGACGCTCAGTTACTCCATCGTTCGATCCAGTCTTGTATGTATCCTGTTAGACTACGCCAATTTGTCAGGTAAGTTTTGAAATAAATCTCGATACCAGACTTCAAGAGGCGATTTTTTATTTTAGCATGCTAAATGAATGTCCACTTGGAACTCTGAGTTATGAGGAATCGTAACTCGTAACGCTTGTGTTTATATCTAATAGCAAACAAGTGAGCGAAACCAACCACCCCCCCCCCACCCCCAGTAGCAAGACAAAAAGTTGATTAGTGCCTCATCCATCAACCCTTGTGCAGCTATCCCTCTAACGAAGGGTTTCCGCCAGCATGATATTAGTTACGCAGACTTGGAACTTAATTGGGAAACACGGGATGTCCACAAGGTCACAAAGCTTTAGCAACATACAATTATTTTAACAATATATTCAAAATTTTCTTCCACATGGGATCACAGAGGCTTTCTTCTGAAACTTGAGCAAATCCAGGCCTGACTTCAAATAGGAAACAAATTATTTACTAAGAGAGAGAGAAAGGACAAAAACCTTCAGAAACGTGCAATGGACATGTAAGAAGTAAAGCCAAATTGAGTAGAATCGTGTGGGACAAGAACCCAGTGCCTGTACAGATGCAGAGTGGCCACTTGAAATGTTGTCCCTTCTTTTGCTTCCACAGTTGTTGTCTGACCTATTGAGCTCATCTTGCAGTTTGAGTTTCCCTCCAGAATCTAGCGTCTGCACTTCTCCTGTCTTCAAAAGAATTCTCTTCCTGATGAAATGCATGGAACATGGACTCTTCTTCACCAACAAACTGCACTGTGAGAGACAAGTGACAGACCTCATGAAAACATATTTGATCCAAGTCCTAGCACCTGACAGATATCATTGTCTTTGGGACAAGAAGCATTGAGGATGTTGGAAAGTTAGGAGGTGATAGCAGCTGAACAGACTGCTTAATCACAGAGAATCACTGATTGAATACTATGGAAAAAAATCAATTTGCCTATTAAAGTGTCTGGTGGCTACATTCAAGAGCAAACCAGCAGATCTCCCTGTCTTGTCTCTCCACTTATTCTGCAGTTTGTCTTCCTTTCAATATTCCATTTTCCTTTTGAATATCACAAATGGATCAGCTCCCTCTATAAGGCACACCAGTGATTTCTAGACACATGCCTCTCACTGCATAAATCATTCCTTCCAGATGAGACTCTGATTCTTTTGTCATGCCTTACTCATTCTACAGCCTCTACATTCACTAATATCCGGGAGGCTGGAGGTCTTCCAGAATTCTCACATTGGGATTCGATTGGGCCACTGCAAAAATCTGAAAGCTTGCTAACGCTCCACTGGGCCACTGGAAAAATCCAAAGCTCACAAATGCTACTTTTTAGAACTCTCGCATGGTCTGTGCGCAGACTCTTCTCTTGATTCAAGTGGGCAACGATATAGACTTCAGCAGAACCGGCACCACTCATATCCCCCTTTACACTGGCGACACATTGACAAGCAGTTTCAAACTCCAGGGAGTGCATATCACCCACAAACTCTCAGGGTCCCAGAACACAATCTACACAATCAGGGAAGCTCACTTATGCCTTTACTTTCTGAGGAGGCTGAAGAGAGCTGGACTTTGCAAATCCACATCATATCATTGTACAGATGTGTGGTAGAGACCATTCTAACAAGCTGAAACTTGGCTAATGGATGGGGCTGCCACTGGGAGCTGAACGTCCAAGGATATATGGTGTATCGGAAAGATAGGTTTGTTAGCAGAGAGGGTGGTGTGGCTCTGTGTGTAAGAAATAATGAATCATTGGAAAGAGACTATATAGGATTAGAAGGTGTTGAATCTCTATGGGTTGAGTTAAGAAATGAGAAGGGTAAAAGGACCCTAATGGCAGTTGTATACACGCCTCCAACAGCAGCTGGGAGGTGGATTACAAATTACAGCAGGTGACAGAAAAGGCGGGTCAGAAATGCAATGTCATGATAATCGTTGGGGCTTTTAACATGAAAGTGGATTGGCAAAACCAGGCCAGTACTGGACCACAAAGGAGAGAATTTGTAGACTATCAAAGGGATGGCTTTTTAGAACAGCTTGTTGTTGAGCCCACTAGGGAATCGGCTATGCTCGATTGGGTGTTGTGCAATGATTTGGATGTGATAAGAAAGCTTAAGGTTAAGGAACCCTTAGGGAACAGTGATCACAATATGATCGAGTTCACTTTGAAATTTGAGAGAGAAAAAACAAAATCTAATGTGTTGGTATTGCAGTGGAATAAAGCAAATTGCAATGGCATGAGAGGGGAATTGACTGAAGCTGAATAGAAAGGGACATTTGGAGGAAGGCAGCAGAGCAGCAATGGCTGGAGTTTCTGCGAAAAATGAGGGAAGAGCAAGACAGATATATTGCAAATAGGTAGAAATTTTCAAAGGGAAGAAGGACACTACCGTGGCTGACAAGTAAAGTCAGAGCCAAAGTAAAAGAGTACAAGGAAGACAGAGGTAGTGGGAAGATAGAGGATTGGGGAGTTTTTAAAAACTTGTAGAAGGAAACTAAGAAGGACATTGGGAAGTAAAAGATGAATTATGAAAGGAAGCTTGTGACTAACATCAAAGAAGATTTCTTCAGCAGTTTGAACGGGGCACAACTGCGCAAGCACATGAAAGTTGGCCCGTGAAGCAGCGGGAGAATTTTAAAAGCAAGCAGATTAACAGAGCGGGCGACGGAGACAGAGTAGGAAGGCTTTGGCTCAAGAGGCTTCAGCGAGCAGAGGCTGAGTACGAGCTTGCTCCCATTTAGGTAAAGCTGGGTAAGCTCCTTTAGTTGATCTAATTAGCTTAGGAGTAGGTAATGGAGGCAGCAGTTAGGGCAGTCGAGTGCTCCGTTTGCAGTATGTGGGAAGTCAGGGCAAACACAATTGTCCCTGATGACTACACTTGTGAAAGGTGCATCCAGCTGCAGCTCCTGACAAACCGAGTTAGGGAACTGGAGCTGGAACTGGATGAAGTTCGGATCATTCGGGAGGCAGAGGCAGAAATAAACAGGAGTTACAAGGAGATAATCACCCCTAAGAGTCAGGAGGCAGGTAGCTGGGTGACTGTCAGGAGAGGGAAGGGGAATAGACAAAATGAGCAGAGCACCCCTATGACCGTTCCCATCAATAATATGTATATCGTTTTGGATACTGTTGATGGGGACGACCTACCAGGGACAAGCTGAAGTGATTGCATCTCGGGCACCGAGACTGGACCATCAGCTCAGAAGGGATGGAGGGAAAAGAGAGGAGCAGTAGTGATAGGGGATTCGATAGTTAGGGGGACAGATAAGAGATTCTGTGGAAGAGATCGAGAACCATGGATGGTCTGTTGCCTCCCTAGTGCCAGGGTACCACGATATCTTGGATTGAGTTCTCAGTATTCTCAAAAGGGAGGGTGAGCAGCCAGATGTTGTGGTCCATGTAGGTACCAATGACATGTGTAGGAAGAGTGAGGAGGTCCTGAAAGGTGAGTTAGGGAGTTAGGCACCAAGTTAAAGGACAGGACCTCCAGGATAGCAATCTCAGGGTAGCTACCAGTGCCACATGCAGGCAGGTTTAGAAATAGTAAGATAGCGCCGATGAATACATGGCTGAAGACATGGTGCAGGAGGGAGGGCTTCAGATTTATAGATAATTGGGCAGTTTTCCAGGGAAGGTGGGACCTGTTCCGGCGGGACGGTTTACATCTGAACTGGATGGGGAAAAATTTTCTTGCAGGTAGGTTTGCTAGAGAGGCTCCAGTGGATTTAAACTAGATACAAGGACGGAGGGGAACCAGAGTGTAGGAACAGATGTATGGAACAAGGAAGAAAAAGAAGATAGTAAAGTTGTTTGCACCGTTAGTGATATACAGAGAGTAAGAGGTGGAGAATTTCTTAAATGCATTTATTTTAATGCTAGGAGCATTGTAAGAAAGGTGGAAGAGCTTAGAGTATGGATTGATACCTGTGAATATGTTGTAGCTATTAGTGAAACATGGTTGCAGGAGGGGTGTGATTGGCAACTAAATATTCCTGGAATTCGTAGCTTCTGGTGTGATAGAATCAGAGGGGGAGGTGTTGCATTGCTTGTCAGAGAAAATATGACAGTGGTGCTCTTGCAGGATAGATTAGAGGGCTAATCTAGGGAGGCTGTTTGGGTGGAATTGAGGAATGGGAAAGGTGTAGTAACACTTATAGGGTTGTATTATAGACCACCTAATGGGGAGCGAGAATTGGAAGAGCAAATTTGTAGCAGATATTTGTAGTAAGCACAGTGTTGTGATGGTGGGAGATTTTAATTTTCCACATATGG
The DNA here is from genome assembly GCF_048418815.1 of Hemitrygon akajei. Classification (NCBI taxonomy): domain Eukaryota; kingdom Metazoa; phylum Chordata; class Chondrichthyes; order Myliobatiformes; family Dasyatidae; genus Hemitrygon; species Hemitrygon akajei. The sequence continues at coordinate 53,375,432 of NC_133148.1, forward strand.
ACTGGGAAGCCCATACTGTAAAAGGGCTGGATGGTTTGGAGTTTGTAATATGTGTGCAGGATAGTTCTTTGCAGCAATACATAGAGGTACCAACTAGAGAAGGGGCAGTGTTGGACCTCCTGTTAGGGAATCAGATAGGTCAGGTGACAAAGATATGTGTTGGGGTCCAGTGATCACAATGCCATTAGTTTGAATATAATTATGGAGAAGGATCGGACTGGACCCAGGGTAGAGATTTTTGATTGGAGAAAGGCTAACTTTGAGGAGATGTGAAAGGAATTAGGAGTGGATTGGGACAATTTGTTTTATGGGAAGGATGTAATAGAGAAATGGTGGTCATTTAAAGGTGAAATTTTGAGGATACAGAATCTTTATGTTCCTGTTAGGTTGAAAGGAAAGGTTAAAAGTTTGAGAGAGCCAAGGTTTTCAAGGGATATTGGAAACTTGGTTTGGAAAAAGAGAGATATCTACAATAAATGAGGTGCTCGAGGAATATAAAGAATGTAAAAAGAATCTTAAGAAAGAAATTAGAAAAACTAAAAGAAGATATGAGGTTGCTTTGGCAGGTAAGGTGAAAATAAATCCAAAGGGTTTCTACAGTTATATGAATAGCAAAAGGATAGTGAGGAATGAAATTGTTCCCTTAGAGAATCAGAGTGAACAGCTCTGTGTGGAGCCAAAAGAGATGGGGGAAATTTTGAACAATTTCTTTTCTTCGGTATTCACTAAGGTGAAGGATTTTGAATTGTGTAAGGTAAGGGAAACAAGTAGGGTAGTTATGGAAACTATGATGATTACAGAAGAGGAAATCCTGGCGCTGATAAAAGTGGATAAGTCTCTGTGTCCTGACAGGATTTCCCTAGGATGTTGAGGGGAGTTAGTGTAGAAATAGCAGGGGTTCTGACAGAAATATTTCAAATGTTATTAGAAACGGGGATAGTGCTGGAGGATTGGCCTAATTGCTCATGTTGTTCCATTGTTTTAAAAGGGTTCTAAGAGTAAACCTAGCAATTATAGGCCCGTAAGTTTGATGTCAGTGATGGGTAAATTAATGGAAAGTATTCTTAGAGATGGTATATATAATTATCTGGATAGACAGGGTCTCATTAGGAACAGTCAACATGGATTTGTGCGTGGAAGGTCATATTTGACAAATCTTATTGAATTTTTTGAAGAGGTTACTAGGCAAGTTGACAAGGGTAAAGCAGTGGATGTTGTCTATATGGACTTCAGGAAGGCCTTTGACAAGGTTCCACATGGAAGGTTAGTTAGGAAGGTTCAATCGTTAGGTTTTAATATCCATGTAGTAAAATGGATTCAACAATGGCTGGATAGGAGATGCCAGAGAGTAGTGGTGGATAACTGTTTGTCAGGTTGGAGGCCGGTGAATAGTGGTGAGCCTCAGGGATCTGTACAGGGTCCAACATTGTTTGTCATATAAATTCATGATCTGGATGATGGGGTGGTAAATTGGATTAGTAAGTATGCAGATGATACTAAGATAGGTGGTGTTGTGGATAATGAAGTAAATTTTCAAAGCTTGCAGAGAGATTTAGGCCAGTTAGAAGAGTGGGCTGAAAGATGGCAGATGGAGTTCAATGCTGATAAAGTGTGAGGTGCTACATTTTGATAGGACTAAGCAAAATAGGACATACATGGTAAATGGTAGGGCATTGAAGAATGCAGTAGAACAGAGTGATCTAGGAATAATGGTGCATAGTTCACTGAAGGTGGAATCTCATATTGTTGGGTGGTGAAGAAAGCTTTTGATATGCTGGCCTTTATAAATCAGAACATTGAGTATAGGAGTCAGGATGTAATGTTAAAATTGTACAAGGCATTGGTAAGGCCAAATTTGGGGTATTGTGTACAGTTCTGGTCACTGAATTATAGAAAATATGTCAACAAAATAGAGAGAGTACAGAGGGGATTTACTAGAATGTTACCTGGGTTTCATCACCTAAGTTACAGAGAAAGGTTGAACAAGTTAGGTCATTATTCTTTGGAGCATAGAAGATTGAGGGGGTCTTGATAGAGGTATTTAAAATTATGAGGGGCATAGATAGACGATGAGGATAGGCTTTTTCCATTGAGAGTAGGGGAGATTCAAACAAGAGGACATGAGTTGAGAGCTAGGGGCAAAAGTTTAGGGGTAACACGAGGAGGAATTCTTTACTCAGAGAGTGGTAGAGGGAGGTTCGATATTGTCATTTAAAGTAAAATTGGATAGGTATATGGACAGGAAAGGAATGGATGGTTATGGGCTGAGTACAGGTCGGTGGGACTAGGTGAGAGTAAGTGTTCAGCATGAACTAGAAGAGCTGAGATGGCCTGTTTCTGTGCAGTAATTTTTATATGGTTATAAGATGCTAAAAACTTTTTTAAGTACATAAGGGTAAAAGACAGTTGAGGGTAGATATAGGACCAATACAAAATGATGCTGGAGATATTGTAATGAGAGATGCACAGATAGCAGAGGAACTGAATGCATATTTTGCATCAGTCTTCACAGCAGAAGAAGTCTGCAGTATACTGGACATTCAAGAGTGTCAGGGAAGTGAGAATTGTGCAGTGAAAATTACGACATGAGAAGTTGCTCAGGAAGCTTAATGGTCTGAGGGTGGCTAAATTTCCTGGACCTGATGGAATGTACCCTGGGGTTCTGAAGGAAGTAGCTGGAGAGATTGTGGAGGTGTTAACGATGATCTTTCAAGAATCAATAGATTCTGGCATTGTACCGGATGACTGGAAAATTGCAAATGGTACTGCGCTATTTAAGAAGGGTGGGAGGGAGCAAAAAGGAAACTATAGACCTGTTAGCCTGAGTCAGTAGTTGGGAAGTTGTTGGAATCAATTGTTAGTGATGGAGGCATATGAAATGATAGGCCAAAGCCAGCATGGTTTCCTGAAAGGAAAACCCTGCCTGATTAACCTACTGCAATTTGTTGAGGAAATTACCAGCAGGGTAGACAAAAGAGGTCCAGCAGATGTGCTGTTCTTGGATTTTCGGAATGTTTTTGACAAGGTGTCTTTCATGACGCTGTTTAGCAAGATAAGAGCCCATGGAATTACAGGGAAGTTACCAACATGGGTGGAGCATTGGCTGGTCGGCAGAAAACAGAGAGTGGGAAAAAAAGAGATCCTGTCCTGGCTGGTTGCTGGTTTCCAGTGGAGTTCGACAGGGATCGGTGTTGGGACAGCTACTTTTTTACGATGTATGTCAATGATTTGGACTATGGTATTAGTGGATTTGTGGCTAAATTTGTCGATGATACAAAGATAGATGGAGGAGCAGGTAGTATTGAGGAAATTGAGAGCCTGCAGAGAGACTTAGATAGTTTAGGGGAGTGGGTAAAGAAGTGGCAAATGAGATACAATTTTGGAAAGTATATGGTCATGCACTTTGGTGGAAAAATAAATGGGCAAACTATTATTTAAATGGAGAAAGAATTCAAAATACAGAGATGCAAAGAAACTTGGGAGTCCTTGTGCAAGTTACGCTAAAGGTTAACCTCCAGGTTGAGTCAGTTGTGAAGAAGGCGAATGCAATGTTGGCATTCATTTCTAGAGGTATAGAATATAAGAGCTGGGATGTGATGTTGAGACTTAATAGGGCACTTGTAAAACCACACTTGGAGTATTGTGTGCAGTTTTGAGCTCCTTATTTTAGAAAGGATATACATTACTGATATTGGAGAGGGTTCAGAGAAGATTCACGAGAATGATTCCGGGAATGAGAGGGTTACCATATAAGGAACATCTGGCAGCTCTTGAGCTGTATTCCCTAGTTCAGGAGAATGAGGGGGGATCTTGTAGGAACATCCAAATCCTAAAAAGCCTGAACAGATTAGATCTGGCAATTTATTTCTCATGGTAAGGGGCTCTATGACTTCAGGATTGAAGGACATCCTTTTAGCACTGAGATGCAGAGGAATTACTTTAGTCAGAGGGTGGCAAATCTGTGAAATTTGTTACCATGAGTGACTCTGGAGGCCAAGTCATTGGGTGTATTTAAGGCAGAGATAGATATGTTTTTGATTAGCCAGGGTGTCAAAGGGTATGGGATGAAAGCAGGGGAGTGGGGATGACTGGATGAATTGGATCAGGCCATGACTGAATGGCAGAATGGCCTATTTCTGCTCCTAAATCCTATGGTTTTATGGTTTTATGCATCACTGCTTGGTGATGCAAAGTAACTTTCACAACATATGCCAGTAACATTAAACCTAATTCTGGTTCTGATTCTTCTGGTACAGAAACTGTACTGTGGCAGACAGGTGGGCTCTGCAATGGAGTATACTACTAGACTCCCCACTAGTAGCTTATTGAGTAGTCCAGACTGCCCACTACATAAGCCAGCCCTCCATCAAGGACATAGAAACAGAAAGGTTTTGGAAAAGGGCCAGTAATATCATGAAGTATCTCACCCATCATGGCTGTCCTATATCAGAGAAGATGCTATGCAATATCCATGCCAGGACCACCAGACTCAAAAACAGTTATTTTTCCCAAGCAGTAAGGCTGATCAACACCCCCATCCTCTAACCCCACCACTACTTTATTCTTTCCACTCAGTCACCTTATGTACAGCCTCACATCACTTTATGGAATACAAAAAGTCTACTTATGAATGTAACTTATTTTTAATTATTATTGTGTTCTTTATCTTATTGTGGTTTTTGTGTGCATCAGATTTGGAGTAACAATTATTTTGTTCTTGTTTACATCTGTGTGCTGAAAATCGCATGAAACAATCTTGAATCTTGAGTCCTGGAGCCTTTGTGATTAGAAATACCTTCATAGATGTTCTCTCCACTTCCTCCTTTCCAAACAAAATAATTCCTGCTGCTCCATTGTCTAACCGATGTCCAGTATTCCTAGAATTATCCTAATAATCTCTCAGGGTGGCTCTTCGCTCCTCGATACTGTGTTCTGAATTATGGATAATACATACCTAGGGATAACATAAACATATATAAAACTGCTTCTTCTTTTGCCAGAATCAGTCTTACATATGAATAGACATCATTGTTTCCTTCCCTCTTACATCCTGATTATTTGGGCTGTAAAGGGATTACTAACAAATGAGATGATGTCATCAGTGGGTTCCCTGTACATTTTGACTGTTCTTGCTGTGGAGATGGTGTGAAAACTATATACTATATATATATAACTATATATAACATGACAAGTTATACTGTGTCATGAGTATAACTCTCACATCCCTGTGGCTGCCAGTGATACATAAATAACATTAATATTAAAAATTGCTGTTAGTGATGTGATACTTGCACACCCAGACTGTGAGGCTCACATCATTGTTGGTGTCTGTGAGGTGGGTGAAATGACAATGTAGGAACAGACATCAGATTCCAAGTGCAGATGGTGCATGTCATACAGACAGTAGCATTCCCAATGGCCTGGGTACAGTTGTCCTCCATTGTGCCAGAGATTGCAGTGTGGGAGTTGCTGTCACAGCATCTTCACTGAAGTGTGTGGTACATTCTGTAGATAGTATACACTGCATTCACAGTATATCAGTGGTGGAGAGAATGAACTGGGGTGAGGGTGTACAAACCATATACATCACCAAATGTACCAACATGTGAGATGACAACAATCAAGTCTACACATCTGTAAAATAGCAAAAGAGCAAAGAATGGCCAAAGTACAGTCCCATCAAAAAGAGATCAGATCAAGCCTCTGCAGTCCTGCCACATGCAGGTGTGAACGATGATGGATCATTAGAAGGGAATGAAATGAGTCGACTCCAATAGAACCAACTTCCAGGAGGTGGAGCCTGGAACATGAGAGCTAAAGACAAGGCATGAATGCTTTGTGATGAGCTTCCCTCAGAAACGGTATGAAACAGTTCAGATTAGATTAGGTTGGTTTATGGCCGTCTACACCGGGGTGCAATCAAATTCCTTCTTCACGTGAAGCTGGTAGAGCTGCCAATATAAATGATGATAGGACATAAATCTATAAGCAGTAAAACAGCACAATGGTAAAAGGATTGTTGTGCAGTGTGAGCTAATGCCACAAAACAACACACTGCAATGACAGAAACAGAATAAAGAAGAGAATGGTATGAGAATGTGGCAGCACCACCAGGAAGGAGATGTGAAAGCATTGATCAGATCAGGAGACTGATATCAAAGGGCATAGGTGCTCTTCAGCCCAGACATTCAGTGGTAACACCCTCTGAAAGGTTTTACTGTCTTTCTGTAGCAGCAGTGTTTGGGCTATAGTTAGAGGTAACACGTTCTTTGGAATTTGAGCCATCCAATGAGGGGAGTGTGTTTTCTGGCTGTGTGCCTGACACCCAGGTGATCTGGGGCTTTTGTTCAGTGGAAGATGGAGAGAGAAGATGCCAGAAAAGAGAGGTCATGAACACCAGAAAGGAGTGGACTTGGAGTGGGGGTGGGAGTCAAGGAAGCCCGGGGAAATTGATGGAGGACCAGAGGAAGAGAAAATGTGAGGTCCAACTTGTGCACATTAGACTATTTCATTAAGATGAGCCATTTTCTTTATGTTATACATTACTAAGCCTTTAGTCAAATTAAGAATTATAAAGCTAAATCATTTAATTGCATATGGCGTACTGTCTGTTAGTTGTGGTACTGATTTATAACAGGGTAACACATCACACAGCATCCACACAAACAGGATGTTTTACACCTCAATTTCACATGTTTAGCAAGGCCAGAGATCATCTTCCCTAGACTTACACAGCTGACAGAACCGAAGTGTTACACAGGTTTTCCAGCTTCTCGACCTTCCCCAGAAGGTAGCAGAGTGGAAAGGGAATGGTCAGCATGGTATGCATCCTTGACAACACCACGAGTCTTCCTGAGGCAATGCACCGTGAAGACTGACTGAATGGGAGGAATTCACAAGCTTCTGATGGACTGGGCTGTGTTTAACACTCTTTTCAGGTTCAGATAGTCAAGAGCAGAGAAGTTGCCATACAGGATTGTGATGCAACCTGTCCAAGTGCTTTCCACATGAGTCTGTAGAAATTTCAGCGATTCCTGGCAGACATACTAAATCTCAGACACCTAACAAAAGGAATATGCTGAATGTCTTTCTTGATCACATCATCAGTGTGAAGGGACCTGGTGAGGTTTCTGGTGATATGGGTACCGAGGAACTTGAAGCTGTTGAATATTTCAACAGCAGCTCTGTCAATGAGTTGGTGCTATACCTGGCCACACAGTTATGGGTCTACAGTGAATCGATCCAGACAGACGGTGGATCTCATGGGTCAGTGCTGGGCCACTTGCTGTTAGTCATCCACATCAAAGATTTCGGTAAGAATATACAAGGCATCATTAGGAAGTTTGTAGATGACCTTAAAGTAAGTAGCAAAGTGAACTGTGAAGATGATCAAAACTTACAGGAGTATGTTGATTAGTTGAGCAAATGGGCAGAGCATTAGTATCTGGGTTTAAATTCAGATAAGTATGAAGTGTTGCATTCTGGAAAGACAAACCGAGATTTGCTGAGAGTGCTATCAGGGTTATATAATATGGTGAGGAATGGTTTTAGCACACTGGTCTTATTTAGACAGAACATTGTTTCTGAATGCTGGCTGGTCATGGAGTGGTTGTAAAAGGCACCGGTGAGGCTGCACTTGCAGTATTGTGTTCATTTTATTCACCAAGCTGCAAGAAAGATATCATTACACCAGAAACAATGCAGAAAAGTTTTACAAGGATGCTGCCAGAACTCTAGAGATTGAGTTCTAGGGAGAGGTTGCACAGGCTAAGGCTTTACTCCATGGAGTGTAGGAGAATGAGAGGAGATTTAATAAAGTCAGAATCAGAATGAGGTTTGTTATCACCAGCATGTGTCGGTTTGTTATCACCAGCATGTGTCTTTAAATTTGTTAACTTAGCAGCAGCAGTTCAATGCAATACATAATATAGGTGAGGAAAAAAATTAGTCATAAATAAATAAATGTGAATCAATTACAGTATACATATATGGAATTGATTAAAATCATGCAAAAACAGGAAGAATATATATTTTAAAAAGTGAGGTAGTGTTTGTGGGTTCAATGTCCCTTTAGGAATTGGATAGCAGAGGGGAAGAAGCTGTTCCTGAATCACTGAGTGTGAGCCTTCAGGCTTCTGTATCTCCTACCTGATGGTAACAATGAAAAAAAGGATTCCTGGGTGCTGGGGGTCCTTAATGGATGCTGCCTTTCTGAGACAATGCTTCTTGAAGATATCCTGTGCACTTTGTACCCAAGATGGTGTTGACTAAATTTATGACCCTCTACAGCTTCTTTCGATCCTGTGCAACACCCCCACCCCCAACCCCGCCAGTGATGTACCCTGTCAGAATGCTCTCCATGGTACATCTATAGAAGTGTTTGAATGTTTTGTTGACATACCAAATCACTTCAAACTCCTAATGAAGTATAGTCACTGTCTTGCCTTCTTTATAACTGTATTGATGTGTTGGGACCAGGTTAGGCTCTCAGAGATCTAGACACCTAGGAACCTGAAACTGCTCACTCTTTCCTCTTCTGATCCCTCTATGAGGATTGGTATATGTTTCTTCATGTTGCCCTTCCCAAAGTCCACCTCAGCTCTTTTGTCTTACTGACGTTTACTGCAAGGTTGTTGCAGCAACACCACTCCCCAAATAGCAAGGACACAACTGTGATGAATCCATTCAGACTTTTACCTAAGGTTGGAGAATCAAGAACTAGAGCACATAGGTTTCAGTTGAGACGGGAAAGATTTAATCGGAACTTAAAGGATTTTTTAAACAGAAATTGTGGAAAATTTGTAAAATATACTACCAGATGAAGTGGTTGAGTTTAGTAAATAACAACTTTTGAAAGCACTTGGATAGGTACATGGAGAGGAACATTTTGGATGGTTATGGGTCAAACACTGGGAAATGGGGCTATCTTGATCGCAATGGACAACTTGTGCTAAAGGCCTGTTTTATGCTGTGAGACTTTATCAATCTGCACTGAGAGCAATTTACAGTAACCAATTAACCAACCAACAAGCATGTCTTTGGGGCTTGGAGGAAATCATGTTGCAATGTGAAATATTCACCTCAAGAGCTCCTTTAGTCGCAGGACATTCTGGCACAATGGACTCCTCCTGTGCACTGTTTCACCAGAGACTACCTACAATCCGTCTGTGACTGGCTGTAACACTGACACCCAGTGGCTGGCTCGAGGATGCTATTACAGCAGCCAGTTCGACTGAAAGCTCAATACTGTACCTTTTTTCAGAGGTGTTCCTCTGATCTGCAGTGGATGTAGATTGTCACTACAAAGTAACAAATGTTTTCTGTCAAGTCAGCTTGAATCTAGACTCTAGAGACTGCAGATGCTGGAATTCAAAACAACGCACAATCTGCTGGAAAGAAACTGTTGAATCCCTGCAGCAGGTCAGTTCGAATTAGCATCTGGGTTACCACAGGCAGAATGTAATCATCACCAAAGCAAAATAAAACCTGCTCAGGTTACATTGCAGAGAAAAAATACTCTTGAAAACACCAAACAGACAATACCTATGGTGCATCAGTGCTGGTGGGAATGAAATGGAGTGTAGCTAGGCAGGCCATACACACACATCACCAAGTGTGCCAACTCATGAGATGTTAATGCCCAATTCAACATAATTGCAAAATAGTTAAATTGACAAAATTTGCCGAAGTCCTATCAAATCCATATTAAAGCCACTGTCTAAATGCACGGTGTTGCTGTTGGTTCACATTGTCCAATTATTTTACACTGATGGCTATCAATGGATGCAAATGCACCTCTGTAATCCTTGCTGATGAACAGGGGATGATAACCCAGAACAGTCTGCTTCAGATTGGGAAGTGGGAGAGCAGAACCCATAATCAGAAAATAGCGAGGCAGTCAGTGACGAACAGAAAACACAGGTAAATGTTATGAAATAAAATGAGGTGACTGGCAGGTTATCAAACCCTGGAAGTTTATACAGGGGAATCTGCAAAGAAGCAGGAGGAAAGAAAGTGAGTCAAGCTGGGAATGGAGAGAAAGAGTGATGGGGAGAGGAAAGAATGAATGAGTTGGAGAATGAATGGATCAGATATAGTGAGACAAAAAGAAAGATGACATAGCAGAAGAGAGACTGAAAGAGAGAGAGAATAAAAACAATAAAGAAATTGACCACGAGGAAAATGGAGATGAAATGGAAAGAGATCAGGAGAATGAGTGGGAAAGGTAATGATTTGCTGAAGACAAGAGGAAATAAGGATTGTATACAATGTCCTATGGTAGAGCCCTACACTGTCAGTGAGTTACTGACTGGTGAATGAATCTCATACCCTTTCTCTGACATATCGATCCAAAGAGCTACTGCAGGCTTCTGGCACAGTGGATTATCCTGTACACTATTTCACCCACCTTGTCCAGCAGTCCCTCTGTTTGACTGTTACACTGAGTCCCAGAAAATGTCAGTTACTATTAGAACACAAATTTGACTGAATCATCAATTATTAGAGGTGTTGCTGACCTTCAGAGTTTGCAGATTTATCATTGCAAATCACCAAATTCCATCCATCAAATTGACTTCAGTCCATTGCTATCTGATCTACCACAAGCAGAGTGAAATTGTCACTGAGAGAAAAATAACTGTACATATTGTAAATCATAAATAAAAAACTCCTGAAGATACATGACAGGTCAGTCATATCTGTGGAGGGAGAAACAGCCCAATATCTCAAGTCAAAGCCTTTCTCTAGAGCTGAAAAAACTGATATTTAAATGTTTTTAAAAAACAGGAGCTAAAAGAGCTGAAAAAAATTTCATCTCACTATGATCTCCGCTTTCCATGGAGAAAAGACCATGTAAATAAATTCATAGAGGCACCATTGCTCCACGTCTCTAAATTAAATCTGTTTGGCAGAAAAAAAAACTTCTTCTCACCAGAGACACTGATTACATTCCATGTATCTGTGAGAAATATTATTGATGCATTCTTGAATGAACAACGAGTTTGGAAATGTTTTTCCATACCAGTCTCTTCTGATGTCTCTCCACAATCCTTTACCTAATCGGGACAGAGTTTCCTCCTTTTAGTTATTAGCTAAAGAAACACTTACAATTGATTTGTTTCACCATCCCTGAAGAGATGAAGTCATAGAATGATACTGCAATGAAAAAAGTCCCTTCATCCTGGAGTCCATGCCATTATCAACCACACAGTTACGTTAATCCAATTATTAGTCCCATTATTTTAATTCTCACATTCTCAACAATTTACACCCCCAGATCACCAACCCCTTCCCCCATTTGGCTACCTCAGAACACTTCACCTGTACATGAAGGGTAATTTATACTTTGTCAATTAACTGACAAGCAAAAGGGACGCAATGGTAGTGTAGCGGTTAGCGCAATGCTATTATAGCTCAGGGCATTGGAGTTCAGAGTTCAGTTCCGATGTCATCTGTAAGGAGTCTGTACCTCCTTCCCATGGAATACGCAAGTTTTCCCTGTGTGCTCCAGTTTCCTCCCACAGTCCAAAGATGAACTGTTAGGTAAATTGTCCCATGATTAGGCTAGGATTAAACTGGGGGTTGTTGGGTGACATGGTTCAAAGGACAGGAAGAGCCTAATCTTCACTCTATCTCAATAAATAAATAAATGTTAGGGAAATGGCAGGAGATCAAGAGCAATTACAGGGATGATGTGCAAATTCCACACAGACAGAACTTTCTTGTTTTGAGGACTAAGCAGATAACTCAACAGAAAGGATAGTCTTCAACACCATTTCCACGTCACAGTATTGCCAAACTGCCTTGAAAATTCTTGGGTCTATTCTTTTAGACTATAAACCCCATGAACAGCAGTGCCTCCATCCAATGCTTGTCTATTAGAGATAGACAAGGGATTCAATGGTCTTGGGAGTGATAACAATGTCTGGTGCAGGGGAAAACCTTTAAGAGTGACTGGGATCCCTGTAGTGACCCGTGGCCACTGGCTGTCCATGTAATTCATCTGAATTCAGGACTTTCCTGCTGCATTGGAGCTCTTCCCCAGGATAACAGGGAAATTCCTCAACCATCAACCCACAGAACCAATGTCACTCTAACCTCAACCAGTGAGCTACTGTACATAGACTATGTTTCTGTATCTGCTGTTCAGAGGCCGCACTCCGAGTCAGCATCACTGAAATGTATGAATTGTCAGATCGTAAGTGTGAACACAACTGTTATTGTTACTGAATATGTGTTGTGTTATTGAGTTTGATAAACGTCGGTCTGCAAAGTCATAAGGACATGTCTATTTTTGGTGGGATCAGTCGGCGGGTGGTGGGGGAAGAATACAACAGCCTGATTTAAGACCATGTTTTATCTTATTAGTACAGTTAGGGTATTTTTATTTTTTGCAGGTTTTTCAAAATGGAAAATGTTCCTTTAATTACATTATACCATCAAATATTTCATTTTTGCTGTTTAAAATAGAAAATTTAGTTGATTAAGTCAGGCTTGTTGAATTAGCCAACAGGATTTGGCTTGATAACATCTCTTGTTCAAGAGAGCTCAGGGAAAGTATGGGGAGCCATTTCTTCAGTGAGAGCACATGTTAAAAGAGGGAGAATGGAAATGGTCAATGACCATCAGAGAAGAACATGGTGAGACTGTCCAACTGAAGATCGATTATGCAACAATGAGCTCCAATGATTATGTGCACAACATAGACTATTATTTTTATAGAAATATGATGGGCCTTTTCTTTATTTTGTATCATATAGTATTACTCTGCTTGTTATAGTTTTAACTTTTTTGTCGATACATTTTTGATCTAAGTTTATACTGGCTTGAGTTAAGTTATCGTCTCCTGGCAAACAATAAATTTGTATGGACGTGTCAGTGATCACACAGTAACATCCTTGGTTTTCCTTGGAAGGAACATTTAAACTTTTATGGTTGTGTATACCTGAAATCATACTTACCCTAGAAAAGTTTATTCCCATGCATTGTTGAGTCATGTTGCTGTTAGTTTGTGTTCAGTGTCATAGCAGACTCATTATGAGCCAACAGTGAGAGGGTTGCATATAAATCACAATAGGAAATTCAAAGTAAATTTATTATCAAAATATATATTATGTCATTATATACAACCCTGAGATTCATTTTCCGGTGGGCATATTCAGTAAATCCAAGAAGCAAAATGGATTCAATGAAAGACCATACCCAGTATGATGGACAAACAAGCAATTGGGCAAATACAAAAGAAAAAAATAAATAATAATAATAATAATAATAATAATAATAATAATAATAATAATAATAATAATAATAATAATAATAATAATAATAATAATAATAATAAATAAGGAATAAATATTGAAAACATAAGATGAAGTGTCCTTGAAACTGAGTCCATCGAATATATAGAAGAGTACAGCACAGGAACAGGCCATTCAGCCCACAATATTGTGTCAAACCAGCTAAAAAGCAAATCAAAAACACCCATACTAATCCCTCCAACCTACATCATGTCCATATCCTTCATTCTTCCTTACGTACATGTGCCTATCCAAATGTCTCTTAAAAGCCTCTAATGTATTTGCCTCTACCACCATACCAGGCAGTGCATTCCAGGATTCCATGACTCTCTGAGTAAAAAGCTTACCTGTCACATCCTCTTTGAACCTATTCCCTCACACCTCCAATGCAGGCCCTTTGCTCTTAGACATTTCAACCCTGGGAAACAGATACTCACTGTCCACTCCATCTATGCCTCCCATAATCTTGCAAACCTCTATCAGATCTCCCCTCAACCTCCGACACTCCAGACAAAACAATACAGGTTTATCCAGCCTCTTGTGCTGCCTCTAAACCAGGCAGCATCCTGGTAAACCACTTCTGCACCCTCTCCAAAGCCTAATCATCCTTCGTATAGTGGGATGAACAGAACTGTACGCAATACTCCAGATGTGGCCGAACCAGAGTTTTATAAAGTTGCAACAAAATCTCCTGACTTTTGAACTCAATGCATCTACTAATAAAATCAAGCATTCTATAAGCCTTCTTAACCACCTTATTGACCTGCGTAGTCACTTTCAAGGAGCTATGAACTTGGATACTAAGATCTCTCTGCTCAGCAACATTGTTAAGGAAGATCAACTGCTATCCTCTGTTTTCAATGTGCAATACAGTTCTGAATCCAAACAGCTAATTTGCTGTGTATCCCATGTATCTTAATCTTCCGGATTAGCCTCCCATGAGGAACTTTGTCATATGCCTAACTAAAATCCTTGTAGACAATGTCCACTGCCCCACTCTCATCAGTCTGTCTTGTCATCTTGTCAAAAAATCAGTCAAGTTGGTAATGCATGACCTGCCACACACAAATCCATGCTGGCTCTCCCTAATTAGGCGATGTGTTTCCAAGTGCTCATATATCCTCTCCCTAAGAATTTTCTCCAGCAATATCCCTACAATTGTCGTGAGACTCACTCGTCTACAGTTCCCAGGATTTTCCCTTATTCCCTTCTTAAAAAAAGGTGCAACATAATCACTTGCTGGTCTTCCAGTGGGAAAGATCGTGGACAAGGGCCCAGCAATCTCTTTGCTTGCTGTCCCAACCACGGATTCGGCAGTGCATCTGATGTGGCAATTGTGCTCCTGAATATGCATGTGTCAGCTAATTATTGTTTCATAGTGATAGTATTTAACTCCATTCTTTTTGGCGTAGTGCTTGTTGAGATTTGAACCTGGCACTGCAACACTTTGGAGAGGGAGAGGGAGGGAGGGGGAGGGAGAGGGAGGGAGGAAAGGGGAGGGAGAGGGAGGGAGAGGGAGAGGGAGGGAGAGGAAAAGAGAGAGAGAGAGAGAGAGAGAGAGAGAGAGAGAGAGAGAGAGAGAGAGAGAGAGAGAGAGAGAGAGAGAGAGAGAACAATGGTTGAACAGCTCACCGCAGGCAATTGGACTCAGATGTTTGCGATTTCCGTGCTCATGGCCACCGTCCATGAACTTGCTGTGGACAGCTAGTATCAGCTGACAGCCATTAACGTTCTTGCCAATGACAGCCTCTGGCTGTCCCAGTCCCACTCTCAGCATCTGACAGGTCCTGTTGTTCTGCTGCCCTGACAATCTCTGCTACTAATGCTTCCGTTCCTGTGCCCAGACCTGAACTGCCTCCCACCTTCGGACCCACACAGACACTCACATCCTTGCGGGAACCAAGTATTGCATCACCAGGCAGATATTCCGGTGGTCCCAATGGCAGTAGGAATTTTATTACCCAATGTGAGCTGACATTGTAAGCCCAGCCTGGTTGTTTTGGTGATGATCCGTGAATACTGGCGTACCTGGTCAATCTTCCAGATGGACCTCCACTCAGGCTGTCCAATGCTTTATGGGAACAAGGATACACTGCAGTCCAGTTGTTCTGACAATTTGTGGCAAAGTTAAGGAGGGCATTTTATCTTCCAGTATGGGGTCAGGAGGCTGCCCATCTACTCTGGGACCTGCACCAAGGCAGAGGAGTGGTAAGAGCCTACACAGTTAAATTCTGTATGCTTGCAGTAGGGACAAAATGGAATGAGAGATCTCTCATTACTGCCTTCCAGCATTGACTGAACACCGGGGTCCATCATGAGACCGATGTCCATATGAACAGAATAGCCTGGATAACCTGATTAATCTGGCTATTCGAGTAGACGACCGGGTAACTGAGTGGCACAGTGAAAGAATGTTTCAAAATTCCTATGTGCCACCAGATCACTGTCTTTCCTTGCCCTCTCTGCCTCCCTCACCACCCAGCACCTAGTTCATGGAGGAGCCTATGTAAATAGGACATATGCGCCTGTATCAGGAGGAATGAGAATGGCACAGAAGAACAAGTTCCTGCCTCTATTGAGACACTTCCTGGTGGCATGTTCCAAGCATCCAGGAAAACAATACCCATCAGCAGGGAGGGAAATCCTGTCAGGTGAGTTCTCTCTCAGCTTCCCCTAATTCTATAATGCTCGCAGCTTCCTTGTCATGGAGGTCTCAGACTCATGAACTTAAGGCCTTTTTCGACTACAGTGCATCTGGGAATCTCATGGACATCTCCCTAGCTCAAAAATGGGGAGTTCCAACTCAGGAAATAAGAGAAGAGAAGAGAACAACATCAAAGCACTGGATGGTTGACCTCTGGGAACCGGCCAGATCCACCTTTCCACCCAACCCCTCTAACCGGTGCATGAAGGCAGCCATCGTGAAGAAATAACATTTCTATCTGGTTGACTCACCTGAACTGCCACTGGTACTTGGTCTCACCTGGTTATCCCAACATAACCCACAGATCAATTGGTCTCTGAAGGTACTCCAAGTATGGGGACCGGCATGCCTGTCTATCTGTCTGAGTCCAGCTTATGCTCTGTTCCAATGACCCCTCCTATGTCAGCTAAGGATGTGGACCCATCTGGGATTCCAGCTGAATATAAGGATCTCCTTGAGGTTTTCAGTAAAAGAAAGGCTACCACCCTACCTCCATACTGGCCATATGACTATGTCATAGACCTCCTACCTGGCACTCGTCCTCCTCAGGGCTGGCTCTTTGCCCTCTCCTATCCTAAAACAGTGGTCATGGAGGAATACATCAAGGAGGCATTGGCCATAGGGTTTATCTTTCCATTAACCTTGCCAGCAGCAATTGGCTTCTTCTTGTGAGCAAGAAAGATGGCAATCTCCTTCACTGCATCGATTTGTGGCTGCTGAACATCACTGAAGAACCGCTACTCTCTTCCCCTCTTGGCATCTGTGTTTGAATACCTCCAGGGAGCAACCATTTTTTCCAAAATTGATCTGAGCAATGCTTAAAACTTCTTTCACGTAAGAGAAGGAGATGAGTGGAAAAGAGCTCTTGTGAGTACCTGGTGATGCCATTTGGTCCAGCCAACTGTATTCCAGGCCTTGTTTAACAATGTTCACAAGGACATGTTCAACCAGTTTGTATCTATGTATTTAGATGACATCTTTTTCTATTCCCACTCTCATCAGGAGCACATCCAGCATGGCTGGCAAGTTATCAGACAGCTTCTTAAAAATGACCTGTATGTCAAGCCCGAAAAATATGAATTCCATAAAGACCAGGTGTCGTTTTTGGGCTATATACTTGCCCCATACATTGTTCAAATGGACCCTAGTGAAGTGCAGGCAGTTGCAGAGTGGCCCAAACCATCTATAAACCGGTATGGCACTCATGGGTTTTGAAAACTTGTTTTTGCAAAACGGATCCGAGGATAATGCTGATCCAGAGCCCATTCTTTCTCTGGGGATCTGGGAATAGAGGCAGAGGTGAGGGTCGCCCAACAGTCAGACCCAGGCCCAGATGGGGACCAGCCAACCGACTGTTTGTTCCTGCTGCGGTGCATTCTACTTTTGGAATTGGGTTATTCCTCCCGTCTGGCTGGTCACCCGGGAATTCAACGGACTCAGCAGTTTATAAAGAGACAACTTTCATGGCCATCTATGTCCCAGGATGTCCACGGCTTTGTATCTGCCCGTCCCACCTGAGCTCAGAACAAGACATCCTGACAGTATTCTGCAGGTCTGTCCACTGCCTGTGGTCCACTGCCCCTGGTCCCACCTCTCAGTAGTTTTCATCACTGGGGCTGCATCTGTCTAATGATAGTTCAACATGTGTTCAGGCTCCATTGTTTTCCTCAAGACATAGCGTCTGATTGTGGACCACAGTTCACTTCCCACTTTTGGAAGGCTTTCTGTTCTCTTGTAGTAGCCATGACCAGCCTCTGGTCTGGTTTCCACCCCCAATCTAATTGATAGACAGAGAGTGCACCAGGAGTTGGAGGCAACCCTGCCTCTTCTAATCTAGCACTACAAGGGCACCTGGAGACGAGCCTGGGATTCTCTGCTGCGTACCCAGAAACAACATTTCTGGGAGACTGACCAGCTCCGTCAACAGGTAAGGCCATTCAAACCAGGAGAGGAGATCTGGTTGGCATCAAAGGATCTTCCCCTGAAAGTCCATGGCCGGAAATTGGCACTGTGCTACGTGGGACCATTTGTAGTGGAAAAGGCTGTCAACAAGGAGTCATATAGATTGAGTCTACCAGCACCATTGAAGATCCACCCAGTATTCCATGTCTCCTGGCTCAAGCCAGTTACAACCTCTCACCTGCTCCCAGTCACCCCACCTCCCCCTCCTCCCCATATGATAGATAGTTCCCTTGTCTTTACAGTGTGGTGCCTCTTGGCATCTCACTGGGTATGTGGTAAGGTTCAGTACCTTTTGGACTGGGGAAAATATGTTTCAAAAGAATGAACTTGGATCCCGGCAGATGACATCTTGAACAAGTCAATGATCTGAGACGTCCAGCAGACACAGGTTTGTGGCACCTCAGGGGCTGCACCTGGAGAGGGTGGCCCCGTCACAACCACAGATTCAGCAGTGCAGCAGATATGACAATTGCACTGTCGGCTAATTACTATTTCGCTGTGATAGTATTTAACTCCATTCTTTCCATCATAGTGCTTGCGAGACTTGAACCCAGCACAGTAATGCTTTGCTGCCTTCTTGCATTCAGCCTTGCCTGAGAAATGACTGTCGAGTCAATTGACTCTGAAGACTAGCGGTATTCGTTTTATATTGAGTTATTCCTTTCAACTGCAGTGTCACCTTTATTTTCCATTTGAGTTTTAGTTAGTGGCCCTGTTTGGCCGAACATAAATTGTTTTCTTTTCCCTCTAACTCTGTTTGAATTAATGTTTGTGAACTATCGGCCTGCTTCAGTATTCCTTGCTCCACACTTCAGCCATATACAAACCCCATGACATCTCCCTCCTTCAACAACTTGGGGTAATTCCCACCAGGCCCTGCAGACTTACCCACCTTAATACTCATTAGGAGGCCCAGCAATTCTTCTTGACACTCAGCACTTATCTCCTGTCTTCCATATCCTTTTCCTTGGTAAACACTGAAGCAAAGTACTCACTAAGTACCTCACTCACATGCTCTGCATCCAAGCAAATCTTCTCCCCTTTATCCTCGAGTGGCCCACCCTCTCCACAGTTTCCTCTTGATGTATGTATAGAATGCCTTGGGATTTACCTTATTCCAACTTCCCAAGGACTTTTCATGACCCCTCCTAGCTTCCCAATTCCCTTTTTTAGTCCTTTTCTGGATTCTTTATACTCCTCCTGTGTTTCATTTGATCCAAACTTCTGAAGCTTCACATACTTTTCCTTTTTCTTCTTGCATAACTTCATCACCTCTCTGGACATCCAAAGTTCTCTTATCTTTCCATCCTCACACAACTATAGAAGTCTGGTGAAGTTTTGAATGTCATGCCAAATCTGCGCAAACTTCTAAGGAAGTTTCTTCATAATCTCACTTAATTGCTGGGCCCAGGACAGGTTCTTTGAAATATAATCAATGTTATTTCAAATCTATGGCAAGAATGTCTTTCCTCGGATTAGGGGACCAAGACTGTACACAATACTCTTGGTGCGGTCTCACCAAGGCCTTGTACAATTGCAGTAGAACCTCCCTGCTCCTGTACTCAAATCCTTTTGCTATGAATGCCAACATACCATTTGCCTTTTTCACCGCCTGCTGTACATGCATGCCCACCTTCAATGACTAGTGTACAATGACACCAAGGTCTCGTTGCATCTCCCCTTTTCCTAATCGGCCACCGTTCAGATAATAATCTGTTTTCCTGTTCTTGCAACCAAAGTGGATAACCTCACATTTATCCACATTAAATTGCATCTGCCATTAATTTGCCCACTCACCTGACCTATCCAAGTCACCCTGCATCCTCTTAGCATCCTCCTCACAGCTAACACCGCCGCCCAACTTCGTGTCATCCACAAACTTGGAGATGCTGCATTTAATTCCCTCATCTAAATCATTAATATATATTGTAAACAACTGGGGTCCCAGCACTGAGCCTTGTGGTACCCCACTAGTCACTGCCTGCCATTCTGAAAAGGTCCCGTTTACTCCCACTCTTTGCTTCCTGTCTGCCAACCAATTCTCTATCCACATCAATACCATACCCCCAATACCGTGTGCTTTAAGTTTGCACACTAATCTCCTGTGTGGGACCTTGTCAAAAGCCTTTTGAAAATCTAAATATACCACATCCACTGGCTCTCCCCTATCCACTCTACTAGTTACATCTTCAGAAAATTCTATAAGATTCGTCAGACATGATTTTCCTTTCACAAATCCATGCTGACTTTGTCCAATGATTTCACCTCTTTCCAAATGTGCTGTTATCACATCTTTGATAACCAACTCTAGCATTTTCCCCACCACCGATGTCAGACTAACCAGTCTATAATTCCCCTGTTTCTCTCTCCCTCCTTTTTTAAAAAGTGGGGTTACATTAGCCACCCTCCAATCCTCAGAAACTAATCCAGAATCTAAGGAGTTTTGAAAAATTATCACTTTTGCATCTACTATTTCTTCGGCTACTCCCTTAAGCACTCTGGGATGCAGACCATCTGGCCCTGGGGATTCATCTGCCTTTAATCCCTTCAATTTACCTAACACCACTTCCCTACTAACATGTATTTCCCTCAGTTCCTCCATCTCTCTAGACCCTTGGTCCCTTACTATATCCTCCTTAGTGAAGACAGAACCAAAGTAGTTATTCAATTGGTCTGCCATGTCTTTGTTCCCTATGATCAATTCACCTGTTTCTGACTGTAAAGGACCTACATTTGTCTTGACCAATCTTTTTCTTTTCACGTATCTATAAAAGCTTTTACAGTCAGTTTTTATGTTCCCTGCCAGCTTTTTCTCATAACCTTTTTTCCCTTTCCTAATTAAGCCCTTTGTCCTCCTCTGCTGGTCTCTAAATTTCTCCCAGTCCTCAGGTGTGCTGCTTTTTTTTTGCTAATTTATATGTTTCTTCTTTGGACTTGATACTAACCCTAATTTCCCTTTTCAGCCACGGGTGCACTACCTTCCCTGGTTTATTCTTTTGCCAAACTGGGATGAACAATTGTTGTAGTTCATCCATGTGGTCTTTAAATGCTTGCCATTGCATATCCACCATCAACCTTTTAAGTATCATTTGCCAGTCTATCTTAGCTAATTCACGTCTCATACCATCAAAGTTATCCTTCTTTAAGTTCAGAGCCTTTGTTTCTGAATTAACTATGTCACTCTCCATCTTAATGAAGAATTCCTCCATATTATGGTCACTCTTACCCAAGGGGCCTCGCACGACAAGATTGCTAACTAACCCTTCCTCATTGCTCAATACCCAATCTAGAATGGCCTGCTCTCTAGTTGGTTCCTCGACATGTTGGTTCAGAAAACCATCCCGCATACACTCCGAGAAATCCTTTTCCTCAGCACCCTTACCAATTTGGTTCACCCAATCTATCATATCATCAGTTCCTAAATGAAGGATACACTCTGACCATGGCTGCTCATTTCAAGAGAGACAGAGGCTTCAGCATTTGTAAGCACGAATGCTAAAACCACAGGCACCAACAGAAGTAGTGCAGGTGTATGAGTGAGCAAAGTTGAAAGAATATGATGTTTTCTGAAGTTTGTGTTGGTGGTGAAGGTTGCAGAGATGAGGAGAGGCACAGCCACAGTAAGACTGGAATGTTGGGATGTGAAGTTATTAAACTGAATGAATTCTAGGCTCAGCCCAGATGGAGAAAGGGATTCTCATTGATTCACAGTGCTCAGTGTTACTGATCAATGGCACTGAGTCTCCAAGCAAAGAATATACTGAGCTGTGTCTCTGCTGAGAAATCTGCATGCTTCTCTGTCTCACAGAGCTCCGTCTCACAGTGAACCAATTGGTACAGTTATTAGAAAGGGTTTCTAAAGCTAATTAGCACATACATTGCTCTGATTTTCTATTGTGAATCAAAACTTACAGGAATATGAGACACATGATTCAGCCCTGGGTGTTTCTGTTATTCTGTTTGCATTATATGCAGCTGTCATGTACTGATGATCTGTCTTGACCTAACACAACCAATAGAAATATCTCTAGTAAGATTCTGAGCATTTCCATTTCTAATCCACAGAATTGTCAGTCTTTATTCAAAATCCCGACAGCCTCCACCTCAGGAAGAGACCAAGATTCAGAAAATGGTCACAATAGAGTGTGTGATCTCCGGATTCTATCGGGACCAAATAAAAGTCACCTGGGAGAAAGGCAGCACCGTGATCACCTCCAACACCAGTGCTACACCGACCGCTCTGGAGCAGGGGTGGACTTTCAGTGCCAGACACTTCCTGACTGTGAGTTTACAGGAGTGGAAGACAGAATCAGTCTTCAGCTGTACAGTGAATCATCCCCTCTCCAACACCCGTATCAGGAAGCAAGGTAGGTTTTGATCTATCTAACAAACCCATTGCATTTGTTGCGTAAATTATCTTTTAAACTGGAAGAATATGGGAAAGTATCAGGGTATAAAATAAACTGGGATAAAAGTGAAATTTTAGCCCTTACTAATGGAGATTTTAGTCAATGTCGATTAGTAGCTCAATTTAGATGGCCGATAAATGGTATAAAGTATTTAGGTATAAGAGTTGATAACGATATAAAGAATTTATATAAATTAAATTATTTATCACTATTGGAAAAAAATTCAATAAGATCTTGATAAATGGATGATGTTACCAATAACATTAGTGGGTAGAGTTAATGCTGTAAAAATGAATATATTCCCTAGATTACAGTATTTATTTCAAACATTACCAATACAACTGCCACAGAAGTTTTTTCAAGAGTTAAATAAGTGTGTGAGGAAATTTCTTTGGAAAGGTAAGATGTCAAGAATATCGTTGGAAAAACTGACATGGAAATTTGGCCTAGGAGGATTACATCTTCCAAACTTTAAAAATTATTATAAAGCAAATCAACTTAGATTTATTGCATCTTTTTTTTTGACGAAGATAAACCAGCATGGATTAGAATAAAGTTAGATAAGATAGGAGAAAATACATCAGAAGATTTTATATATAAATGGGAATCTAAATGGATACGGGAAAAGAAAGAAACCCTTACATTAAAACATTTGATTGATTTATGGAATAAGATAAATGTTGATGATGAGATAAATCTTTATTAGCAAGGAGACCTTTGGTTCAAAATAGACATTCCTTTTACAATGGATAATCAACTTTTATATAATTGGTACCAAAAAGGGATTAGATGTATAGGAGACAGTTATGAAGGAGGTATATTGATGTCATTTGAACAATTAAAAGATAAATATGAAATATCAAATAACACTCTTTTTTGTTATTTTCAATTAAGGGCTTACTTAAGAGATAAACTGGGTCAAACAAAGTTATTGCCGAAACCTAGTGAAATTGAAACTTTAATTCAAAAAGGAAAAATTTAAAAATTTACTTCCTATATGTATAATCTGATTCAAAAACAGACACTTAAACAAGGAATTCATAAGTCAAGACAAAAATGGGGAACAGATTTGAATATTAAATTTGATGAAACAAGTTAGTCAAGACTATGTCTTAACAGTGTAACAAATGCAATAAATGTTCGACTTAGACTGGTACAATATAATTTTTACATCAATTATATATTACACCACAAAAAATAAATAGATTAAACCCAAACTTAGCTGATCAATGTTTTCGATGTAATCAAGAAATTGGTACTTTCTTACATTCTACTTGGTCTTGTTTTAAAATTCAACCTTTTTGGATAAATTTAAGAGTTTTATTGGAACAAATTATTGGAACACAACTTCCACATAACCCAATATTATTTTTACTAGGTGACATTGAAGGGATAAAACCAAAACTTAAGTTGAACAAATATCAGAAAGAATTTATAAAAATTGCATTGGCAGTTACTTGGAAATCGGATTCATACTTAAGTATGGATCATTGGAATAATTAAATTTTTAGCTGTATTCCACTTGAAAGAATGACTTATAATTTAAGGAATAAATATGACACATTTCTGAGTATTTGGCACCCTTATTTACAAAAGATAGGATTATATAAATAAGTGCTCCGATGATAAAGATGTTGGTCCTCTGGGGAAAGAAACAAATACATATATTAAAGTTATTTTGAATTCCATGGAGCATGTGGGGATCTTCCAATATCCAGGCAGTCTTTCTTTCTTCTTTCTTTTTTTTCTTTCTTTCTTTTTCTTTTTTCTCTGTTTTTTTAGATAGGGATGTTATGGGGGAGGGGTTAAGGGGAGGGGGAGGACTGATATTATTCTATTCTATTCTATGTAACCAACTCGAAAATTAAATTTTAAATTTTTTTTTAAAGAAGCAAGTTAGGGTCCGGGAACTCACCCCATTCATAAAATTGGTTACATTGGGCTACGAACTCTGCCAGGCCAGGACATTATCCAACAATGGTGCGGCCCTGGTGTGATTATGTCTGAACTGATCATCCAGAAACTTGGCCTTAGAAATAATTGTATCTCTGAAAAATGCTTTCTTAGCTGAGGATATCCAGAGTATTTCACTGGATAGTCACACTGGAGACCCCTGATACTCATCTTCAAAATGCTTTCTCCCTCTGCCTTTGAACATAATCCCAGCCCCTGATTAGTGTCTCAGTTGTGACTGAATTTCCAGCAGAGCAGCTCTCCCTCTGCTCCTGTGTGGGAATAGTCAGCCTGGACAATGTGTAGAAGCCTCTGGCGGGCAGCTTGAATACACAACATTCTGATAAATCAGCAGTTTTGTTACACTTAACAGGGAAAAGAGTGCTTTTAAATATTTATGTTGAAAATTATAGTTATGATGTAATTTTTTAAAATATGTAACATATTTGCTGGAATATTTTCACGTGAAATGTTTTCTGTGTTTCACTAACCACGGAGACTCACTGAAATGCTGGGTATTTGCTGTTTTTTTTTAAGAAGTGGCTGGTAACATTTAAGTGACCATGAAACTACAAAAACAATCTAAGGGCCACTCTTGTTTACCTACGTTCCTTTAGGGTGTTTACCCTGTCTCCTCAATAGGGAAGATACCTTTCTTTACCAAAGTTGATTGGTCTCATCTCATCTCGATGGGACTGGCAAATCATTGACCAGAGATTAACAGAAATGCTGGTCTTGTCAGTGACAAACTCGTCTATTGGGGAATGGTGAAATAATAATTGTGACGTTTCTCCCAGATGAATGTTCAGATACCCACCCCTCAGTCACTTTAAGCAAACCTTCCTTCGAAGAGATCTGGACAAAGAGGACAGCAACCATTCTGTGTGAGGTGGTTCACAGTGATTTACAGGGATTCAGTGTAACCTGGCAGGTGGACGGAAGGAAGAGGGAAGATGAGGTGAAGGCTCTGTTCAAGACAAATATCTGGAGATGGGAAATAAAAAACTTTCGACATGAGATTTGGTAGGTCATGCACACTCCGGGAGAAATAATTATCTTTGTATCTCTGGTGTCTAAGCCCTTCCTGCATTGGGTGTCCCAATGTTCAGCTGTCCCAATGGTCAGAGAAATTCGAATAATCAGTTTTCTGACAAAGATGTGACAGTGCTAACCCCTAATCAGATGTGTATCTGTGTCAAAGAAGTTGGATCACTGTCTGAGGGCTCCTTGTCACCACTAAGTTTGTTGCTGCTCATCTGGGGCATGTGTGATGCGAACTAAATGAAATGCATCATTGTTGGGAAATGTCAGCATCTATAGAAATGAATAAACAGTCAACATTTTGGGACAAGGCCCTTCTTCAGGACTGAAAAGGGGGAAGATACCTGAATAAAAAGGAGGGGTAGGGGAAGGAGACTAGCTGGTAGGTGATATGTGAAGTCAAGTGGGTGGGAAAAGAAGGAATCTGACAGGAGAGAAGAGCGGACCATTGGAGAAAGATGGAGAGTAGAATGCTCAGGGGGAAGTGATAGGCAGATGAGAAGAGGTAAAAGGCCAGAGTGAGGAATAGAGGAAGAGGAAAGGGGGAGGATAATTTTTCTTTACTGGTAGGAGAAATGGATATCACACCATCAGGTTGGAGGCTACCTAGATGGAATGTAAGGTGTTGCTCCTCCCCCTTGAGGTAGCATCATTTGGTAGATAGAATGGAGGTGCTCAATAAAGCATTTCCCAATTTATGATGGATCTCTCCAATGTAGAGGAGGCCACAGCAGGAGCACTGAACACAATAGATGACCCGAATAGATTTGCAGCTGAAGTGTCGCCTCACCTGGAAGAACTGTTTGGAGGTGAATGGAGGTGAGTGAGAAGGTGAATGGGCAGGTGTAGCACTTCAGCCTTTTTGCAGGGATAAATGCAAGAGATTATTGGGGAAGGAGTCATGTCAGGAGAGATCCATGTGAAAAAAAGGAGTGGGGAAGTAAAGTTTAGTGGAAGTATCCCTTTGGAGATGGTGGAAGTTGCAGAGTATGATGTGTTGGATGCAGAAGTTCATGGGGTGGTAGGTAATGACAAAAGAAACTATCACTGATAAGGCTGTGGGAAGATGGGGTGAGCTTGGATGATTGGGAAATGGAGGAAATGCAGGTGAGGGCAGCATCAATGGTGGAAGAAGGGAAACACTGTTCTTTGAAGGACACATCTCTGATGCCCTGAGAAGGAAATTAACATCCTGGGAACAGATATGGTGGAAATGAAGTAAATGAGAAAAGGGAATAGCGTTTTTCCAGGAGACAGTGTGGGAAGAGGTATGGTCAAGATAACCGTGGGAAATGATAGGTATATAAGAAAATGTTCACTGACAGTTTGTCTGCAGAGATGGAGACTGAGAGATCAAGAAAGTGAAGGGAGTTGTCAGAAATAGACCAATTGCATTTAAGGGCCGGGTGGAAGGTAGAGGCAAATTTGATGAAATTGCTGAGCTCAGCATAGATGCATGAAGCAGCACCAATGCAGTCATCAATGTAGCAGTGGAAGATAGGGAGTGTCACCTGGAAACACCTGGAATATGGACTATTCTACACAGCCAATGAAAACGCAGGTGTAGTCGGGGCCCATGAGGGTGTCCATGGCTACCACTGGAGTATGGCGAAAGTGGGAGGAGTGAGAAGAAAATTTGTTGAGGTTGAGGACCAGTTATGCCAGATGGAGGAGGGTTCTGATGGAAGGAAACTGGTTGGTTCTTTTATTGAGAAAGAAGCAGAGAGATTTAAGGCCTTCTTGATGGGAAATTTAGGAGCTGAACATCTATTGTGAAAATGAGGTAGTCAGAGCCAGAGAAAGTTAGTGAAGGGATTGAAATCATGAGAAGTGTAGCAGATGGAGGTGGGAAGGGACTGAAACAAAGGGGATAGAATGGAGTCAAGGTATGAAGACATGATTTCAGTGGGGTGGGAGTAGGCAGAGACAATAGGCCTGCCTGGACAGTCATGTTTGTGAATCTAGGGTAGGAGGTGGAAGTGAGCAGTGTGGGGTAATGGAATGATGAGTTTGGAGGCAATGGATGGGAGTTCTCCAGAATTGATGAGGTCAGTGATGGTGTTGGAGACAGTATTCTGATGGCCTGGATTGGGGTCCTCTTCAAGGGGTAGGAATGAGGAGGTGTCTGAAAATTGCTGCCTGGCCTCAGCAAGGTAGAGGTCAGTCCACCACACTACAACAGCATCCCCTTTGTCCACAGCTTTGATGGTAATGTTGGGGTTGGTGCAGAGAGAGTGGAGGGCAGTGCATTCGAAATGGAGGAGAGAGGAGTGCTGAATTTGAGAAGGTTCATGTCTTATTGAAGGACTGTCAAGCTTATTAACCAACGGTGGCAGGAACAGGTGCAGTTTAGGTGCAGATTGGTTCACTGTGTCTGCCTGTCCTTTATTCTGCCCTTCTCTTCCTTCAGCAAAGAGCCCGTGGTGGGAATGGCCTTTGTGTGTTTGATATTGCTGCACTCTGGGAAATGCCACTGTGCTGTCTGAAGGACAGTTTACATTCTGGGTCCATTTTAGTTTCCTGCTCCATTTACTTACTGCCCATTAAGCCACTGGCATTTAAGGCAGCACTGAAAGTCTTCTATGTCTGTCTGTCTTTGGCCATCTTCTCTATTGTGCCCCAGGTGTAGTTCCGGGTAATCATTTCTGTCTCTGTGGTATGGTGCCAAGTTGTCTTTGGTCTCCTGTGTTTCCTCTGGTCTTCAGGGATCCAAAGAAGTCTTGATGATGGAGTTGAGGGCCTCATCACATTCCCAAGCCATCTCCAAAGGTTCATCATGGTGATTGTGGCCATATCTTCTTGATGATACTGAAGGAGCAGAACATGGTTGGAGACCTTTCTTGCCCAGAAAATACAGATGATCTTCCAGAGGCTCGTTGTGTGAAAAGAATTTGGTAGCTTGCAGTGATAACCTGCAACCACTGGGTGTCAGAGGAACACCTCCATTTATTAACACTTCAGTCAAACTGGCTGCACATAATAACTGACCGTCTCTGGATCTCAGTAATAGTGAGGCTCAGAGGTACTGCTGGACAATATGGAGGAAACAGTGCACAGGAGGATTCCACTGTTCCAGGAAGACCTGATTCACTGCAGGAGATCATCAGATGAAT
This sequence comes from Hemitrygon akajei, assembly GCF_048418815.1. Lineage (NCBI taxonomy): Eukaryota > Metazoa > Chordata > Chondrichthyes > Myliobatiformes > Dasyatidae > Hemitrygon > Hemitrygon akajei. The sequence goes on from NC_133148.1 coordinate 53,403,909, forward strand.
ATGTCACATTGAAAATTCAGACAGGGAAAGGACAGGAGATTCATTCACCAGTTGGCACCTCACAGACAGTGCAGGGCTCTGCAATGGCATTCTATACAATCCAGGCTTTCTCCTAGTGTCTTTGCCCATCAGACATCATTCCCTTTCCTACTCATTCTCCTTATCTCTTTCCATTTCCATCTCCATTATTCTCTTGGTCAATCTCTTTATTGTTCAGTTTCTCTTCTCCTTTGTTGTCTCTCTTTCAGGTACAATCCGTTCTCTCTCTCTCCATCTTGTCCATTCTTTCTCTCCCTATCACTCTTTCTCTCCATTCCCAGTCTGACTCTCTCTCCTTCTTCCTCCCTCTTTGCAGCTTCCCCTGTATAAAGTTGCCAAGGTTTGAAAACCTGCCTGTCATATCATTTTATTTCATACAATTTGTCTGTGATTTCTGTTCTTCATACAACACTGCATGCCTCATGTTTTCTGCTCTCCCATTTTCCAGTCTGAAATAGACTATTTTTTGAATCAGCCCTTTCAGCCCCCATCCTCACCACATTTTACAGAGGATGTATCAAGAGCATCCCGAGCAGCTTCATCACCGCCTGATTTGGGAATTGCACCATCTCAGATCGCAAGACTCTGCAGCAGATAGTGAAGTTAGCTGAGAAGATCATTGGGGTCTCTCTTCCCACCATTACAGACATTTACACCACACGCTGCATCCACAAAGCAAACTGCATTGTGAAGTACCCCACACACCCCGCATACAAACTCTTCTCCTTCCTGCCATCTGGCAAAAGGTACCGAAGCATTTGGGCTCTCACGAGCAGACTGTGCAACAGTTTCTTCCCCCAAGCCGTGCAATACCCAGAGTCTAGACTGACATCTACATCATTTATTATTATCTTGAAATTTGTCCTCTATTGTGCCTATTGTCTTGTTTATTAATTATTTATTTGTTGATTGATTATTGTACTGCTCTGCACTGTTTTGTGCACTTTATCCTGTGTAGGTCTGTAGTCCAGTGTAGTTTCGTGGTGTTTTACATAGTCCCGTGCAGCCAGTTGTCTCACATAGTCTAGTGTAGCGAGTTGTCTCACATAGTCTAGTGTAGTTCTGCATTGTTTCATGTAGCACCATGGTCCCTGGAGGAACGTTGTTTCATTTTTACTGTGTACTGTACCAGCAGTTTATGGTCAAAATGACAATAAAAAGTGACTTGACTTGACTTGACGTGATTAAGGATTACAGAGGCTCATTTGTGTCCATGCATAGATCCTAATGATAAACAATTGGATGAAGTCAGCCAGAAGGATCTTGGTGCTTTTAGACAGTAGCTTCAATATGGATTTGATCTGAACTCATGCTCATGAAACTCATCTTCCATGATTTTTTTTTGCTGTTTTTGCTATTTTACAGCTGTGTTAACATCTCATGAGTTGGCACACTTGGTGATGTGTATAGTCTGCCCAGCTACACTCTATTTCATCCCTTCCAGCACCGATGCACCGTGGATATTGTCTGTCCGGTTCCTTCAAGAGTAACTTTTCTCTGCAATGTAACCTGAGCAGGTTTTATTTTGCTTTGGTGATGATTACATTCTGCCTGTGGTAGCCCAGATTTTAATTTGAACTGACCTGATGTAGGGATTCAACAATTTCTTTCCAGCCAAAAATGCTGCTGAAATCGCAGTGTTTCTCCAGCAGATTGTGTGTTGCTCTGGATTCCAGTATCTGCAGTCTCTTGTGTCTGGATTGAAATTGACTTTATGGAAAGCATTTGGTACCTTGCAGTGACAACATGTAACCACCAGGGGTCAGAGGAACACCTCTGAAATAAGGAATTGAGGCTTCAGCGTTATAGCCAGACAGAGAGGGGGGTTGCTGGAGTGTTCGGCTGAAACAGTGCACAGGAGGAGTTCGTTGTGCCAGGAGGTTCTGAGACTACAGGAGTTCTTCAGGTGAATGTGTCACATTGCAACGTTTCCTCCCACACCCTAAAGGCATGCTTGTTGCTAGGTTAATTAGACACTGTAAATTGTTCTTAGTGTAGATTGATAGAGTCCTACAGCATGGAAACAGGCCTTTGGCACAAGTCATTCATGCCAATCAAGATTCCAGTCCCAATGATTCCCCTTTCCCAGTGTTTGACCCATAACTTTCCAAAATGTTCTTCTCCGTTTATCTGTCCAACTACTTTTAAAAGTTGTTATTCACTTAACACAACCACTTCCTCTAGTAGCATATTCCACATATTTTCCACCATTTCTGTTTAAAAAATCCTTTCCCTTCCAATTAAATTTTGCCCCTCTCAGCTGAAACCTAAGCCCACTAGATCTCCATTCCCCAGTCTTATGTAAAAGACAGAGTGGATTCATCACAGCTGTGTCCTCGTGATTTTATCAAATCTCCCCTCACTCTCCGACACTTGAAGGAATAAAGCCTTAGCTTGTCAAACCTCTCCCGGTAACTCAGTCCCTAGAGTCCTGGAAGCATCCTTGTAAACCCTTTCTGCATTCTTTCCTGTAAACATAGAAACATAGAAAATAGGTGCAGGAGTAGGCCATTCAGCCCTTCGAGCCTGCACCGCCATTCAGCATGATCATGGCTGATCATCCAACTCAGAACCCTGTACCTGCTTTCTCTCCATCCCCCCTGATCCCTTTAGCCACAAGGGCCATATCTAACTTCCTCTTAAATATAGCCAATGAACCGGCCTTAACTGTTTCTTGTGGCAGAGAATTCCACAGATTCACCACTCTCTGTGTGAAGAAGTTTTTCCTCGTCTCGGTCCTAAAAGTCTTCCCCTTTATTCTTAAACTGTGACCCCTCATTCTGGACTTCCCCGACATTGGAAACAATCTTCCTGCATCTAGCCTGTCCAATCCCTTTAGAACTTTATACGTTTCAATTAGATCCCCCCTCAGTCTTCTAAATTCCAGTGAATATAAGCCCAGTCAATCCAGTCTTTCTTCATATGAAAGTCCTGTCATCCCAGGAATCAATCTGGTGAACCTTTTCTGTACTCTCTATATGGCAAGAATGTCTTTCCTCAGATTAAGGGACCAAAACTGCACACAATACTCTAGGTGCGGTCTCACCAAGGCCTTGTACAACTTCAGTAGAACCTCCCTGCTCCTGTACTCAAATCCTTTTGCTATGAATGCCAACATACCATTTGCCTTTTTCACCGCCTGCTGTACCTGCATGCTCACCTTCAATGACTAGTGTACAATGACACCCAGGTCTCGTTGCACCTCCTCTTTTCCTAATCGGCCACCGTTCAGATAATAATCTGTTTTCCTGTTCTTGCAACCAAAGTGGATAACCTCACATTTATCCACATTAAATTGCATGTGCCATGAATTTGCCCACTCACCTGACCTATCCAAGTCACCCTGCATCCTCTTAGCATCCTCCTCACAGTTAACACTGCCGCCCAACTTCGTGTCATCCACAAACTTGGAGATGTTGCATTTAATTCCCTCATCTAAATCATTAATATATATTGTAAACAACTGCGGTCCCAGCACTGAGCCTTGCGGTACCCCACTAGTCACTGCCTGCCATTCTGAAAAGGTCCCGTTTACTCCCACTCTTTGCTTCCTGTCTGCCAACCAATTCTCTATCCACATCAATACCATACCCCCAATACCATGTGCTTTAAGTTTGCACACTAATCTCCTGTGTGGGACCTTGTCAAAAGCCTTTTAAAAATCTAAATATACCACATCCACTGGCTCTCCCCTATCCACTCTACTAGTTACATCTTCAAAAAATTCTATAAGATTCATCAGACATTATTTTCCTTTCACAAATCCAAGCTGACTTTGTCCAATGATTTCACCTCTTTCCAAATGTGCTGTTATCACATCTTTGATAACCAACTCTAGCATTTTCCCCACCACCGATGTCAGACTAACCAGTCTATAATTCTCCGGTTTCTCTCTCCCTCCTTTTTTAAAAAGTGGGGTTACATTAGCCACCCTCCAACCCTCAGGAACTAATCCAGAATCTAAGGAGTTTTGTAAAATTATCACTAATGCATCCACTATTTCTTGGGCTACTTCCTTAAGCACTCTGGCCCTGGGGATTTATCTGCCTTTAATCCCTTCAATTTACCTAACACCACTTCCCTACTAACATGTATTTCCCTCAGTTCCTCCATCTCACTAGACCTTTGGTCCCTTACTATGTCCTCCTTAGTGAAGACAGAACCAAAGTAGTTATTCAATTGGTCTGCCATGTCTTTGTTCCCTATGATCAATTCACCTGTTTCTGACTATAAAGGACCTACATTTGTCTTGACCAATCTTTTTCTTTTCACATATCTATAAAAGATTTACAGTCAGTTTTTATGTTCCCTGCCAGCTTTCTCTCATAACCCTTTTTCCCTTTCCTAATTAAGCCCTTTGTCCTCCTCTGCTGGTCTCTGAATTTCTCCCAGTCCTCAGGTGTGCCGCTTTTTTTTTTGTTAATTTATATGTTTCTACTTTGGACTTGATACTATCCCTAATTTCCCTTGTCAGCCATGGGTGAACTACCTTCCCTGGTTTATTCTTTTATTCTTTTGTATAATGATATCTTTCTTGCCGTGCAGCCTCACCTGTGTCTTGTACATCTGCTCCATTAGCAGCCAACATTCAGAATCAAAGTTCTATCTAAATAAGACCAGCATGCCAAAACCATTCTATCTAATGCTGATAACTCTTTGAGTGAACCATGTGCTTGAACTCCAAGGTCTCTCTATTCCACAACACTACCCAGGGCCCCGCCGTTTACCATGAATGTCCTACCTTGGTAAGATTTTCCAAAATTCATCCTGAAATTTGGATTTCACCACTACTGGGTGAATCCATTGACCATTTCTCGCACTTCGATGTGTCCTAAGGAATGTATCTGCTGGGAGCAGTTCCTCTAGGGCTATGAGACTATGACTAGTGCTCTATGTCCATACTCCATCATCATCTAATAACCCAACATTTTCCATCCAGTACCACTCTTCTTCATTTGAGCACCGATCATGCGTTTCTTGAATATCTTGCATGTTCATCTGTGACACGGTGTTTAACTTGGTTTTAGTTAACGGCTTTTCTCCTGTTTCTTCAATTTTCTTTATTCCTTCACTTGCTGCCCCTTTTGCAGTTTCATCTCCAAATGCATTTCCATGGCTTTCCATTGTGGTCATTTTAGAGTGATCTTTATATTTTAATACTGCAACTTTTGATGGTCGTTGCATGACTTCCATGAGTTCTTGTACTAGTTCACCATTTTTGATGGGAGTTCCCAAGGCTGTAAAAAATCCTTTTTGTCCCAATAAATTTCCAAAGTCATGAATGACTTTGAAAGCATATCGAGAATCAGTGTGGATATTAGCTGATCATCCTTCTGTTAGCTTACAATTTTCAATTAAAGCTTTCAGTTCAGCCTGTTATGCAGTTACCTAAAGCCATGTTTCCTGAGGCTATCACCTAATTTTCCGTGACAACAGCACAGCCAGCCATTCAAATTCCTCCCTCATTGGTTCAGGAGCCATCAGAGTACACCTGTACAAAAAGGATGGGTTGCACTTGAATCCAATAGGGACCAATATTCTGGCAGGGATGTTTGCTAAGTCTATTGGGAAGAGTATAAATTAGAATTACTGGGGGGTGGGAACTGAACTGAGGAGACAGAGGAAGGGGCAGTTGGTTCACAAATGGAGAAAGCTTGTAGACAGTGCGAGAGGGAGAATAGGCAGGTGATAGAGAAGGGATGCGCTCAGACCGATGGTTTGAGATGTGTCTATTTTAAAGCAAGGAGTGTCAGGAACAAAGCTGATGAGCTTAGCGTGTGGATAAGTACTTGGAGCTATGATGTTGTGGCTATTACAGAGGCTTGGATGGCTCAGAGGCAGGAATGTTAATTAGAGTGCCAGGCTTTAGATGTTTCAGAAAGGACAGGGAGGGAGGCAAAATAGGTGGGGGCATGGCACTGCTTATCAGAGATAGCGTTAAGGCTGCAGAAAAGGAAGAATTCATGGAGGGATTGTCTACGGAGTCTCTGTGGGTGTAAGTTAGAAACAGGAAGGGGTCAATAACTCCACTGGGTGTTTTTTTTATAGACCACCCATTAATAACAGGGACATGTAGGAGCAGATATGGAGACAGATTCTGGAAAGGTATAATGATAACAGCATTGTTGTGGTGGGAGATTTTATTTTCCCAGATATTGATTGGCATGTCCCTAGAGCGAGGGGTTTAGATGGGGTGGAGTTTGTTAGGTGTGTACAAGAGGAGAGGCTGTACTTGATCTGGTATTGGGAAATAAACTTGGTCAGGTGTCAGATCTCTCAGTGGGAGATAATTTTAGAATTAGTGATCATAGTTCTATCTCCTTTGTCATAGCATTGGAGAGGGATAGGAACAGACAAGTTAAGAAAGTTTTTAATTGGAGTAAGGGGAAATATGAAGCTATCAGGCAGGAACATAGAAGCATAAATTGGAAACAGATGTTCTCAGGGAAACGTACACAGGGAAATTTTGCCACAGGGAAATGTGGCAAATGTTCAGGGGATATTTGCATGGCATTCTGCCTAGGTACGTTCTAAGGAGACAGGGAAATGGTGGTAGGATACAGGAACCGTGGTGTACAAAGGCTGCTGAAAATCTAGTCAAGAAGAAAAGAAGAGCTTCCAAAAGGTTCAAGAAACTAGGTAATGATAGAGATCTAGAAGATTATAAGGCTAACAGAAAGGAGATTAAGAATGAAATTAGGAGTGCCAGAAGAGGTCATGAGAAGGCCTTGGTGGGCAGGATCGAGGTCAATCCCAAGGCACTCTACAAGTATGTGAAGAACAAGAGGATAAGATGTGAGAGTATAGGACCACTCACGTGTGACATTGGAGAAGTCTGTATGGAACTGGAGGAGATAGCAGAGGTATACTTTGCTTCCGTATTCACTACAGGAATGGATTTTGGTGATTGTAGGGCTGACTTTCAGCCGACTGAAAAGTTTGAGCATCTAGACATTAAGATAGAGGACGTGCTGGAGATTTTGGAAAGCAGCAAGTTGTATAAGTCACCGGGACCAGACGGGATGCACCCCAGGCTACTGTGGGAGGTGAGGAAGAAGATTGCTGAGCCTATAGCAATTATCTTTGCATCATCAATGGGGACAGGAAAGGTTCCTGAGGATTGGAGGGTTGTGGATGTTGTTCCCTTATTCGAGAAAGGGAGTAGGGATAGCCCAGGAAATTATAGATCAGTGAGTCTTACTTCAGTGGTTGGCAAGTTGATGGAAAATATTCTGAGAGGCAGGATTTATGAACATTTGGAGAGGCATAATATGATTAGGAATACTCAGCATGGCATGGTCAAAGGCAGGTCATGTCTGATGAGCCTGATTGAATTTTTTGAGGATGTGTCTAAACACATCGATTAAGGTAGAGTAGTAGATGTGGTGTATATAGATTTCAGCAAAGCATTTGATAAGGTACCCGATGCAAAGCTTATTAAGAAACTAGGGAGGCATGGGATCACTTTGTGGATTCAGAATTGGCGTGCCCACAGAAGGCAAAGAGTGGTTGTAGATGGATCATATTTTGCATGGAGGTCGGTGACCAGTGGTATGTCTCAGGAATCTGTTCTGGGTCTTCTTCTCTTCATGATTCTTATAAGTGACCTGGATGAGGAAGTAGAGGGATGGGTTAGTAAATTTGCTGATGACACAAAGGCTGAGGCTGTTGTGGATAGTGTGGAGTGCTGTCAGAGCTTAGAGCAGGGCATCGATAGGATGCAAAACTGGGCTGAGAAGTGGCAGATGGAGTTCAACACAGATAAATGTGAGGTGGTTCATTTTGGTAGGTCTAATATGATGGCAGAATATAGTATTAATGGTAAAACTTAGCAGTGTAGAGGATCAGAGGGATCTTGGGGTCCAAGTCTATAGGTAATGTTGCAGCTGTATGGGACCCTGGTCAGACCTCACTTAAGAGTACTGTGCTCAGTCTGGTCACCTCACTACAGGAAGGATGTGGAAACTATAGAGAGGGTGCAGAGGAAATTTACAAAGATGTTGCCTGGATTGGGGAGCATGCCTTATGAGAATAGGTGGAGTGACTTTAGCCTTTTCTCCTTGAAATGACGGCGGATGAGAGGTGACCTGATAGAGTGTATAAGATGATGAAAGGCATTGATCGTGTGGATAGTCAGAGGCTTTTTTCCCAGGGCTGCAATGGCCAACACGAGAGTACACAGTTTAAAGGTGCATGGAAGTAGGTACAGAGGCGATGTCAGGGGTACGTTGTTGTTGTTGTTGTTTTTACAAAGGACAGGAGGTCAGCCGGCAGGAGGTGATTCGGGGAGAGAGTGGGGTTGGGGAACACGACATACGGCAAAAGCTCTGACTGGGGGAACGGCCAGAAGGTGACATATGGCCTCCCCCGACTCGCACTTGTCAAAGGCTTTGAGCGCTGATTAGTCTCCCGGTGTCCACGCGACTGGCGATGGGTGAGCGCGCTGTAAAAACTCCGGTCGCGGGAGGAGTGCGCGAGAAAGTGAGGCTCTGATTGGTTGACGGGTGAGCGCACATGATGAGGAGTCGAGCGCGCGCATCCCTCCAACAGCCCAACTGCGAGCGGCGGGAGAAAGGAGGTGTCATTGAGGCATTGAGCTCAAAGGTAAAGCAGGTATATTGCAACTTTATAAAACTCTGATTAGGCCACATCTGGAGTATTTCATATATTTCTGGCTGTCTCACTGCAGGAAGGAATTTGAGGCTTTGGAGAGGGTGCAGAAGAGGCTTACCAAGATGCTGCCTGGTGTAGAGGGCATGTGCTATCATCAGAGGCTGGACAAACATGGGTTGCTTTCTTTGGAATGGCAGAGACAGAGAAAATCTGATGAAGATTTATACGATTATGACAAGCATAGACAGAGTAGACGGGGAACATCTTTTCCCCAGGGTAGAAATGTCTCATACCAGAGGACATACATTGAAGGTGAGAGAGGGTGGGTTCAAAGGGGACTTGAGGGGTAAGTTGTTTACTCAGAGTGGTGGATGCCTGGAATGTGCTTCCTGGTATGGTCAAAGAGGCAAATCCATTAGAGGTGTTTAAGAGATATTTAGATCGGCACGTGAATTTGAGGAAGATGGAGGGATATGAGCATTATATACATAGGTAGGAGAGATTAGTTTTGTTTTTTACACTCTAGTTGGGTCAGCACAGCATTTTGGGCTGAGGGGCCTGTTCCTGTGCTGTACTGGTCTATGCTGTATGTTCTTCTGGGGAAGGTATGATCTGTACAAAGAGGACAGGTTGTACCTGAAACTGAGGGAGACCAGTGTCCTTGTAGAAAGGTTTGCTAGAGATGTAGAGGGTTTAAACTAATTTAGCAGGGAGGTGGAACCAGTGTGATAAGGCTGAGAGTGGGGCAGCTGATATACAACTAGATGAAGTGTGCAGTGAGACTGTGAGAAAGGACAGGCAGATAATTGTCATAAACGAGCATTAGGAGTGGACCCAAATGCAAGACACAGACACTGAAGTACTAGAAACAGGACAAGGTTTATCAAGAAAGCAAGGGGAGTCAGGAAGAAACGACACTGGACCTGGACACAGGCCCTGGACGAGACTAGGATTCAGGGCCTGGGCTAGGACTTGGACTAGAAACACGGGACCCAGACGGGGTACTAGGAACGGACAGCCTGGTCGAGGAACACAGAACTCTGGAAAGAGCCTTGGATGTGAACTGGGCGAGGTACTCCAGTACAGGACGTGCCTCTTGGTCTAGGTTTGGCTCAGTTAATGGACACAGCTTGGTTAGGCTCTTGGGTATGGAGCTGGGATTCCTCCCTGGAGTGCAGGGCTGGGACCCTTTCTGGGATGCAGGATCTGGACCCTTTTGCAGTGCCAAGAAGACTGCCGAGGTAAACTGCCAAGACTGGACTGGACGAGAACATGAAGCCTTGACTTGGACAGGACGAGTTTCTTGGACGTGGCTTGGACTAGATGAGTTTCTTGGATGTGGCTTGGACTAGACGAGTTTCTTGGACGTGGCTTGGACTAGACGAGGGAACTCCTGGTCCGGGCGCGGAACTCCAGCACAGGACATGGCTCTTGGAGTAGGTTTGGCTCAGTTCTTGGATAGGGCTTGGTCAGGCTCTTGAGTACGGAGCCGGGACTCCTCCTTCGAGCACAGGGCCGAGATGACTGCCGAGGGAACTGCAGAGGTAAACTGCTGAGGATTTGGATAAGGGACGATCCTGCACAGGATGAGGAATCTCCATCACTGGGCTGGGCGAGGACACAAAGCCTTGACTTGGACAGGACTGAAACACGGCGCATGGAACTTGGAACACAGAACACAGAGCTGGGACCCCTTCTTGGGAACAGGACCTAGGGCTGGGACTCTTCTTCGACATGGACACTAAACACTGGGACACAAAGAGATAGTTCCAAACTCAACAATAGATAGTTCCTTATCTTGGCATGGTAAGGCTCCAGTCTCACTCCAGCAATTGAACTTGACAGGGATGTAGGCAAGGCTTTAGAAGGAAGGAGAAGGGAACAGTCCAGCCAGGAATCCTTGGTTTGCAGAGGTATTTATGTGCCAGCCCAAAATGAGAATCAGGTGCCTCAATTAAGGCACCCAATGGAACAAGGGAAACCAGGAAAACCAGGAATAAGGATTGATGAACTGGACTGCGAACCGGAGTGTGGATTTCTTGGACCGGACCATGACAATAATAGGGCAGAATTGCAGTCAGTGGGATGAGTTAAATTGCAACAGGGGGCCAATATCAGAAAGGGTGCTGAATACAGGACTGAAGGCATTATATTAATACATGCAGCATGCAAAATCAGGTTGCTGATCTTGTAGCACAGTTGGAGATGGGCAGATATGATGGTGTGGGCATTGTAGAGTCATGGTTGAATGAAGATCATATTTGGGAGCTTAACATCCAAAGATACACATAGCATTGAAAGGATAGGTAGGTAGGCAGAGGGGATGTGGCATCCCTGTTGGTAAAAAATAAAATCAAATCCTTAGAAAAAAGTTACAAAGGATCAGAAGTGTAAAATTATTGTGGATAAAGTTAAGAAATCACAAGTGTGAAAAGGCTCTTGTGGGAGCTTTATACAGGCCTCCAAACAGTAACCAGAATATGTACTACAAACTGCAGTGGGAAATAGAAATGGCGTGCAAAAATGGCAATGTTGTGTTACAAGAATCACCCCTTGTAATAATGATCAGTGAGGCACAGCGGATCTGTAGTTACCAACAAGTATCTTCTATTGTTTCAACTAAAAGCACATGGGTTCACAAACTGTCTCTGTGTGCACCCTTCTAAAATTCCCTGACAGTCCATGAACAGTCAATGAAAAGAAAAGGATATTACCCAGGAAAGAAGTCTACACTGGCCAGGCATTCCTCATGGTCCCGATCTCCATGTGTCTGTGGGGTCCTCCTTATCCACGATGGTTGGTCTCTGGTTGCTGGAGGGTTATCGCTCCTGTGTATTTGCAGCTCCTGAGTCTTATACTGTTCCTCATCAGTTGAACCATTGGATCTCTAACCCATTGGCTTAAGGTCACCTGACCTACCTGGGTCACCTTCTTACTGGTCATTGTACAGGGTTACAGCCAACATTGCTTCATGGCTCTGCCCACCCCAGCCTCATGTATTTGTGTCTTTACACTCTGACTGGTCCAAACCAGTTAAATGAGGCAACCCAGACAGAGTCTAATGAGATTACCGATTGCAGGTCTGGCATTTTACAAAACAAGTAGCTGCTCCTCTGAGAATGCTCTCAGGTATTTGTCCCAGAGCAAGGATCAATTCAAAGGCCATTCCCTTTACATAACAAATGGCTATTTGTTTGAGAATGGTCTCAGGTTTAGCAGATCATTACCTGAAGCTTTATGCGTCCACATTAAGGCTATGTCCACACTACACTGGATAAATCTGTAACCGAAGCTTTTTCTCTTCGTTTTTACCCTCCGTCGACACTTAAAGGGTGTTTTCATCCCCCAAAACTGGAGATTTTCAGAAGCGCTCTGCAGAGTGTGTAATTCTGAAAATGCCGCTTGGCCGGAACAGTGTGGACAGGGTAACCGGAGAAATCTAAAAACACTGTCATGACATGCCAGAACAGATTGTGATGGCAGCGCACCATTTCATTGTTTTCTTGAGCGCAACCTAACAATTTCAGAACAGCTGGCAATGAGACTGAAGCTCACTCACTGAATAGTTTGACCCATAGCTTACTGAATAAATAAATATACTTTGCCCTGTTTTCTGTCCTTGCTCATATGAAGGGGGTTTACCTATTTATGCAAGAACTTCTCTGACAATAGATGTGTAACAGCCTAATGTAACATTGTATAGAAATACAAGATAACACTGATGTAGTCATGTTTTATACATTTAACAAGGTGCTTTATTAATGCAACAGAGTTCATCAGTTTTTCGATGTTTGTTGTCAGCCGGGTCATACTGTCCGTGAACTCCCTGTTGGTTGCCTCCATGTGCTCCAGTAGTTTTTTTACTTTTAAGTCCTCTTGCACAAGAGCCAACAGCTGTCTGTCGTTTAAGTTTTTTTAGTCTGTAACTGGACAAATGTGCAGCAAATCTTCCACGGCGAGATTTGACACTAAACATCTCGCTTGTTTTCAGTAGATGTGACCTGCGCATGCGCAGCAGGAGTAGATTCGCTGAAATATCTGTTTTAGTGCGGACAGAGATATTTTTAAAAACACATAGTGTGGACCCCTATCGTTTTTACATGAAACCGGCGTTCTCAGAATTATCCTGTCTAGTGTGGACGTAGCCTAAGTTGCTCTGATTAGATTATCCAAGAGCAAGAAACTGTTCAGATTACACAAAATAGGGGAAACAAAGTAACTTGTCTGTTTCCCCTGTCCTTGATCAGACTTCAATTTCTTCTGGCCAACAGTTGTGATAGTCATGAGCAATTTTAATATCCAGGTAGACTGGGAAAATTGGGCTGGTGCAGTATCCCAAGTGAGGGAATTTGCCAAATGCCTCAGATTGTTTTTTAGAGAAGATTGTGGTTGAGCCTACTAGGGGAAATTCAATTCTGGATTGGGTGCCTTGGAATGACCCACATTTGATTAAGGAGCATGAGGTAAAGGAACCCGTAGGAGATAGTGATAATAATATGATAGAATTCACTCAAATAAAAAATCAATAGGGAGAAGTATGAAGGTAAGCTAGCCAAAACCATAAAAGAGGATGCAAAAGGTTTTTTCCAGATATAGAAAGAGTAAATGAGAGGCAAGAGTGGATATTGGACCACTGGAAAATGATGCTGGAGAGGTGGTAATGGGGGACAAAAAATGGCAGACAAACATAAGTGTTTTGTGTCAGTTTTCATTGTGGAAGACAAGCAGGATGCCAGAAACATGAGAGTCTCAGGGGTAAGAAGTGAGTATAGTTGCTCTTACTAAGGAGAAGGTGCTTGGGATGTTGAAAGGTCTGAAGATAAATAAGACATCTTGATCAGATGGACTACAGTCTACGGTTCTGAAAGAAGTAGCTGAAAAGATTTTTAAAGAATTATTGGATTCTGAAATGGTTCTGGAGGACGGGAACATTGCAATATCACTCCACTCTTTAAGAAAGGATGGAGGCAGAGAAAGGAAATTATAGGCCAGTTACCTTGATGTAATGGTTAGAAAAATGATGGAATATATTATTAAAGATGAGGTTTCTGGGTACCTGGAGGCAAACGACAGTATAGGCCAAAGACAGCATGGTTTCCATAAGTACATATGGAAAGTACAGCCGAGAAACAGGTCCGTCAGCCCATCAAACCCATTTAAACAGCTCAGCTGAACCCATTTAAACTCCCTGAACCCATTGACCTGCACTGGACCATAGCCCTCCATACCCACTACCACCCATATGTATATCCAAACTTCTCTTAACTGTTGAAATCGAGCTCAGTGGCACTGTGTGTGCTAGCAGTTCATTCCACACTCTCCTGAACCTCTGAGGGAAGAAGTTTCCCCTCATGTTCCTCTTAAACTTTTCATCTTTCACCCTCAACCCGTGACCGCTGGGTGTAGGCCCAACCAATCTCAGTGTAAAAAGCTTGCTTGCATTTACCCTAAATATTCCCCTCATAATTTTATATACCTCTATCAAATAGAACCATGGAACATTATAGCACAGAAACAGGCCTTTTGGCCCTTCTTGGCTGTGCCGAACCATTTTACTGCCTAGTCCCACTGACCTGCACCTGGGCCATATCCCTCCAAACCCCTCTCATCCATATACTTGTCCAAGTTTTTCTTAAATGTCAAAAGTGAGCCTGCATTCACCACTTCATCTGGCAGCTCATTCCACACTCCCACCACTCTCTGCATGAAGAAGCCCCCCCCCCCCATGTTCCCTTTAAACTTTCCCCCTTCACCCTTAACCCATGACCTCTGTTTTTTTTTTCTCTCCTGGCCTCAGTGGAAAAAGCCTGCTTACATTCACTCTATCTATACCCATCATAATTTTATACACCTCTATCAAATCACCCCACATTCTCCTACGCTCCAGGGAATAAAGTCCTAACCTATTCAACCTTTCTCTGTAACTCAGTTTCTCAAGTTTACAACATCCTTGTAAACCTTCTCTGCACTCTTTCAACCTTATTAATATCCTTCCTGTAATTAGTTGACCAAAACTGCACACAATACTCCAAATTCAGTCTCACCAATGTCTTATACAACCTCACCATTACATTCCAATTCTTATACTCAGTACTTTGATTTATAAAGGCCAATATACCAAAAGCTTTCTTTACAACCCTATCTACTTGTGAAGCCACTTTTAGGGAATTATGTATCTGTACTCCCAGATCCCTCTGTTCTACTGCACTCCTCAGTGTCCTTCCATTTACCTTGTATGTTCTACTTTGGTTTGACCTTCCGAAGTGCAATACCTCACACATGTCGGCATTAAACTCCATCTGCCATTTTTCAGCCCATTCCTCCAACTGGTCCACATCCCTCTGCAAGCTTTGAAAACCTTCCTCACTGTCCATTACACCTCCAATCTTTGTATCATCAGCAAACCTGCTGATCCAATTTGCCACATTATCGTCCAGATCATTGATATAGATGACAAATGCCAATAGACCTAGCACTGATCCCTGTGGCACACCATTAGTCACAGGCCTCCACTCAGAGTAGCAATCCTCCACTACCACTCTCTGGCTTCTTCCATTGAGCTGATGTCTAATCCAATTTACTACATCTCCGTGTATACCTAGTGACTCAATCTTCCTAACTAACCTCCCATGCGGGACTTTGTCAAAGGCCTTACTGAAGTCCATGTATACAACATCCACTGCCTTCCCTTCATCCACATTCCTGGTAATTTGCTCGAAAAACTCTAATAGATTGGTTAAACATGACCTACCATGCACAAAGCCATGCTGACTTTTTCAAATAAGTCCCTGTCTATCCAAATACTTATAGATATCTCCTCTCAGTTTTTCCTGTTCTAATGAATACAGTCTGAACCAATTCACTCTTTCCTTGTACCTCAGGATCTTCAGACCTGGCAACATCATTGCAGATTTTCTCTGTACTCTTTCAACCTTGTTTACATCTTTCCTGTAGGCAGGTGGCCAAAACAGCACACAATAATCCGTCAGTCCTTACCAACATCTTATACAACTTCAACATAACATCTCATCTCCTGCCCTCAATACTTTGATTATGAAGGCCAATGTGACAAAAGCTCTCTTTACGACCCGAACTACAGTACATTTGGCCCCACTTTCAATAAATTATGGACCTGTATTCCCAGATCTCTTTGTTCTACCACACTCCCCAGTGTTCTACTTTTTACTCTGTAAAACCTACCCCAGTTGGACCAACCATAGTGCAAAACTTCACATTTGTTCGAATTAAATTTCATCTGCTGTTGTTCAGCCTATTTCTCTAGCTGATGCAGAACCTTCTGCAAGGCATGAGAGCCTTCTTCACTGCCCACTACATTCCCAATATTGGTGTAATCCACAGATTTGCTGGTCCAGTTAACCACATTATCATCCAGATCACTGATTAGATAACAAGCAACAAAGGACCCAACACTGATCCCCATGGTAAACCTCTAGTCACAGGCCTCCAGTTAGAGAGTCAACCATCTACTAACACTCTCTGGCTTCTCCCACAAAGCCAATATCTAAGCCAATTTACTACCTCATCTTGAGTGCCAAGCGCCTGAACGTTCTTGACCAATCTCCCATGTGGGACCTTGTCAAATGCCTTGCTAAAGTCCATATGGACAGCATGCACTGCTTAACTTCATCCACTTTCCTGGTAAATTCCTCAAAAGATTGGTTAGAGATGACCTACCACACATGAGTCCATACTGACTATCCGTAATCTGTCTATACAAATGCTTACATACTCAGTCTCTTAGAATACCTTCCCAATGACTCACCAGTCTATAATTTCCTGATTTATGTTTCAAACCCTTTTTATACAGCAGATCAATATTGGCTATCTTCCAATCCTCTGGTTCCTCTCCTGTCGCTAAGGATGATTTAAATATCTCTTCTTGGGCCCTGGCAATTTCTGCACTTGCCTTCCATAGGGTCCAAGAAACACCTTGTCAGGCCCTGGGAATTTATCAACCCTGATTTGCCTCAAGACAACAAACACTTCCATCTCTGTAATCTGTGCAGGGTCCATGAAGTTGATGCCGCTTTGTCTCACCTGTATAGATTCTGTGTCTGTCTCCTGAGTACATACAAGTAAAGTATTTAATATCTCCCCCCATCTGTTTTGGCTCCACACATTAATTACCATTTATCCAGAATATTCATACCATTCATCTTCCAGAGGACCAATTTTGTCCTTTGCAATCCCTTTCTCTTAACATATCTGTAGAACCCCTTAGGATTCTCCTTCAGCTTGTCTGCTAGATCAACCATGCCTTCTTTTAGCTTTCCTGATTTCTTTCTTAAGTGTTCTCTTACATTTCTTATACTCCATAAACACCTCATTTTTCCTACCTGCCTATACCTGCTTATGCATGTCTTCTTTTTTCTCTTAATCAGAGCTTCAATATCACTTGAAAACCAAGGCTCCCTACACTTGTTATCTTTATTTTTTTACTCTGACAGACACATATAAGCTTTGTACTCTCAAAATGTCACTTTTGTAGGCTTCCCACTTACCGAGTACACCTTTGTCAGAAAACACCCTGTCCCAATCACACTTCCCAGATCATTTCTGATACCATCAGAATTAGCCTTTCTCCAATTTAGAATCTCAACCCACAGACCAGATAAGTCTTTCTGCATATTTACGTTGAAACTAATGGCATTGTGGTTAAATAGCAAAGTGTTTCTGTTCACAAACTTGTGTCACCTGCCCTGTTTCATTCCCTAATAGCAGATCCAGTGCTGCACATCTTTGATGAGACTTCTACATATTGATGACGGAAACTTTCCTGGCAAATTCTATCCCATCTAGCCCTTTTACAGAATGGGTTTCTCAGTCAATATGCAAAAAGTTAAAATCATTTACTATAACAACCTTTTGTTACTTGCAACAGTCTGCAATCTCTTTACAAATTTGTTCCTCTGAATCCCTGGGATGGTTGTGTGGTCTATAATACAGTGCCAATTAACATGATCATACCTTTCACATTTCTCAGTTCCACTGATAACGTCTCACTAGACAAGTTCTCCAGTCTGTTCTGATGGAGCACAAACTTGAAATTTTGCTCGACAAATCTGTTGGAGTTTTTTGAGGAAATAACAGGCAGGATAGACAAAGGTGAATTGGTGGATGTAGTGTACATGGATTTTCAGATGGCTTTTGACAAATTACAGCACATGAGGCTGTTTAACAAGATAAGAGCCCATGGTATTACAAGAAAGATACTAGCGTGGATAAATGATTGGCTGAAATGCACGATTCGTCACAGTCCTCCCATCTGAGAAACAACCTGACAACATCACTCTCTGTTTCTTATTGAGCCAATTGTATATCCAATCAAAGTAAAGTCAAAGAATATTTTATTATCAAAGTATAGATATGTCACCATATACAATCCTGAGATTCCTTTTCCTGTGGGCAGACACAGCAAATCTATAGAACAGTTGATCTTCCATTGATCCTGTTATAGTTACTTAAGTGCAGAAAACAAGCAAACTGCAAATACAAATATAAATTAATAGCAATAAGTAATGAGAACATAGATAGAGGCCTTAAATTGGGACCACTGATTGTTGGAACATTTCAGAGAATGGGCAAGTAAATGTAATCAAAGAGCCTGATGGTTGAAGAGTAGTAACTGTTCTTGAGCCTAGTCATGTGAGTCCTGAGGCAGCTGTACTTTCTGCCTAATAGCAGCAGCGTGATAAGCGCATGGCCTGGGTGGTGAGGATCTTTGATGATAGATGTTGCTTTCCTACAACAATGTGTCATGTAGATGTGCTCAATGGTTGGAAGGGCTTTACCTGTGATGTGCTGGGCCCAATCCACTACCTTTACAAGGAATTTCCATTCAAAGGCATTGGTGATTAGCAGGCCATGATGCAACCAGTCAATACATTCTCCACCACACATCTACAGAAGTCTGTCATAGTTTTAGCTGTCATGCCAAATCTCCACAGGCTCCTAAGGAAGTAGAGGGACTGTCGTGCTTTGTTTGCAATTGCACTTGTGTGCTGGGTCCAGGACAGGTTTTCTGAAATAATAGCACCCAGGAATTTAAAGCTGCTAACCTTCTCCACCTCTGATCTTCCGATGAGGACTGGCTCGTGGAAC
The DNA here is from genome assembly GCF_048418815.1 of Hemitrygon akajei. Taxonomy (NCBI): domain Eukaryota; kingdom Metazoa; phylum Chordata; class Chondrichthyes; order Myliobatiformes; family Dasyatidae; genus Hemitrygon; species Hemitrygon akajei. The sequence goes on from NC_133148.1 coordinate 53,422,683, forward strand.
TCTTGTTTCCCTCTCCTAAAGTCGACAATCAGTTCCTTGGTCTTGCTGACATTGAGTGAGGGGTTGCCTTTCTGACACCACTCACCCAAGTTTTCAATCTCCCTCCTGTATGCCGACTCATTGCCACATTTTATTCAGCCCACAAGTGTCATCAGCTAACTTCAAAATGGAATTGGAGCTGTGTTTAGCCACACAGAGATGTAAAGCGAGCCGAGCAGGGGCTAAGCGCACTGCCTTGTGGTGGTGGAGACCATAGAGGAGATTCCTACAGGTGAGGAATTCCAGGATCCAATTGCACAAGTATACTTTCCGTGGATTACACACAATGGAGGCTTTCTGAGCAGCCAACAATATGGGATTTTTATCCAAGGCTTTACCGAATTTCAAATGGACCTTGTCCACTGCTGTGCTCTCATTGAACTTGTGGAACTCAAACAAATTCATAAGACATGCACAAAGCTGTGCTGTCTACTCCGAATCAGCCCGTCTTTCCAGCTGCATATATACCTTGTCCATTAAAATCCTCTCCAGTAACTTACCTACCACAGACAGGATAGACTTACTGGTGTATAGTTCACAAGTTTTTTTTTGCTCTGTAGCCTTTAAATAAAGGCACGACCTTTGCTCCCACCCAGTCTTCCAGCATCTCATCTGTAACTAATGATGTTGCAAATATCAGTGTAAGTGAGGAGTAGAATCTTCTGGGGGTGGGGGTTGGTTGTGGTAATTGATGATAATGTGGGGTGATTAAGATAATGGTTTTAATGTAAATGGGTGGTTAATGGTTAGTATAGAATCAGTGGTTAATGGTTAGTACAGGCTCAGTAGTTAATGGTTAGTACAGACTCAGTGTGATGATGGGCCTGTTTCTGTGCTGTATCTCTCTATCTCTACAGGAAACAGTTCAGACCAACTATGGAGTTAACCATCGAAAGAGGTTAGTGTGACCCCACTGCAATCTGAAGGGGAATGCAGACCTGAATCACCAGTGATTAATGTTCTTTCCCAGACACTGCCTGTCTCGCTGTTTTCTGATTTTATTTTCTGCACTCTTGCACATTCTAATAGAAAATGTGGAGTCACCAGGAGACGCTCATGGAGTGAGTACTGTTTCAGATTCGCTCCATAACCTTTACTTTTTTTAACCTATGATCACCCTTATTTAACTTACTTTTACCTACACCAAAAGATTCTTGCTACATTTTTGGACTTATCTTTAAGAGTGTACTGTGAATGTTGAAGAAATGAGTACAGAAATGGCTTTAAGATCTAAAGGGCGAGACCCTGGGAAAGATCCTAATGGCAACGGAAAGAAAAAAAAGACCGATCCTAAGCGTACTGAATTGACTTATGATATGTTATTGGAGCTCTTAAATGAAAAATTTGAAGAACAACGACAAACTTTCAAACTAGATCTAAAGGCTTTCCAGGGTTCTATGGATAAGACTGATTTAGTAGTTAAACAGCAGCAAACTCTAATCGCAACTTTGCAAGAGGACGCTCGGAAGTGAGACTTGATAATCGGAAAACTGGAACAGAAATTGTCTTTGACAATTAAACAGGTGGAAACACTTAAAGCCAAGAGTGTCGACTTTGAAAATCGGTCCAGAAGACAGAACTTATGCATACTTGGTCTCCCGGAAGGTATCGAACAAGGGGACCCCTCAAAGTATTTTGCTCAACTTTTAAAGGATGCATTCCCTTCTGTACTCCCAGACAGTCCTCTGTTACTTGATCGCGCTCACAGAATTATGCGCTGATCATCAAGTTCTTCATCTAAACCACCCGTTGTAATTGTTCGATTTCATTATGTGCATGTCAAAGAGCAACTTATTCGTGTGGCTCGGTGTTTAGGGATGGTGAAATTTAAAGATTTCCAATCCTGATTAGTGGAGGATTTTAGCCCAGAAGTAATGAAGGCAAGGCTCCTTTTTAAACCTCTGATGTCCGAATGTTATGAGAAAAATCTAAAACCAGCGCTTTTATACCCTGCGAAACTTAGAATCTCACCTCCGAATGCACCACAGCGTGTTTTTCTCTCCACATCTGAAGCTCGAAATTTTCTGGATGAGAATTATCCTACTGCTTTGGACTCTCATTTCTAATAAATGAGAGATTTTGATCATTACGAGATAGTTTTTGTTTCCAAAACCAGATTTTGTTTCTGGCTATTGGTGTAGGTTTACTCTACATTTTATATTCTAATTAAAGTTTTTTTTTCGACGTACTAATCTTTTTAATTTACTTACTTTAATCATTGTACTTTATTTTTGGACATTATTATTAATCCTTTGAAGGTGAATTTTTTTTTTAACGGTTTGATATATATCCTTTTCGTTTTTTGTGTGACTAAGATGGTGGTTTCTTCTCTAAAATATTCCTTGCTTTTTTTTTTATTTTGCCATATTTTTTCTCTCCTCTTCTTCCTATAATGCATTTCTTATCACATTTTAACTTTTTTTTGTTTGGGTTTTAACCCGATTTATAAGTTACTAGTGTTTATATTCTTTTTGTTTTTTTTTTTACTAGCAATTATATTAAGAAGTTTGTTTTAGTATAGTGTTAATTACTTTTTTGGAGTTTGGGTGGATCTCTTTTTTCCCTCTTTTATATATTTAGAGTTGCCTTCTGGTGATACGGGGGTAGATTTAGTATCATTCATTTTTTTCCTGGCCTCCTTCAGGCTCAGGAAGGGCTTTTTTTCATGGGTGGGGGGTGGAGGATTCCTTTCTAACTCTATTGCTCTTTTTACTAGTTTTTTTTAGTTTTTTCATTTGGGCTGATTTTAAACTACTAAAATGTCCGCGGTGTCGTCATTTTTGGGTCCGCCCCTTATTTTTGTTCCTCTTCCAGGTGCATGAGTTCATAATTTGGTTAACTCTTTATATACCAAAGGGTTGATTTTAGAACTATGGCTCAGACCATTAATTTTGTCTCTTGGCATACTAATGGCTTAAACCATCCGATTAAACGGAAAAAGATTTTCAAAGTATTCCAAAGACTGAATGCACATATTATTTTTGTACAAGAAACTCATGTGAAGAAAGAGGGTAATCAACGTTTTTTTAGGTTTGGAGGGACAGTACTATTCGAATTCGAATGCCAAAGTAAAAGGAGTTTCAATTTTTATTGACTCCTCTATTACATTTGTCCAACACAATATTAGTTCGGATCCGAATGGCAGATTTTTGTTAATTACTGGGTTACTTTTTAAAAAAAAGGTTGCTATGGTTAATGTTTATGCTCCAAATGTAGATTATCCCAATTTTTTAAGTCCTTATTTACTTCTCTACCTAATCTAAATGAATATATGTTAGTAATGGGTGGTGACTTTAATTGTTGTTTAAATCCTTTGCTGGACAGATCTGTATCCACTCAGACTTTACCTAATAAGTCGGCCACTTACATCTCTGATCATGCTCCATTGAAACTATCTATTAAATTAATGGATACAGCTTCTAGTATTAGGCAATGGTGATTTGATTTTACCTTACTGCAAGATCCGGATTTCATTAAATTTATGAAGGAACAGATCGATTTCTTCTTTTCAACTAATTCCACGGATGAAATTTCTTGTGGAACACTTTGGGACACTTTTAAAGCATATATACTTGGACAGATTATCTCCTATTCCTGGTTAGGAGATCTCCTGGTTTGAGAAAACGTATTAAGAAGGAAACTCTTTTATTGGTTGATAAAATTAAAGAAATTGACAAGAAATATTCGACAGCTCCTAGTAAGGAGGTTTACAAACAAAGGATTGAACTTCAAATGGAACACAGTTTATTACTTACATCTTCGATTGAAAATCAATTAATGAAAACCAGATCTGATTTTTAGTGATAAATTGGGTAAACTGTTAGCTAATCAATTGAAGAATGCTTTGGTTAAACGTCAAATTATTAAGATTCATCAACAGAATGCTGAATTGACATTTAACCATGATGAGATAAACAAATCTTTTCAAGATTTTTATACCTCCCTGTATCATTCTGAATTCCCTCATGATCATAATACCATGCATGATTTTCTTGGGAAATTGAATTTTCCAAAATTATCATCAGATGATCTTTCAATATTAGATACTCCTATTACGGATGCAGAAATTAAAGGGGTTATTTCCTCTATGAATTCTGGGAAAGCACCAGGTCCAGATGGGTATACAGTGGAATTTTTAAAGTGTTTTTCCTCTACTCTTTCTCCTTGGTTATGCAGGGTTTTTGAAGAAGCAATTAGATTGGGTAAACTGCCACAATCTTTTTATAGAGCTTTCATTTCTTTAATATTGAAAAAAAATAAAGACCCTACTGACTGTGCATCCTATAGACCAATATCCTTATTGAATGTAGATTCCAAGATCTTTTCCAAGTTACTGGCGTCCAGGCTGGAGAAGGTATTACTTCAAATTATCTCGGAAGATCAGACTGGTTTTATTAAAAATCGCTATTCTTTTTTCAATATTAGGAGATTATTGAATATTGTTTATACTCCTTCATGTAGCACCTCAGAATGTGTCATTTCATTAGATGCGGAGAAAGCATTTGATAGAGTTGAATGGCCATACTTATTTACTGTGCTTGAGAAGTTTAATTTTAGTCCGACATTCATATCCTGGATTAAACTGATATATCATACTCCAGTAGCCTCGGTCTTTACTAACAATCAAAGATCTCCCTTTTTTCATTTATTTCGGGTACCAGACAAGGCTGTTCTCTTAGTCCATTATTATTTGATATTGCTTTAGAACCTTTGGCAAATATATGAGGAAATTTTTGAATCCACATTGGTAAAAAAAGATTTCGGAATAAAAATTGGTACCGCTTGAAAAATATATAAGAACTTAGGTAAAATAACCATCTTAATAGTGTTAATCCGACCTATCAGAGATAAAGACAATGGTGACCACTTAGTAAACAAGCATTTAATCTGATCAATTAAGGGTACAAAATTAACCTTAAATAAGTCTTTATGGTTTTTTGTGATTTTAATCCCTAAGTAAATAAAAGAATCATTAACTAATTTAAAGGGTAAGTTTCCATAAATTGGGACCTGTCTATTTAAAGAAAACAATTCACTTTTATTAAGATTAGGTTAGGTAAAATATACTTACAGAGGGCAAAGAAGGAAGGTGGATTAGCATTGCCTAATTTTAGATTTTATTATTGGGCAGTTAATATCAGATATTTGATATGTTGGTTGAAAGATTGGGATGGATCTTCTAGCCCTCATTGGGTGAGCTTGGAGATTAAATCAGTACCAGGTTTTGCACTGGGTTCTATTTTGGGGACTTCTCTCCTTTTTGTTCTTTCTAAACTGCCGAAATGAATTGACAACCCGATAGTTAAACATACTTTACGTATATGGTTTCAATTTTGGAAATTTTTTGGGTTGACTCAGTTTGTTTTAAATATTCCTATTGTATCCAATTGTTTTTTCCACCCTTCAATTATAGACCAAGACTATTTGGCTTGGAAGACTAAAGGATTACTACGATTTTCTGATCTATTTTTGGATAATTGCTTTATGTCTTTTGAGCAATTATCTAATAAATATAATTTGCCTAGATTTCATTTTTTTAGATATGTACAGATTAGGAATTTTTTAAATTCTGTACTTCCTACTTTTCCAAACTTTGTGTCTTCAGGCATTTTGGAGAATTTGTTTGAATTAAACCCCTTTCAGAAAGGGCTTATATCAAAACTTTATAATATAATTATGAAGATACATTTAGAGCCCCTTTATAAGACAAAAAATGATTGGGAAAGACAGCTCAACCTTATTATTCCTATTGAGAAATGGGATAAAATTCTTCAATTAGTTAATACATCATCTATATGTGCTAAACATTCTTTAATACAGTTTAAGGTTGTACACAGGGCTCATATGTCCAAGGATAAATTGGCTCATTTTTATTCCTATATAAATCCTATTTGTGATAGATGTCAATCTGAAATAGCGTCTTTAACTCGTATGTTCTGGTCGTGTCCGCTTTTTAAAAAATATTGGAAAGATATTCGGTATTGGACATTGACTTACAACCCCATCCTATTACCACAATTTTTGGTTTACCAATGATGGACTCACTTCATTTATCTTCTTCCGTTTGTCGAATGATTGCATTTCTTACACTAATGGCTAGAAGATCTATTTTGTTGAATTGGAAGGAAATTAATCCTCCTACTGTATTTCATTGGCTTTCTCAAACTATGTTATGTTTAAATTTAGAAAAAATTAGAAGTGGCGTATTTGACACTTCTACTAAATTTGAAAAGATATGGAGACCATTTATTCAATATTTTCATATGATGTAATTGGACCCTGTTCCAGGCCTATTTGATTTTCCAATTCTGATTTCATATATGTTAAGAGGATCGGAGTTGACGACACGGATGATTTTGTATTTTTGTGAGATATTATAAACAGCCCTTTTTTTCCTCTCTCTTCTATTTTTTCTTTTTCTTTCTTGTTTTTTTCTTCTATTAGTTATTAGATTTTAGATTAGTTTTTTTGCATAATTTTTTTATTTTTTCCTTTTTTTATTTCTTTTTATTTTATATTATGATACACCTTGGTTTGCTTTATCTGTTTGTATATTGTATCATTTACGATGTGGGAATAGTCATTTATACTGTAATCATTGTTTTTGTAATCTTTTATAGTTAATTGAAATATGTATGTTTGTAATCCCATTATCTATGTACCAATTTTATTTTGTTGTTATTAATAATGATAATAAAAAGATGGAAAAAGAACCTTTGGCAATTGCTATCAGAGAATCACTGAACATTTTTGGCATTACTCGTGGGATGGATATACATAAGTTATCATTATACGCAGATGATTTGTTATTATATATTTCTGATCCTGAGAAATCCATTCCTGTAGTTATATCATTGTTGGCTCAATTTAGTAATTTTTCCGAGTATAAATTAAATCTTAATAAGAGTGAATTGTTTCCTTAAAATAGACAGGTTCCAATTTATGGAAATTTACCTTTTAAATTAGTTAATTACTCTTTTATATACTTAGGGATTAAAATTACAAAAAATTATAAGGGGTTATTTAAGGTTAATTTTTTACCCTTAATTGATCAGATTAAATGTTTGTCCACTAAATGGTCACCATTATCTTTATCTCTGATAGGTCAGATTAATGCTATTAAGATAATTATTTTACCCAAGTTTTTATATATATTTCAAGCAGTACCAATTTTTATTCCGAAATCTTTTTTTGCTAATGTTGATTCAAAATTTCCCTTATATATATGGCAGAATAAAAATCCTAGATTAGGTAAAAAAATATTTACAGAAGGCAAGGAAGGAAGGTGGATTGGCATTGCCTAATTTTAGATTTTATTATTGGGCAATTAATATCCGATATTTGATATGTTGGTTAAAGGATTGGGATTTATCTTTTAGCCCTCACTGGGTAAACCTGGAAACTAAATCTGTACAAGGATTTTCATTAGATTCTATTTTAGGGTCTGCTCTTCCCTTTGCTCTTTCTAAATTGCAGAAATGAATTGACAATCCGATAGTTAAACATACTTTACGTATATGGTTTCAATTTCGGAAATTTTTTGGGTTAAATCAATTTGTTTTAACTATTCCTATTGTATCCAATTTCTTTTTTCATCCTTCTATTATAGACCAAGCTTATTCAGCTTGGAAGACTAAAGGATTACTATGATTTTCCGATTTATTTTTGGATAATTGTTTTATGTCTTTTGAACAATTATCTAATAAATATAATTTGCCCAGATTTTATTTTTTTAGATATTTACAGATTAGGAATTTCTTAAACACTGTACTTCCTACCTTTCCAAATCTTGAGACTTCGGGTATTTTGGAGAATTCGTTAGAACTAAATCTTTCTCAGAAAGGTGTAATATCAAAACTCTACAAAATAATTATGAAAATACGTTCAGAGCCCTTCAATAAGATTAAAAATGATTGGGAATGAAAACTTAACCTTACTATCCCTATTGAGAATTGGGATAAAATTCTTCAATTAGTTAATTTATCATCTATATGTGCTAAACATTCATTAATACAGTTTAAAGTTGTGCACAGGGCTCATATGTCCAAGGATAAATTGGCTCGTTTTTATTCCTATATAAATCCTATATGTGACAGATGTCATTCTGAGATAGCGTCTTTAACTCATATGTTTTGGTCATGTCCACTTTTGAAAAAAATATTGGAAATACATTTTTGATATTATTTCCATGGTATTGAACATTGATTTACAACCTCATCCTATTACTGCAATTTTTGGTTTACCAATGATGGACTCAATCCATTTATCTTCTTCTGCTTGTCGAATAATTGCATTTCTTACATTAATGGCTAGAAGATCTATTTTGTTGAATTGGAAAGAAATTAATCCCCCTACCGTATTTCATTGGCTTTCTCAAACTATGTTATGTCTAAATTTGGAGAAAATTAGAAGTGTTGTATTTGACCCTTCTATTAAATTTGAAAAGACATGGAGACCATTTATTAAATATTTTCATATTTTGACCCTGTTCCAAACCTATTCGTTTTTCCGGTTTTGATTGTACATATGTTGAGAGGATCGGAGTTGGCAACACTGATGATTTTGTATTTTTTTTATAGATACTATAAACAGCCCATTATTCATTTTTTTAATTCTTTTTTTCTCTTTATTACCTAGTTATTAGGTTGTTAGATTAGTTTTTCTTAGGGTTAATTTTTTTTTCTTTTTCTCTTTTTTTTACATATAATATGATATACCTAGTTTTACTTTGTTTATATGATATTTGTATCATTCATGATTTGGGAAGACTTAACTATATTGTAACTATTGCTTGTGTATCCTTTCATGTTCAGTTTAAATTTGTAAGTTTGTAAGCCCACTATCTATGTATCAATCTTATCATGTTGATATTAATAATAATAATAATAATAATAATAAAAAGATTGAAAAAGAAAGAAAGAAAATGTAACTTCCTTGAGACTCAGCCCCCGTTCATCATCCAGAACTTTTGTGGCTCATTTGTGGACATGGTTGGTCTGCAATGCAAAATAATTGGATGACTTTACCCAAAAGCAACCACTTGCATTGACAGTGTGGCTTTAACATAGGAATTCATCAGAAGGGGTTTCACAGAAGCATAAATCAGATGTCAGGCCATAGAAGGAGAGGGGATGGTAGGTGAGGAAGTGTCTGGTCAGAGGAGGAATCTGGAAGCAATGCCTCAATCCAACAGGATGATGTGCTGAAATGGTTTGGTCTGACACAGAGTGATGGAAGAGTGAAGGGAATGGAAATGACATCCATGAGATGGATTTAAATTAAAGAGGAAGAGAAAGACACAGACTGCAGGTTTAAATTCATTAGAGTGAATCTGTGGATTTTGTTGAAGCTCCTCAGATAGAAGAATTGATGGTACAACTAGACTCCAATATAGATGAGAGTGAGAGGAAACAGGCAATTGTCAAATACACCCTCACCTCTTTGACTTTAACTGAGTTTATGTTGGGTTCCCCAGCCTGTCTGATGGATTCAGTGTTCAAAACTTAAACCTGTGCTGAATTTTGTTAAGGTGGATTAGTTCAGGTGATTTTATTTTATTCAAGGTGAACACAAAAATCAAACAGCAAGGTACTGGCGCAGGCCCTTACAGGAGTAAATCTACACATTTTACTGTCTAGATACCAGAAAGAAAGGTTTAGTATGTATCTATACTTGCAGATGTCATCAGCTGACAAACTTGCATTGACAATTGTATAACAGATTATTGGTTTTCTTTGAATGCCCAAGTTCATTATCCTTGATCTTCATGCCTGAGAGCTTCCAGGCCAATGATAACCCCCAGCACCCACAATGATCCATAGTGATTGTGGTCTGTGTTGCTGTTTCAGTCAAAATTTGATTCACCAGTTGATGAGCCTCAGTTCTCATCAATAAACATCAGTTCCAGCATGTCACACCGGGATTCTGCCCATCGATGTAATGTTGACAAGGCAGTCTGGCATTTTTTGGTTTATCCTTATGTTCCTCTTTATTGCTGCCAATTCACAATTACCTGATCACCTGAACTACAGTCATCAGGATGGACTTCCAAGCACAGTTTGACCAAACACACTTTAAGTTGGTGGGAGTCTCCCAACTGCTTCAGAACATAAAATGCAGGTGTACATACATTTGAACTGTTCACTCCCATTACATAATCAATAAATCGATCAGTAACAGTCAATCATCGCTACAGCCAGTGACAAATTTTCTGTAACAAGGAGAGGGTCTTGCTGTCTCTGCATTTTTTGCGCTTTGGTTTCAGTTCATTTTGTCTCATTCTCTGTGGTAAACATGAACCTGTTGGTTGGTGCAAAGCACAATGTTAGAATTGCATTTCCATATGTAAAGCAGTGTGTTTGTTATTTTTATTAACATAGCTCCACTGGGAGTGTCCCCTGCTCAAATGAAACCTGCCTGTGAAACCTGAGAGGAAACGTAAGGACTGACTGTTAATGTTATCGCAGAGTTTCAGACATCTGTCAGCTATTTATAACAAATAGTTACTGAGCTTCAAGTAAACCTCCAACACAGAACAGTACAGCACAGGAACAGGCCCTTCAGCCAATGATGACTGTGACAACCAGAACACCAAATTAATCTAAACTGATGTATCTCCACAGAATCCATATCTCTCCTTATCCTGAATGGTCATGTGCTTTTACAAATGTATCTTAAAGTAATGTATCTTCGTGCTACTTTCACCATTACCCCTGGCAGTGCATTCCAGACACCTGCCACTGTCCATGCTTTAAAAAAAAACAATGTTTACACCGCAATTATCCTTTAAATGTTATACCTTTCACCTTAAATCACTGTCCTTTTGGATACGACATTTTACCCTGGGAAAATGACTCTGACTGTTGAACTTATCAATGACTTTCATACTTTTATAAGCCTCTGTCAGATTGCCTCTCAGCCTAAGCTCCAGAGTAAACAGTCAAATGTTGTTCAACCTCCCCTTACAGTGAATATTCTCTAATCCTGGCAACATGCTCATGAAAAGTCTTTTACACCCTCTTCAAAGCCTTCACATTCTTCCTACAATCGATCAACCAGAACTAAAGGTTCATGAAGTTTCAGCCAGGTTAATGCAGGCATGAAAACTTATGTTTTAACTTGGACAAAAAGCAAGCGGTACACTCCTCTTACCCAGTCCCATAAAATTCTCCCAGCAGCAACATTGTCTCCTTGATGCCGGAATGTACTAGTTTCAACTGCAGGGCTTTTTCTTGTGGAAACAAGGGAATTTTGACTTTATTAGTAATATATGGAAGGATTAGATGGCCGGGCTGGGGGGCTATCATCCCCTAGATTAGTGGTCACCAACCAGTCAATCACGATCGACCGGTCAATCTTTGAGACTTTCCCAGTAGATACTGAAAAAAAGTGAAAAATGTGCACCGGGCAGAAAAGACTGGAAGCAAAACCCCGCAACCCCGGAAACAACCTCTCCCTACAAACAGCTCTCCACAGCGGGAGCACCGCTACATCACCATTATCCTAATCGGCATCAACCTATCTTTATAATGCTCACATTACAACGCGTCTCCCCCTTTAAATTCCAACATTCCCCAAATGTAAAAGAACCGGGGAACAAAAAAATTGTGGTGTCATTAGCTTGTATACCTTTGAAACTTATACTAGTGTCTCAGTAAAAGTTTACTAATACAAAACTCCTGAAAAACGTGGCAGATTCAGCATTCAGACTAACAAAGGAAACTGTCCATTCAAATATTCAGTCTGTCAAGAGGTTTGCAAGGGCAATGTGCTGCAACAGATGAAAATTATTATATCTAAGTACACAAGCTGTCTTACTGACAGACACCTCACAGACTGTCTCAGACTGGCTGTCTGTATTTATGAGCCGAATTTCAGGGAACTAATAGAAAGTATTCAGCCCCAGTCATCACACTGAGTGCAACGGTCAATTTTTATTCATTTATTTTTCGTGCTGAAATAAAATTAAATAATGAAACATAGAATTAAACGTGTTGTAATGTGAGCATTATAAAAGTAAGTAATACCAATTAAGATAATGGTAACATAGCAATACTCCCACTACAGAAAGCTACCTGCAAACAGAGACTGCTTCCAGGGCTGTGAGGGTCCACTTCCGGTACCTTCTGCCCGGTCCGCATGCGTTTGTCTAAACGTTTTAGTAGGTCGATCTTGCCTTTCACTAAGGCCGAGGTAGGGGATCTTTGGCTTAAAAAGGTTAGCGACCACTACCCTAGATTAAGCTGCTAGCTGAACCAAGGGTTACAATTGTGGGGGCTCTTCCGGGTTTGATTCTGTTGGATGCTGTGTGATTACCCTGAGCTTTGAACCTGTAGGGTAGATATTCATACTGTGGATGATTTGTTAATTCTTCTGTTAAGTACTGTTAAAGTTGTGATTGTGGGCAGAGGTTTGATAAAATGGCAGGCACAGCTCTCGCTTTAATGCAGAACAGTGCTGACATAGTGGTAGCTGGGGGCAGAGATTTCAAAGACAGGGTTCTATCATTTCTGAGAAGTGAGGGGAAGGAGTGGTCAGATTTAAAATGTCCAATTAGTCTATGTTGCCGAGTGAACAGTGAGAATTCTGAGTTAGTATCCGCCCTTACCTTTCTGGTGAATAAATGGAAAAATGCCCAGTTTCAAGTCCCAGCTATAGTAGGCTCTGCCTATTCTCTGGAATAACGCCCACCCCTAAAGAGAAAGAGGAGTATGAGAATTGGGAAGAGCAGACCTCTCAGTTGTTAGATGAGTGGAAGTGCTCTGATGATGTAAAGTGACAGAGATTGGTAGGAAGTTTGAATGGGCGGGCCGCTGACGCTGTGAGAGCCATCAGGTTATGGTATCCCGTACGATAGCTGTCAATTACATGCAAGCACCGGACAATACTTTTGGCTGAACAGGAAGTCCAATGGAGCTCATGGTGGGGCTTCAGAACATGTATCTGGAGAAGGAAGAGAGGGCTTCTGCTTTTATTTTTTGGCTAGAGAGGCAGCTAAATTGCTTGCAGCACAGAGGGGTCATTCAGGCGGCTGAGGTCAATCAGTTAACAATGGACCAGATAGCTGAGCGTGCCCAATCCCAGGATCTGATTGCTTGGGGTCTCTGACAGTCTCGTAAGACACACTCCCCTCCATCTTCTGTTGAGCTGATCAGAGAGGTTTGGGAAGAAGAGAACGCGGTGGAGGCACAGGAGGGATCCGTCAGCAGGGTACAGTCCTCAGTACTGGTCCCCTGCAGTGAGGTGACCATGGATAGCCTGCCCAGGGGAGCGGTAGAGGAGATTGTGGCAGAGTTGAGAATGGAGATGTTTCGGCTGTTATCAGCGGGTGTGACCCCCCTCCTATATGATGGAGCTGATGGGGGGTAGATTCCCCAAGGAGGGCTGCTGGCAGCAGGTGTCATGCCAGAAGGAGGGTGAGCCCCCAAGTATCTAAGCAGAGTGAGACCTTCAGAAAACTTAGAGGAGACTCAGTGAGGGAATGGTCTGGTGTCTCTGGGGAAACACATTCCCAGCAATGTACCAAGGAACCCCTAAAAGCGAAAGGCCCAATTCCTGAAGGCTTAGTGAGACTATGCTGCAGTGTGTCACTATGAATAGAGGGTATTTATGCTAAAGCAATACTTGATACTGTATTGCTAGTCACGTTGTTGTACTTTTCATTTTACAACTGGTATTTGAAGCATTTACCATTGACCCCATTCAAGGTACTGGAGAACTGGGGGCTTAGTGCTAGTGACTATCCGTACGATGGTTAATTGTCACTGAAGCTGGAGTTCTTGAAGGCTGATATGGGAGTGTCTGAGGTCTTTGATACATTAGTGCTGGTTTGTCCAGACCCCGTTCGAGAAAGATCATGGTGACTGGCCCCTACAGAGGTGAAGGATGTTTGGCAGCATTTGTGTAAGTTGAAGGAAGCTGGGATCATCACCAAGTCCCAAAGCCCCTATCTGTCTGCAGTAGTAATGGCCCGAAAGAAGAAGGGGAAGGTACAGATGTGTGTGGACTATAGGACTCGGAACAGGCATACTGTCCCAAGGATTGAAGACGTGCTGACCTGTCTGAGTGGTGCAAAGTGGTTCAGTGTGCTGGACTTGAGGAGTGGATATTACCAGATCCCCGTGAGTGAGGTTGACAAAGAGAAGACAACACTTATATGTCCCCTGGAATTTTTTCTAGTTCGAAAGTATGCCCTAGGGCACCTGGGGAGCTCGTGCAACCTTCCAGTGGGTCATGGAGAAGACGGTGGGGAATATGAACTTGCTTGAGGTATTGATATATATGAATTTGCTGGATGACCTCATAGTGTTTGGATCCTCCGTGGAAAAACATGAAACAAGGCTGCTGAAGGTGCTGGACCACCTGAAAGCTGAAGGGTTAAAACTTTCCCTGGACAAATGCCAGTTCTGCCAAATGTCTGCTAGCTATTTTGGGCACATAGTCTCACAGGATGGAGGAGCTACAGAACTGGCTAAGGTAGAGGCGGTTACCACTTGGCCAAGAAACCAGAGGTTACTATCAGAGGTTTGTGAAAGGCAACGTCAAAGTGCGTCATCCGTTGAATCAGCTTCTGTGCAGGTACCCTCCTTTGGGGAAGAAAGGGAGGGGGAAAAGGTCAGGAGGGTGGAGAGTATCTTAGCTCATTGGAGCCCTTTGGACCAAGGTGGGATGCAAAATGTGAGGAGGCCTTTCAGTCACTGAAGCAGCTGCTACCCAGGCACTGGTGCTGGCTTTTGTAGACCCCCAATTGCCATATGTACTACACACGGATGCCAGCTGACAGGATTTAGGGGGCATCCTGTATCAGGATCAGGGCACCGGGTTGATTTCCCTTTGCGTTTGTCAGCCGGAGTCTGTCGCCCATCTGAGAAAAACTTTCCCATGCACAAGTTGGTATTTCTGGCGTTGAAATGAGTGGTGGTGGATAAGCTGAGTGACTACCTCTATGGGGCCAAGTTTGAGGTGAGGACAGACAACAATCCCCTAACTTATATCCTGACCTTGGCAAAATTGGATGCCACAGGCCATCGGTGGTTGGCGGTGTTGTCTACTTATGATTTCAACCTGAAGTACTGGCCGTGAAGCAGGAACATTGATGCTGATGCTTTGTCCTGATGAGCGCATGAGGGACTGGTCAGGGATGAGGAGTGTGAGAGCCTCCTGCCTGAGGGGTGGAGGCCATTTGTCAGTTTGCCATCTCCGTGAAGGCCAAGGCAAAGGAGGGGCGGGATCAACCAGTGGATCAACTGGGAGCTTCTGATGGCACCATTCCCCAAGTTTACTGTAACCTGATTGCTCTGAAGACAAATCAGCCTCTGGAATTGAGTTCTGAGGAAGTGGCATCTGCTCAGTAAGATGATCCGGGTATTGGTACCATTTGGGAGCGGTCAAAAAGAGAGACGTGGCTCAGGCGCAGAAGGCAAAACATGAGTCGGTGCCTCCATTACTGTGAGAATGGCCTCGGTTGGAGTTGAAGAACCAGATCTTATATCGGGCCATGTCACCCCCAGACCGACCTTGGCGTTGCCAGCTGGTTCTGCCTGAGAAGTATCACGATGGTGTTGAAGTTACTTCATGATGATTCTGGACATTTGGGGGTCGAAAAGACCTATGGATTGCTCAGAGACCGGTTTTACTGGCCCCGAATGAAGTCAAAGGTCAAAGAAAAATGCAAGTCATGCATTTGGTGCATACAGCGGAATACACTGCCTATGCGGGCTGCTCCCTTGCCCCACTTGCAGAGTGTGGGGCTTCTGGACCTGGTGTGTATGGATTTCCTGTCAATAGAACCCGATGCCAACAACACGGCAAATGGCTTAGTCATCACGGACCACTACACTAGATATGCTCTGGCTTTTCCTGCCAAGGACCAGAGGGCATCTATGATGGCAAAGGTGTTATGGAAGAAGTATTTCATTTATTATGGCCTTCCCAGCTGGATACATAGTGATCAGGGACAGATTACAATTGTCATTGTGACATCAATCAACCAGTTGATCTATCTCACTCCTGTACACCTTCTCTTCGCCATCTGAAATTCTGCCAATAACAGTTGTGTTATTGACAAATTTGCAGTTGAAATTTGAGCTGTGCCTTTCCACACAGTCAATGATGTAGAATAGAGCAGAGAATGTCCCATGTCTCAATTCAAAATGGGACATATAGGCCTTGGGAGCTGGAATAGGATAGACAGCTGTGAGGTTTTTATGTTACAGCCATAAGCCTGAAAGGGATACAAAATTTGGTGGACTATAGATAGGGTTAATGAAAAGCAGGCTTTTTCCACTGAGGTTGGGTGGGACTACACCCAGAAGTGATGGGTTAAGGGTGAAAGGTGACGTATGTGGATTTGCAGAGGAAATATAACTATGTAGATAAAGGGAATTTCTGGAAGTATTTACAAATAAGACATTGCGTTAGTAGCATATTCAAGAATGGTGGCCGACAGGAGTCTTATTTCTCCTGTGTCAACTGACTGACACAGATTCCATAAGGGAACAACCAATCTAATATATACGGGACAAATCTAATCAGCCAATAATAGCCCAACAAGTCTACACAATCTTCGGTAATGTGATGGGAGCCATAATCGACAGTGTTGGCAAGTGGCACTTACTCACAAAATAACCTCATCACCATTTTTACCAGGACCATTGGTTCTTTATTGATCACAGCCTTGAGCCAAAGAGCTAAATTCCAGAGATGAGATCAGACTGACTGCCTTTGACAAGTCATGGAAATGGGCCTCTCCACCAAGGGACCGTTGAACCAGCAAAGGCAAAGTACATAGGAACATCATCAACAACAAATCATTCATTGTCCAGAGTAGGAAATACTTTATCAATGCTTCATAACAACTGGGTCTAATTTCTGAAATTCCCTGCCCAATAGCAGTGTGGGAGAACTTCCACCCGAAGGACTACAGTAGTTCAATAACACCATTTGCCACCGCCTCCAGAACATCTCTGAATGGACAATTAAAGGTGGCCTTCCCAGATCCCAAAACTGAATAAAAATACAGTGTGTGATGTACGCTCAGTGGCCACTTTGTTAAGTGCAGGAGTGGAACCTGGTGTGGTTTTCTGCTGCTGTAGCCCATCCACTTCAAGATTCAACATGTTGTGCATTCAAAGATGCTCTTCTGCACACTGCTGTTCTAACACATGGTTATTTGAGTCTTCCTGTCAGTTTGAACCAGTCTGGCCACTTTCCTTTTAGCTCTATCATTAACAGGGTGTTTTCACCCACAGAACTGCCAATCGCTGGATGTTTCTTGTTTTTCACACCATCTTCTATAAACTCTAGAGACTTGTGCATGAAGATCTCAGATCAGCAGTTTCTGAGATGCTCAATCCACCCTGTCTGGCACCAACAATCATTCCACGGACAAAATCACTTGGTGCCATGGTCCAGAATGAACAGTGGCAGGTGTCCAAGTTTCGGCACTACAATTCCCCAGAGTGTGGTTAGCAGCCATTGTCCCATTCAGACTCAGACTGCCAATTATTGCCTGCCATATTCCATCATGGAAAGTCTGTAATTAAAGGCCTTGTGCTGAGCACTCAGTGCTCAATTGTAAAAGTTCCACTTCTAGTTCTACTGTTTCTGAATTTGCCTTTAGATTTAATTTGTGTTGTATTGTTTGTTTTGAGTCTAAGTCTGAGTTAATTCTAGACATTATTCTACACTTGGGTTCACCACCATCCATTGCTCTCTTGTTACAACTCAGATCACATTTCTCCTCCATTCTGATGTTTGGTCACAACATCAACTGAACCTCTTGACCATGTCTACATGCTTTTATGTATTGAGTTGCTGCCACATGATTAGCTGATTAGATATTTGCATTAATGAACAGGTGTACAGGTGGGCCTAATAAAGTGGCCACTAAGTGCAGGTAGTCCAAGTCTCAGAAGCAAACAGGAGGACAGAGATCACTGTAGCTGATAGACCTGTAGTTTTGTGCTAGGTTTTAAAATCATTCTTTTCCTTGATCCATCTATTCCTGTGCTGGGGCATTGAAAACAATGGAGCATTTCACCTTTGATCTCTGGCTCTGTGTGTTGACTCCTGAGTTATGGAGAACAGCCCCCATTTACCAGGTTCCTAATTATTACTGTTTCCACAGCAAGGCCCTGGAAAATCTCCTTTTGTGACCCATGTGTTTTTCTGCACTTTACCAGATTCAATCCAGCCATTTAATTTCCTCCATATCACATGTGAACTCTCCATTATTCTGTAATCTATTCTTCCATGTCGTCTGCTTGGCCTAACATAGAACATACAACAATACAGCACAGGCACGAGCACCTGGCCTACTGTATCTGCACCAGCTATGATCTCAGTTTAAGCCACTACCATTGTTCTGCACAGGATCCTATCCCCATATTCCCTGCCTGTTCACAGACCCTCCAAGAGAATAAAATCACTTTTTACCCATGAAAAAAACCTTCTTTTGAATTCAGCCTACCAAATCACTGTCAACCTAAATGATTTTTCAATCTTGTTGTCCTACCTGCTGCGATCAATTCTTCTGGCAACACATTCCATGTACCGACCACAATTTTGCCTCATAAATGTTATTTATACTTTTCTGCTCTCACCCGAAACCTCTGCCCCATGGCATTTGACCTTTCTACTCTAGAAAAAAGTCTGTGACTATCTATGTTTCTCATGAATTTACATATTTCTGTCAGTCCTTCCCACAGTCTCCTTACAACCAATATGCTCCAACCCATGCAACACTCGACTGAATCTACTCTTCCCCCTCTCCAAAGATTCCACGTCATTCCTGTAATGCAATAACTGAAACTTTACCTGCTCCAAATGTGTCCAATTCAAAGCCTAATACACCTGCAACTTTACTTCCAGCTTTTATACTCATTGCCTGCCCCGACTGCTGAAGACAACCATGCTGTTTGCCTTACCATCATTCTATCCACTTGATTTACCACTCTCGATGGGCAATAAACTTGTAGCCCAGGATCCTGCTGTATATCAATGCTCAAAGTGGGATCTGACATTTACCGTATACCTTCTTCCCACACTTGATTTCAAAGGTTTCAAAGGTACCTTTAATGTCAGAGTAATGTATACAATATACCTTCTGAAATGCTTTTTCTTCACAACCATCCACAAAAACAGTGCCCCCAAAGAATGAATGACAGTTAAATATTAGAACCCCAAAGTACCCCACAGTCCCCTCCCCGTGCGTAAGCAGCAGCAAGCACAGATCTCCCGTCCCCCACCGACAAAAAAAAGCATCTGCAGCTGCCACTGAGCACTAAAGCATGAGCAAAGCAACAGCAAAGACACAGACTTGCAGTACCCCAAAGACTATTGTTCACCCAGTATTCGACATACCATAGACTCTCTCTCTTATAAAGGAGAAAGAGGTGTTTCTGTTTCACAGTGAGAGGGGAGGCATAACAAGCAACTTGCTGGTTTATGATGTTAAAAGTCCGTAGCGTCACTTTTTCCGAGCTCTGTGCCCAAAGATCTCGGGACTCTGGGCACACAGCCTATGTCTTCCATCTCCGATGACGCACCAGTCTTCTGCCCAGACACTGACCTTTGAAGGCAAGCAAAGCTCTTAGGCCACACCCTTGGCATGACGAATAATGGCCAGTAGTGAAACCCTGAGAGCACTTCCCATTCCCACAAGGAACTGTAGCCAGCATGTAACTCCAGGGCAGGGTCTTCAAAAGTACCCTGAAAGGGAAAAATAGAGATATTAAAGATTATTTCTGTCTTGCTGTGCCCTTTTACAACATGCCTCATGACACCATCAAACTTTTTGCGCTCTGCAACCCTAGTAATCAGACCCCTGACATTTTTGACCATCTGATGAATACATACTACAAACAGGAGGGGACCCAGCACTGATCTTTGCTGAGCTCTTGTAACAGATCTCCAATACAAATAAAACCACTCCACCATTGCCCTCTGTCTTCTACAACCAAGCCTGTCAAGTCACTGTGAATCCATGATATCCTGGATCAGCTTATCATGAAGGAACTTGTGAAATGCCACATGGACAACATCCACTCCCCTACCCTTATTAATCATCTCGACTACTTCCTCAGAATACTTAGTCACGTTTGGGGGACAAGACCTTCCCAGCAATCGGTATTCTTTCCATGAACTCAGTCACAGTGTATGATTGGTCAAAGAGATGACCAATGGGAAAATTTGACATCGACTCACTTAATTTATCTACTTGGGATCCAGGACTTTCCTGACTTCTGCCATGTATTAATTCTTTTCACTAAGAATCTTCTCTAATAATTTCCCTACCATCAATTTATAAACTCCTGGATTATACTGATTACCCTTGTTAAGGAAAGAAGCAACATAACAAGTACAATGTTTTTTGTTATTTATTTAATGGGGTTCTTTTATCTCTGTCATGGTCTGGTCCAAAGTCTGCATTCCAGTTCATGGTCCAGTCCGGGTCCTCCAACTGTCCCTTGTTTCGGCTGGACTCAAGCATTTGCATCTGATGCTCATCTTGTTGGCTGGGAATATAAGTGGCTTTGTGATTGAGTGTGGTTGGGGGTGTTGTCTCGTCTGTCTCCGCTTAGAGCAACCCACTGGTGGAAGGCTTGTACATTCAGTGAGTTATGGATTTGGCTGTTCCATAGCCTGCTGAGGTTACCGGCCACCTCAAGTCTTGGAGCCACCCCAGACCGAGCTCCCTTCCTGTCCCTCGCCTCCGTCGGGTAAGCCAGGCCATTTGCCGTTACCCTACGGTTGGTTCTGTCCCTTCCTGTTCCTCACCTCTATTGGGTTGTGTCCCGCGTCCTGCCTAGGAGTCCCGCAGCCCACCCAGGAGATGAGCTCCAAGAACCCAAGACT
The DNA here is from genome assembly GCF_048418815.1 of Hemitrygon akajei. NCBI lineage: Eukaryota > Metazoa > Chordata > Chondrichthyes > Myliobatiformes > Dasyatidae > Hemitrygon > Hemitrygon akajei. Next base: position 53,443,578 of record NC_133148.1, read on the forward strand.
CAAGCCTCGAGCTACCTAGCCTCCAGGTCTCCAGGTCTCCAAGAACTCCAGGAACCCAAGTCTCCAAGTCTTAGAACCCACGTCTTTGCCTGGTTTGGGGGTCCGAGCCCGAGTCAAGGCCCAGGTTCTGGGTCCGTGTACAGTCTCGAGCTCGGAGTCCACCCCAGGCTCCTTGTTTCCAGTCCCTCATTCCGGTCCTGCTTCCCCAGCCCAGTCTGTGACCTGTCCCGTCCTTTAGTTTTGTCCCATCCTGTTCCTAGTACTTCAGTGTCTGCGTCCTGCATTTGGGTCCAGTCTCAATGCCCCCCCCCCTTATGACAATCTCATTTTAGGACTTGCATGAAGATCTGATTGCATTTTAGGTAATATTTATGCAGAAATAGAGAAAATTCTACAGGGTTCACGAACTCTCTTATACCACTGTACAATTCAGAAGAATGAGGGGAGACCTACTTGAAGCCAGTCAAATGGTGAAAAGTAATGATAGAATGGCTGTGTTACCCATGGTGGAAATGTCTAAGACCAGGGGACACAGCCTCAAAATAGAGTGACGTCTTTTTAAAACAGAGGTGAGGAGGCATTTCTTTAGCCAGAGAGTGATGAATCAGTGGAATTCTTTGCCGCAGTCAGCTGTAGAAGAAATGTCCTTTTGTATATTTAAGACAGAGGTTGATAAATTCTTGATTGGTCAGGGCATGAAGGGATATGGGGAGAAGGGAGGAGATTAGGGCTGAGAGGAAAATTGGATCAGCCATGATGAAATGATGGGCCAAATGGCATAATTCTGCTCCTATATCTTTTGGTCTTGTGGTTGATGGACTGACTAGTGTCTCTCCATGCTTCTCAGTCCCTGTCTCTCAGGGGGATATTTGTCCACTAACTAGTGTCTCTCAGGGAGACATCTGTCCACTGACTGGTATCTCCCCATCCCTATCTCTCAGGGGGATATCTGTCCACTGACTGGTGTCTCTCATTCTCTCTCGCTGGGATTGTGTTTCAGTTTACACAAACAGTTCATCTCCGAAATTGATTAATCAAGCAGAGTGTGACAGATCTTTAATCCGGATCTGGTCACTACACTGACCTGATGCGTGCTGCAGAGACAAAAATCTTTTGGAGAATAGAAATCGCTGCTGTGGGCGTCCCACTGATCTCCCTCTTAGCACTTATCCTTGCAAACGGGACAAGTGCTACACCGGCCCCTACCCCTCCTCCCTCACTACCATTCAGGCCCCCAAATAGTCCTTCCAGGTGAGGTGACACTTCACCTGTGAGCCTATTGGGGTCGTGTACTATGTCTGGTGCTCTGGTGTGGCCTCCTGTATATCGATGAGACCCGACGAAGATTTGAAGAGCAGTTCGCCGAGCTCTTAAGCACCGTCCGCCAGAAAAAGCGGGATTTCCCAGTGGCCACCTATTTTAATTCCACTTTCCAGTCGCATTCCGATATGTCTGCCCATGGCTTCTATTATCGTGATGAGGCCACAATTAGGATGGAGGAAGAACTCGTTATATCCGTCTGGGTAGACTCCAACCTGAAGGCATGAACATTGATTTCTCAAACTTCCGGTAATTGCCTTCCCCTTCCTTTACCGTTTCCCAATCGCTTTTCTCCCTCTCACCTTATCTCCTCGCCCGTCCATCGCCTCCCTTGGTGCTCTTCTCCCCTTTTCTTTCTTCCATGGCCTTCAGTCTCTCTCACTAATCAACTTCCCAGTTCTTTACTATATCCCTCCCCGTCCCGATTTCACCTGTCAGCATGTGCTTCTCTCCCACCTCACGCCACTTTTTAAATCCTCAGCTTTTTTCCTCCTGTCCTGCCGAAGGGTTTCGGCTCAAAACATCGACAGTACTCTTTTCCATAGATGCTGCCTGGCCTGCTGAGTTCCTTCAGCATTGTGTATGTGTTGACAGAAAGCTGTGCCTCTGGTTTCAGTCTGTGAGAGCCTGTACAAACCGCAGCTTCCTCTCTCACTCACAGCCCACGAACTGATTTAAAGAGCGCTCGCTGCGGACAAAGCCGGCTTGAGCTTGTCAGAAACGAGCCACGTTCCCGAATAATGGCTTCAAGACAAATTCAAGGAAACAAAGTTTATTAACAATTCTGCAGAGCTGGGCTCCCTCAGAGAAGGGAACCCTGAACCTTACAGGGCAGCAGGTTTTATCCTTCTTCCTTACCCCTCCCCTCCCTTACTCGGGAGGTACATAGTCTTATCCCATTCCATATTTGGATTGTTTTTTTACACATTTCTGTAAAACAATAGTCCATATCTCAGGACTTCAATGATTCCACAAACAGTTAATCTTGTCAGGGCTTCTGCATTCATGCTTATCAGACATAATTAAATCACATTTGTTTTCTGACTTTAACCCAGACATAATTAAATCACATTTGTTTTCTGACTTTAACCCCGACCTCTTTCAGAAACGCACATCTTAATTTACTTCGACTCTCACAAGCTGAAGTCGCCGATCTCAAAAGTATCTAAGTGCAGATCAGTGCTTGGACTGATGGACGTCATTCCTTATCTCTGTCTCCTACTTTGGCTGGCAGGCGGGAGTCCCGCGACTCGTCGCCCAACCGGGACCGGCTGCTTCTCGGAGGCTTTGTGAACCTCTGCCCGTGGCACATTTTATTTATTTCTGCTCTTTTTTTTATTGACAGACGTGCGGTCCGACAACGTGCTGAATCAGCCCGAGTCAGCGGTGGTAAAGCCCGGACAGTCCCACAGACTGACCTGTGCGGTCAGTGGGTTCAGCCTCAGTGACTCTTATATGCACTGGGTGAAACAGCTCCCTGGGAAAGGGCTGGAGTGGCTGGTAAGGTATTCTAGTAAAAGTGATAAGCAATACGCGCCTGGAGTCCAGAGCCGGATCGCCGCTTCCAAGGACAGCGGCAACTTTTATCTGCAAATGAACAACCTGCGACTGGACGACACGGCCACCTATTACTGTGCAAGGCAATCCTGAATGGCACAGTGTGAGAGATGGCGGCTCTCTCCCCACACAAATCTATCGCACCAAAACTCTCAAAAATGGGATCTTTGGGCGTTTCCACCGAATCTTATCCCGGGACCCGTGGATATAAATCAGATCCCAAGTCGATAATCTGGGAGTGGGTACAAGTTCCACTGGAGATGTGTCTGGAAGGGATCAGGACCACCGAGGAGGAGCTGTCAGTGGAAGCCCAGTGAAAGGTCCCGGTGGGTTATATCATCTCCACTTCAGGACTGGGATGGTCGAGATTGAGACCCACTGTGTGGGATACCCGGACACAGAGGGAGGGTTTAATAAATCCGCCGGCCGGCTCTGAGATCCACTGGATTTCGAGTTGCACGTGATGAAGGTGGTTTGCGGTGAAGCACCGTGATAATGGTCTTGCCTGCTGGGGCGGAGGAACCTTGCTGACAGTGACTTCAGGTAAAACCAACTTCTCAATTGTATCTCCACGTATGAATATTTCATTTATTTACGATTTTACTGATTGACCTGATATCAGTGAGATATTTAGAGCGAGTACATGAATCTCCCCGAACCGGCGGGTTTCTCTAGAGCCCAGTAACAGTACAAGGGTACATACCCCACCCCACCAGTGAACTGTCCACAGACCGGGAACAGGCTCAGGGGAATGGGGTCGGATCTTGTCACCAGACTGTGCCTTGACACCGGCCGGTTGTGCTGAGTGAGCTCAGTGTTTGGTTCAAGTCTGGCTTCTGATCCTCAGCACCAACTGAAGCCACGTTCAGGGGCTGAGCGTTTCAGTGCAGTTGAACTCGTTCCCTGTCAGTGACAACAATGGATCTGCTCAGTGTCAAGTTATTGGGATCGGGTTTTACTGTCGGCTGCTTTCATGTTGAAGGTAATGGGATTGAGACATAATCTGAGGGAATGGTTACACATGTATGATCTGGTTGATGGCTCAATATCCCTAGGGTACAGGTGGGTGTCAGTCCCATCATGTAATGTCCGGCGTGAGGTCCGTCCCGGGATACAGAACAAGTATCGTCGATATCCCAGGATTAATTGATGGAATTAAGGTTTTAGTTTTATTCCCTGATGGGTGAGGAGGTGGGCTACGGTGGGGGAGAATCTTGGAGTTGGGAAGGCAGTGAGGAAGTGGTGCAGGAGGGTAAGGCAGGGAATTGAAATCACAATTCCTTCACACATTCCGGGCAGCCTTGTATTGGTGGGTGGGGGAGGGGAGAGTGGGGAGTGGTGCAGGTGGGGTGGGGAGGGAAGCGTTCAAGTCAATAATGTGTAATAGGGGAGCATTTAAGGGAAGGTTTCTTGATGAACGTTTGTGATCTGGAACACACTGCCTGAATGATGGCGGTGGCCAACAGCGAGTGTAGAGAGGGAACAGGACGAAATCCGCCTTTTGTAGGGATACAGGGAAGAGCAGAGAGACCAATGGGTTTATTGGGTTTGCTCAGCTAAAGGGAAGCACAGACACTATCAGATGAATGGCCTCACTCTCTGCTCTGTCATTCAATGAAATCAGTATTTATCTTGTAAATCTGGGAAATTCTTCCCCAAAGGGATTCCAACAATCACCCCAGAGTACACAGAGCATGAGTTAAATGCAGATTACAGCTCCCATGTAGTGTCCTGGCAGCCACGGATTAGATACAAAGATCTTTCTGCACTGTCCCATCCCTCCCAGGGCGGAGGCAGCAGAGGTTAGACACAGAGTGAAGCTTCCCTCAACCTGTCCCATCACACACTCACGGGACACGAGTTGAACTTCACTGTTCAAATGAACTGATTATTCTTAGTTCACAGATGGAGCAACTGCTCTAATTTCTTGCCCTCCTCCATCCCCCGACTGGATTTGTTTAACAAGTGTTTTCCTACTTTAACCAGTGTTGCTGGTGATTCAGTGAAAGTGGTTGTGAGATAAAGTGCTGACATTTACAGACACCTTTCATCGTGTCCCCGAGCTCTTCACAGGCAATGAAGTAGTTACAAAGTACAGCCCTGTTGTAGAGTCGGGAATGCGGAGCCACTCTGCACACAGCAGAATCCACAAACTGCAAGGTGAGAATGATCAGACAGTCTGTTCTGGTGATGTTATTGAAGGAGAAATATTGTCCAAGACACCGTGGACACAGTGATCCAATGGACAGGCACAAGGTTGGATTCGGAGTGATGGGAAACAGGGAAGTACATCAAAGCAGATGAGTAGTGCAGAGGGATGGATGAACAGTCCACGGTTACCACCACAACAAAACTGACAAATCTAAACTCAGTTCATCATAATCTGCAACAGATTTGGATCTGCGGTTTGATTTCCAACATCTTAATAATTGTTTTTTTTAATCTAGTCATTAGTAATGATGACCTTTCAGTTTTACTGATGTTCCTCAGGGAATGAGATCTCTCATCCTTACCCTTCAAGCCTATTTATGACTCCTGACCCATCAATGTGTTTGTCTCCAAATGCCCTCTGAATGGCAGCTCAGATGTGTAATTCATTCAGACTTTACCGGCAAAGCCCAGATCCCAAAGGATGAATAAACAAAATTGCCCACCGGTTGTTCATACTACCTGATGTTGTATCCACTTACTACAACACAGACTAAAATCAGAGTCTTCCTGATCTACTGATTCAACATCAATCATTTTGTACAAATACTCAAGTGTCATTTCATTGCAAATTTCTTCTGAGTTGATTCACCCAGATCCAGTTCCCCTCTTCACCCCTGCACCCTGTGACCCACCCAGATCCAGATCCCCTCTTCACCCCAGCACCCTGTGACCCACCCAGATCCAGTTCCCCTCTTCACCCCGGCACCCTGTGACCCACCCAGATCCAGATCCCCTCTTCACCCCAGAACCCTGTGACCCACCCAGATCCAGTTCCCCTCCACCCCAGCACCCTGTGACCCACCCAGATCCAGATCCCCTCTTCACCCCAGCACCCTGTGACCCACCCAGATCCAGTTCCCCTCTTCACCCCAGCACCCTGTGACCCACCCAGATCCAGATCCCCTCTTCACCCCAGCACCCTGTGACCCACACAGATCTAGCTCCTCTCTAAACCCCAGCACCCTGTGACCCACCCAGATCCAGTTCCCCTCTAGACCCCAGCACCCTGTGACCCACACAGATCCAGTTCCCCTCTTCACCCCAGCACCCTGTGACCCACCCAGATCCAGTTCCCCTCTTCACCCAGCACCCTGTGGCCCACCCAGATCCAGTTCCCCTCCACCCCAGCATCCTGTGACCCACACAGATCCAGTTCCCCTCTTCACCCAGCACCCTGTGGCCCACCCAGATCCAGTTCCCCTCCACCACAGCATCCTGTGACCCACACAGATCCAGTTGCCCTCTTCACCCCAGCACCCTGTGACCCACCCAGATCCAGTTCCCCTCTTCACCCAGCACCCTGTGACCCACCCAGATCCAGTTCCCCTCTTCACCCAGCACCCTGCTGTCAGTTTTATAGGTGTTTTTATAAAGACCCAGATGAACACTGATCCAGACAAAACTCTACTTACCACTGTTACGTACCTCGTAACTGGGTGTCAGACCAGCAGAAATAGAAGTATCCGTTGGAGTCTGGTGATACTATATTCAAAGGTGTTTATTAGTAAAATAAGCAAAACAATACCAATAATGCAAATATACATATAACACAAGTTAGCAGTAATAAACCTAAAAGTGTAGGAATAATAATAAGCAATAATAAACAAGCCCTATCGATGTCTAGAGGTAAATGAATTGTCGTAGAAGAGTACAAAGTTCAGTTCAATTCATGTGTGCTGAGGTAGTTATGGTTGTTGTGTTGTAATCGTTGGAGAGAGAGTGAGCAAGAGATTTAGCAGCGGCAGCAGGCAAACCTTCTGTTGCTTTCTTAATCCGTCGTGTCATTGTGGTCATTCAGCTATGACCCCTCTGTTCTTCAGCTAGACCATTCTTCTGTGGTGGACTCGTCACTCTGGCATGAGTAGACACACACACAAGTCCCCACCAGCCCTGCCGTCACACTGTGTGCTTTATTGACCGATCTCCTGATTCGGTCTCTGAAGCCCCCACCTTCCTGTGGGTTCACAACACTCAGTGAGTGTCCACTGGTGTGTCTGAGGGGTGTCTCCCCAGACCTGTCTTTTATCCCTACTAACGGGGTCTCAGCCATCCATCAATTCTAAATGACTGTGTCCATCAAATCAGGCCACTCCTGCTGTCTTCTGAGGAATGCTAATGAGCAAAATGATGTCCTTGCAGCGAAAGGTAAATAATACAGGATGAGCCAAAATATAATAAATCAACAGTCTCTCTCTCCCTCTTATCTGTAGTAGATGTTCCTGCCTCTGTGCTTCATCTCTCTCTCTCTCATTAGCAGCATAGCAACAGTAATTGTTCATAGTTATCGGGGGGTGGGGAATGGTTAACTCTGCACCCCATTTTCCATCGGGTCTGTTCATCACTCATAACACCCTCATCCTTCCGGGAATTTTCACCAGGGTGAAAATTAACTAATAAAGCACATTACTGAATTACAGAGTTTAACAAAATACAGAAGTGGTCTTAGCTACAAGAATAATACAGACACACTTTCAAATTAACATCTGGATAAACAATCAGCAATTACATTGTCACTCCCCTTTACATGTTGTATTTTAATATCGAATTCTTGTAACAGCAGACTCCAACTTAATAACCGCCTATTTTTATTCTTCATGTTAGCCAAGAATACCAAGGGGTTGTGATCAGTATAAACAATTAATGGTCTCTGTGCTGAACAAATGTAGACCTCAAAATGCTGTATCACCAGGATAAGCGCCAGCAATTCTTTTTCCACAGTGGAGTAATTTCTCTGATGCACATTGAACTTTCGAGAGAAATACGCCACTGGGTGTTCCACTCCATCCCCAGCTTTCTGCAATAGGACTACCCCTGCAGCCTCGTCACTTGCATCAGTCACCAGGGAGAAAGGTTTCGAGAGATCAGGTGCTTTCAACACAGGGTGGTGGCACAGTATGGTTTTCAACTTCTCAAAAGCTTCCTGGCAAGGACTGCTCCACTCAAATTTTTCATCCTTCTGTAGGAGCTTTGGAAGCGGGAGGGCAATATCCTCAAAGTTCTTACCAAATTTTCTAAAGTACCCCACCATGCCCAAAAAACCTTCTCAATGCCCTCTTATTTGTTGGGACAGGAACCTCGGAAATAGCCTGTACTTTAGCCTGCACAGGAGCCAACTGCCCCGTCCTACCACATACCCCAGGTACGTGATCATGGTATGGCCAAACTCACTCTTTGCGAGGTTCACTGTGAGATGGGCTGCAGACATTCGTTTAAACAGCTTCTCCACAGCCTCAAGGTGCTTGTCCCATATATCACTCCAGACCACTACATCGTCAATGTAAGCCTTTATGTTTGTTAACCCTTTAATCACTGCGTCAATCATTCTCTGAAATGTCCCTGGAGCGTTTTTCATCCCAAATGGCAAAACATTGTATTCACAGAACGCTGATGGTGTGACAAATGCTGAAATTTTTCGAGTCCTGTCAGTTAAAGGAACACACCAGTATCCCTTTAGCAGATCAATCTTGGTGATGTATCTAGCTTTACCCACTTTATCAATACAATCATCCACCCTAGGGATAGGGTAAACATCTGTTTGTGTGATGGCATTCACCTTTCTGTAATCTGTACAGAATCTTGTACTACCGTCAGGCATTGGTACAACCACGCATGGAGTTGCCCATGTGGAGGAAGATTCATGAATAATACCAGCAGCTAGCATATGCTCAATTTCTTTTTCCACTATCTTGCTCTTTTCCAAATTCATCCGATAAGGGGATTGTTTAATAGGCTGGGCTGAGGTAACAATAACATCATGCTCTGTTGTTTTGCACCTCCTGGGAGCATCTGGGCATAAATCTGCATGCCGGTTAATTAGCTGTGTCAGCTGCTCTCTTTGTTCAGGCTCCAAATGACTGACGTTATCAGCAAAGTTGGCCAAAATAACGGAGTTATCTAGTCTGGTGGGTACTATGCTTATCTTTTCAAAACGCTTGGGCCCCTCCTTATCGATCCTTTCTGCCTCATCAGTTTTCGTGACAGCACCAACCACTGTGGGGGTCGCGTCATGATAACCTTTCAGCATGTTAATGTGAACCAACTGGCTCGGCTTTCGTCTATCAGGAGCTTCGACCACGTAATTTAGAGAGTCTATTTTCTTGATCACTTTGTACGGCCCTTGAAATCTCGCCTGTAGGGGGTTGGTAACTACAGGGAACAGGACCAAAACCTTATCGCCCACTTGAAATTCTTGCTCTTGAGCTTGTTTATCATACCATTGTTTCATTTTAGTCTGGGAGTCTTTAAGATTTTGCTCTTCCAGGTCGCATACCTTGTGGAGCCTTTCACGGAACTTCAAAACATAGTCAATCACGTTGACTTGCACACTCAGACTAGACTATTTCTCTCTGAGTAAGGTTAAGGGTCCTCTGGGCCTGTAACCAAAAACAAGCTCAAATGGACTAAACCCCAGAAATTCCTGAACTGTGTCCCTCACTGCAAATAACAGAAGTGGTAATGCATCATCCCAGTCGCGAGTGTTTTCCTGACAATAAGTTTTAATCATGGTCTTTAAAGTCGCGTGGAATCTTTCCAACGCTCCTTGAGATTCCGGGTTTATGCAGAGGCTAGAATTTGTTTAACTCCCATCTGAGTCAACATTTGCTGAAATGCACAGGACATAAAGGTACTCCCCTGATCTGACTGTATCTCTCTAGGTAACCCTACCGTGGTGAAGAATTTAATGAGTGCCTTTACCACCGCAGGAGTCCTAATGTTCCCCAGGGCATGGCCTCCAGGAATCGAGTAGCAGCACACATCATGGTCATGACGTACTGCTGCCCGTTCGCAGTTCTAGGCAAAGGACCCACAAAATCCACGATGATTCGGGAAAAAGGCTCCTCAAAGGCGGGTATCGGTCTGAGGGGTGCCTTAGGGATAACCTGATTTGGCTTTCCTACCACCTGACAAGTGTGGCACCTTTTACAATTGTCAATAATATCCTTCCTCATATTTGGCCAGTAAAAATCTTTCATAACCCTATCTACTGTCTTCCTTACTCCCAAATGTCCACCTAGGGTTACCTTATGAGCCAGGTTCAAAATTTCATCCCGATAGACCTTCGGAACCACCACCTGGTGTAGTACCGCCCAGTCCTCATCTACTGGCACCGTGGTTGGCCTTCACTTCCTCATTAACACTCCCTCCTTCAGGTAGTAGCCCTTTGGTTCCTTATCAATTTTTACGTCAGAAAGAGCTGACTCTCTCAATGCCACAAGCTCCTCATCACGTCTCTGCTCCTTTATAAGTTCACTCCTTGCTAAAGGTAGATCCACCTCCTCTCCTTTACTCTCCTTCACCTCACTATCCTCCATTCTACCACCCTCTAATCCCTCTTGGTACAGGGTCGGTAAAAACGTCTCTGCTAAATCAACACTGGACTCATTTAAACGGGTTCCTGTCTCAGCCGCCTTCCTAGACATGCTGCGAGTTATTGCGCATACGGAATAAATCTTGGAATCTATGGGCGGGTCCTCAGCCCTTACAGGCTTGCTTGTTAGCTTCACTGCTGAATACACGTCACCACCTGCCAGATCGTTACCAAGTAGGACGTCCACGCCGTCCATCGGTAGTTTCAACCGCACCCCTATTTCAACTGGTCCAGATACCAGGTCACATTTCAGAAATATCCAATGCAAAGGTACAGCCTCAGTCCCTTTTCTGATACCTCTTAACACAACCGCCCCAGTCTCGGTCTCAGCACCAAAATCTAACACCTTCCTTAGAATCAATGACTGACCAGCCCCAGTATCTCTCCAGATCCGCACGGGAACTGGGGTTTCACCCTCCTTCACAGACACCGTCCCTTCCGAGATAAACTTCTCATGCCCCTCTTGGGCTCTATCTAACTTTGCCTTCCTCCTCGATCCATTGACCGGCTCAATGCAACCAGTCGGGATTGCTGTTTTCCCTTTTCCTGTCTCCTTCTTCGGAGACATGCACTTAGATGCGATATGACCAGCTTTTCCACAGTTATAACACGTAAAGCTAGGAACCTTCCTGCTTTTCCTCCTCCCTGCTTTTTCCACTAGTTCCTGGCTTATTCTCTGCCTTAGCCAGTGGGCTTTCTCTACCGTCCCTACTATTCCTGGGGTAGCTCTTATTTGGGGAAAATTTTATCTTGTGGGTTAAGGCATACTCGTCTGCTAGCTTGGCAGTCGCAGACAGAGTCACTGTCTCCTTCTCATCCAAGTACGTCTTCATACTTTCAGGGATACAACCTTTGAACTGCTCAATCAGCATTAACTGTAGCAGTTTGTCATAATCTCCAACGACCCCTTTTGAGGCGCACCAACACTCACAATACATTTGCATACAAGGGCAAACTCTAAATACGTGTGGTTCCATGGCTTTCTCAAGTTCCGGAACTTCTGCCGGTATGCCTCTGGCACCAACTCGTAACTCCTCAGTATAGCCCTTTTTACTTCATCATAATCCTTAGACTCATCCATATCCAATGCCGAATACGCTTGCTGAGCCTTCCCCCTAAGTACACTCTGTAACAGAATAGCCCATTTCCCCTTAGGCCAGTTCTGATTCACAGCCACTTTCTCAAAATGGAGGAAGTACTTATCGACATCCATCTCCTCGAATGGAGGTACCAACTTAATCTGCTGACCAATCTTGAACCCCTTATTTGGGTCTGCTGCCTGGTCTCTTCCCTGCGATGCCCTTAACTTCTCCATTTCCAGCTCAAACTGCCTCTCTTTCTCCCTTTCTTCCCTCTGCTTATCAGCTTCTTCTCTCTGCCTTTCAGCTTCTTCCTTCTCCCTTTCTGCCTCCAGCTGCCTTATCCGGAGTTCATGCTCCCTTTTCTCCTTCTCCTCAGCCAACCTTAATTTCTCTATCTGTAACTGAACCTCACCCTCGGCTGGTTTCCTCTCATGGAACAGGTCCAATACATCCGATGGGAACACACTCTCGGATACATAATGCACAGCTATTGCTCTCTGTATATCCAACTTTCTCATCGTCGGTTTCACCGCCGAGAGATTCAATCATTTCGCAACACTCACCAATTCTGCCTTCCTGGCAACCTCTAATGCCCCCGAAGTCGGGTCTTTTAAAAATTTGTCAATCTCCATCTCTGCTGGTTTCCCGTCTGGTTATCCACCTAAGCAGATCAAGTAAGGGACTTCTATCCCAATTCACTGGCCCCCCAATGTAGTGACCAAATCCCGGACGAGCCCCCAATTTGTTACGTACCCCGTAACTGGGTGTCAGACCAGCAGAAATAGAAGTATTCGTTGGAGTCTGGTGGTACTATATTCAAAGGTGTTTATTAGTAAAATAAGCAAAGCAATACCAATAATGCAAATATACATATAACACAAGTTAGCAGTAATAAACCTAAAAGTGTAGGAATAATAATAAGCAATAATAAACAAGCCCTATCGATGTCTAGGGGTAAATGAATTGTCATAGAAGAGTATAAAGTTCAGTTCAGTTCATGCGTGCTGAGGTAGTTATGGTTGTTGTGTTGTAATCGTTGCAGAGAGAGAGAGCAAGAGATTTAGCAGCGGCAGCAGGCAAACCTTCTGTTGCTTTCTTGATCCGTCGTGTCGTTGTGGTCATTCAGCTATGACCCCTCTGTTCTTCAGCTAGACCATTCTTCTGTGGTGGACTTGTCACTCTGGCATGAGTGGACACACACACACAAGTCCCCACCAGCCCTGCCGTCACACTGTGTGCTTTATTGACCGATCTCCTGATTCGGTCTCCGAAGCCCCCACCCACCGGGGGGGGGGGGAATGGTTAACTCTGCACCCCATTTTCCATCAGGTCTGTTCATCACTCATGACACCACCTGCTGGTCCCAGGATGTAAAAGATCCTCAGCTGCAAATCTCACCGACTGACATTATTGTGCCCCCTGCACTGCCAACACTGAGCAGCTCAGGGAACATCTGTGGGGTGAGAAACAGAGTTAATGTTTCACATCAGTGACCCTTCACCAGACTCTGTAAGTCTGATTTCTGGCAACTACACTGTTTCCAGTTATATTTTACTGAATTTATTTTTATGAAAACAAATTGTTCTTCTTTGAGTTTTACAATCCCAGAACATTCCAGAGCCTTTCCCAACCCAACAAGTTCTTCTGCAGTGTATCACTTCATATAGGGGACTAAACCTCCAACTTGTCTGCATCTTGTTCCCACAAACTGAATTACAACATGACAATCTAGTCTGTTTGCATGATGTTGGAATGGAATGGTCACTTTCAGCTTACAATTCCTAAAGCTCCGCACCACTGGGAACTCCTTGTCTGAATTCTGACAGTGCAGTTGTTTAATAATTAGACACTAGTTGGTTGTTGGCCATCCAAATTGTCCCAGGTCTTTGGTCAGTGATTCCCCTGTTGTAAGGAACTAACGTTGATAAAGAGCAGCAAGTTTCCTCATACTCAGCTGACTAGCTCTCTCCTGAGCCACTGTGTACCCAGGAAGCTGAGGATACCGTATATGAAATGGTCTGGCTGCGGCTAGCAATTCCAAACGGAATCACCAGTGTTCAGCCACTTACACTGGAGTCAGTCCCAGAGTTCTACAGACCACTGTACCCCAGGATTTACTGAGTGACAGATGCCTCCAGATCGGTTACCACACTCTACCACATGACACCAGGCCCTGCTGGAATTCCCAGGATAAAACTGAGGAATCCACCTCAAACATTCCCTTGCAGGCTGCACCTGACAAAGGGTCACAGCTCCCATTCAACAGACTGGGGATTCTTGGCCGGGTGTGTTGAGATGGTAATTAGTTATGAGTTATTTCTGGTTGAAAACTGTGTTTTAAATGTAATATAGGTTTATTAGTTTAAACAAAAGATAAGTTCTTCGTTTCTGCAGAAATGTACTTCAATGTCTCCAAGATATTTGAAACCTGTTAATTTCATGACAGCTTTGACACAAGGCCTCCACCCCAGATTTATCTTGTGTTTGTGCCGACTTGATAACTGAGGCCCTGATACATCTCACCACAGCCTCCAGCATCCAGAAGCACAGCGAGTTCCGACCTTCCCTGTGTAGCAGTGTGGGGAGAGTCCCATCAGGTTTAAACCAGCATCATTCAGCCCGGTCTGTGTGGACATGGTCCAGTTGGCACCGTGCCCTGTGCTTTCTCTCCTGTGACACTTCACCCACAGCGCAGGTCAGTTTGTCCAGCTGTTTCACAGAAGTTGTGTCCCCGGTGGGGAGTCTAACATCAGCATTTCACTGGTTGTTTCAGGCTCAGTCTGAAGGAATGAGAAAGGGACCATTTCTCTGCTCTGCCTGTCCTGTCAACCTGAATCAACTGTGTTTACTCAGGAAGGCAAATGTTCTGAGTTCACAGTCCCCAGAGGCACCTGGAAATGTTTCTAAACAATGCAGCTGTCAGTATTGACCAGTTAAATTATGTTGATTCCTATTCACTTGTTACATTTATTGATTTATATTTATTTTATTTGAAACCCAGAATTCAATATGTTATGCTCTTTGTCCCAGAGTGATTACTGTGAAGTGAATATTTCATTATCTTGCCCCTAATTGAAATTGTGACCTTTCCACCGCTCCACTTCTACTCCAAATGTTGAGTTTGCTGCCCTTCCAACAGCAGAATTGATCTGAAGCCTGTGTGTGTCTGTTGACCATCTTACTGTTGGACTACAAAACCCTCACCTACTTCAATTCACTCTGTCTGATACATACTCTCCCACTAGTCTTCTACTCCCAGAGTTCCTGCATGTTCTGCTGTGTCCACACAGTCTTTTTGGGTGATTTTAACCTCATCCACCAGCAACAATCTGTCATGGTCAGAGTCAATCATGAGGTAAATGATGTCACGTCAGTGGGTCAGAACAAACCTGTCCACAACACTGTCCAAGGTAATTCTGACATCTGGTCAAACCACATCTCCTCAACGTATCAACCTTTCAAAGCTGTCAATTGGTCAATTAATTAATTGATCCTGACACTTTTACCTACCTTGGTAAGTCAACACTTCTCCGTTTCCAGTTAAATGAATTGAGAACCAGTGCTTTCAAGTGTATTTTGCACCTTAAGTGGTTGGGAATTGCCACAACCAGCATTTCCTCACTGGTCTCTCTGAGCTGGTCATTCAGTGAGAATATCACCTACATCTAACAACATTTTGAGATTTCTCCATCTGCCCAGGAATCTCATGGCACTGTTGGTTGTATTGGCCGACACTTCTCCGCAGAGTCTGTGCTAATATATTTCCACGGTTCCTCTGATGCAAGTTACCATTTCCTCCCAGTTAGACAATAGATACCACAAATTCAGTAGGGTTGAAATTCTTGCTCAGTCACACACGGTAAACATGTGAGGCAGTGTCAGCTGTATCATGTAGGCTGTTGAGTTGAATTTCAGAAGCAGAGTCCATTTCCCAACCTCCACTATATTGCACACATGGTGTTGGAGCCCAGGTACCACTATATCCACACCAATCACTCCTCTCATCAACAGCAACACTGAACAGATCAGAATTATTCAAATAAGTTACTTCTAAATCTTACTTCTTCTGTAAACTCCACTGATCAGGGGCTAACAGACTTTTCAGAATCAGAAATTGTATTTGGGTGAGAGTCAGATTGTCACTCTCCTACCTCAGTGACACAGACTTACAGCTGAGTGTTAAAGTGATATCTACTTTGTTTGACGGGGTGAATAATTTTGAAAATTACTGCTTTATATAACGTCTCCTTTCTCTGTTGGTAATGCATTTATTCAGGGAACCATCTGTGAATTTCTTTCTATTTCAGAGGTCAAGTCTGTGCCATCAGTCTACATCATACCTTCCTGCAACAGAGAATCTGACCAAGGCATCAGGCTCCTCTGTCTGGTCAAGGACTATCAGCCTGAGAGCATCAGTCAGACATGGTCCACTAACAGTGGAGACATCACCACAGGAATCAAGAAATACCCAGCAGTGTTGGGGCAAAATTCAAAGTACACGATGAGCAGCTTGCTCAAAGTTTCTGCGGCGGACTGGAAGAATAAAGTCTACTACTGCAAGGCAGGGTACAAGCCAAACGAGATTAAGACAGCGGAGTGGCAGAAACCTCAGCCTCAACGTTAGTATCAGAAATAATTTATATTTAAAGCTGCAATGATGTCAGAGCATAAAGCTGGAGTAGGAAGCTTTGTCAGATAATGTAGAAGCATGGCAACTAACTCCTTTATTCTGCTCTTACAATGGCAGTGAGAAACGTATGAAAGTCGATATGAGCAGCGAAACTCGGTTTCAGGATCTGCCTCCATTGTATCCACTCCATTGTCTAATTTCAGGAGCCTCCTCACCACCCCGTCCCGCTAAACCCTCCCTACAGATCAGCTCCTGTACACATACAGAGACCGCTGGCCCATCGTACCCCTGCACACAGAACAACAATTTAAACTTTACCCCACTACTCCTGCACTTTCCCCTCCATCTTGCCACTGCCCCTCTTCTGGTAAAAGCAATCCCTGGTCAATGTGGTGAAGGAATCCACTCCACTGCCCTTCTTTAACCACTTTCTTACAGATCTGAACCAGCCTTTGCAGTTACAACTAAATAATTCCCTCCTGTCCATCTGTTCTTCTTTCCCATTGAACCTAAAATTGTGTTTCCCAAACTCACCAGTGGAAACAGTACCACACCATGTACTCCTGCTCACAGGAGCTGGTCTCAGTCATTCTCCATTAAACAATTAGATCACGGCAGGTCTGCACCTCAACCCCATGACCCACCTCTCTGCATTATCATAGCATAGTGGGACACACTGCTGGGAGGCCCAGGTGATACACCCAGCCCTCCCACTCACTGGTGTGAGCCATCAGATCATCAGATCGGCTGTAAATTAACACCATTCTTGAGAGGGCTGGAATTGGGGAACTAGCCTGGGATGAGGGGGAATGAAGTCAAAAACATGGGCAAAGCAATCATGTACTGACAGATATTAAATGTGTTATAGCTCCAAAGCTCAGCTCCCTTGTTCCATCCCGGGAAGTAATCCACAGTCAAGCAAATGCTGTCCTGGGCTGTGTGATATCTGGATTCCCTCCTGACAACGTTACAGTATCCTGGAAAAAAGCTGGATCTGCCCAAGCAGGCATCGTTCTCCCTTCCACTCCGAGATCTAATGGTACATTTGAAACAATCACTTACCTGTCAGTGCCTGTGCAGGAATGGACCAAGAAACAGAAATATACTTGTGAAGTGAAGCACGCACCTTCCGGTTTCAGTCGTCAGATCAACATGACGTACAAAGACGGTGAGTGATGTCTGAAGAAAAACTAATTTACTTATATGACTAAACTTCTTAACTGATACTCCCACACAATTCCTGTCCCTACTTTCAATCTTGTTGAATGATGTACAGATGACCTTTGCACTTTGAATCAACTCATGTCACCAATTAGCTTTAACCCCATCTACTGGGCAGGAAAGGTATAAGATTACATCACCTGTCCATTCTGCCTCAAGTAATTCTAGTTGTCTCTGTTGTAGTTATAATGAAAATAATTTAATAAGCAAAGCTCACGTCCTATGCTTTAAGATCCGGAGAAAATCTCCCCTTTCACTTTTCACTGTCCTCTCAGTTCCTCAAAAAGATGTTTCCTCTGGTGGGGATATCAAGAACTAGAGGGCACAGCCTCCAAATCAAAGGAAAAATTTTTGTCACCAGAGGTAGTAAATCTTTGGAATGCTCTGTCACAGACTATGGTGGAGGCCAAGTGTGTACTTATATTTAAGGCAGAAGTTGATCGTTGCCCGATCTGTCAGGGTATCAGGGGATATGGTTACAAGGCAGGTGTATGGGGTTGAGTGGGATCCGCGATTGGCCATGATGGAATGGCAAAGCAGACTTGATGGGCAGAATAGCCTAGTTCTGCTCCTATGCCTTATAGTCTTAAAAAATATCTCTGCAATTATATATTTGCTTCTGTCCCCAGAGTCTGTTTCCTGTGTTTCCTGAGAGACGCTTCTGTCGATTGTCCACTCACTGAAATGTAGGTGCCTGGATTATTTTTGAATTGATGTCCAATCCTCGAGTGAATGTTGTGTCCTTGTGTCCTCAGACCCTCGACCAGGTTCAGAGGGCACATGCATTTATCATGGCTAACACAACCTCATCCCGACAGGATGCGATATACAGAGGACAGAGAGTGGGAATATGTGGGGCTCCCTTTTTCCAAGCATGGGAAAAGAGCTGAAAATATCTAACACTTAAATCTATGAATCTTCCATTTCAATGGTGGAAAATGTCCTGGCTGTTTTTCAAAGCTTGTGCCAATGTTCTTTTTCCAGAGTAATCTCAATGCAACATTCTCCGATGGTTCTACCCAACAATAACATTGTTCAGCAGGAAAGTGTGAAATAAAGTGATTGGCTGTGTATACAATTCGTCATTGAATTTCATTACAATCCGCTTACTGGATTCCAGACCTGTCTCTGGTATCCATTGGGATTGAAGGTTAAAAGAGAGAGAAGAAAACACATGATTCAAATTGACTACCTCTACCCTCCACATTTCAGTTCAACTTTCCATTCCCCTTGTGGTAACCTATTTCAATTTGACTTTCCATTCCCAATCTGACACGTCTGTCCATGTACTTCTCTACTGCAATGGTGAGAGTAAAGTCAGGTTGGAGGAGTAACACCTCAAATTCCATCCAGCTATCTGCCAACCTGCTGGCATAAGTACTTCGTCCTGACAAAAGATCTCGACCTGAAATGTCGACTGTACTTCTTCCCATAGATGCTGCCTGGCCTGCTGCGTTGCACCAGCATTTTGTGTGCGTTGCCTGAATTTCCAGCATCTGCAGATTTTCTTGTGTTTGCGGCATAAGTATTTATTTTGGCAAATTCCTGTAATCTCTCCCTGCTCCTTTTCTCCCCCTTTTTTTCCATTCCCCATGCTAGATACCCCCTCATCCCTTCACCTCCTTTCTTGCCCATCATCTCTATTTGGTTGGGCGCCCACCCCCCCTCGCCTGCACTTTCGTCCATGGTCCACTGTCCAATCAGATTCCTTCTGCTTCAGCCATTTATCTCTTCCACTTATCCCCTACCAGCTTCTTACTTCATACCCCTCCCCCATCCACACCCTTTCCCCCTCACCAGGTCTCACCTCTCATCTGACAGAGTGTATTCCTCTCCACTCTACTCACCTCTTATTCTGACTTCTGCCCACTTCCTTTCCAGTACCAGTGAAGTCTCTTGGCTCAAAATATCGACTGTTTATTTCCATCCATAGATGATGCCTGATTTGGCAAGCTCCTCCGGCGTTTTGTGCATGTTGTTCAAGATTTCCAGCATTTGTAGAATCTCTTGTGTTTCTGGTTGTCCATACACTCATTCATTTGTGTACATTGTTGCTTCAGTGTGACACAGATCCCAATTCCAGTTTCCTTGGCCAGATTCCCTCCTGTCTGACTCCAGTCAGCAAGAACTGGAACCTGTTTTTCACCCAGTGGCTGTGAGGCACGAGGTGATGAAGATGACGGGGCTGAAATTCCAAATTGACTCAGTCAAAGGACGGATGACCCTTTGATAATGTTGGGCACAAGTCAAATTGATGAGACAAAACACAGGGGTCACCAATCTCCTGTCCAATCTGATATGCTTTGTGTGTAAATCCTGGATCAGATAAATTGCTAAAGTTACATTGATCCACATGCCAGGCACTGAATTCATTCCAAGAGGGAAATTCAGTGATCGCAAAGAATGTCAGAAAGGAGAATGTTTTGTTAGAATTACACAAGCATTGGCAGAATTATATGGTTCTTGTGGTATAACACCAGCATTCAGCAATAAGGGGAGCGATCTTGACTCGGTCAGACTTTATGAGAGGATCACATTTCCCAGGGACTGCTGAACATCAAGACCAGGCTGATATGGGACCGAACTGAGAAACCTGCAGAAAACATGTTTAACAACATCACAGTGCTGATTAAACTGGGATTCACAATTCCGTGACCCTTCAGTGTACACCAAGGTTTGCATATTTGTGATATTACATGACAACAATGATCATCTAGACAACTTACATGGACTTCATGGCAAACACACAAAACTGCCACTAACCCAGAGGACAGAAGCTACAAAACTTGATCAAAGAGCTGTTTTATTCATTCATCATTTCCCACCAATCGCTAATCGCTCTAGAACTGAAAAACTTGCTGCCTCATTCCTGATGGTGATTAAGGTTCAGCTGTGTTGCTGCAGGTCTGGAGTCACATATCAGTCAGACCAGACAAGATTTCTTCCCAGAAGGTACAACAACAAATAACATTACAAATACCCAGTAGTGTAGGTGTGTGAGTGAGCAGAGTTGAAAGAAAACAAAATTTTCTGAAGTTTGTGTAGGTTATGAAGTTTGCAGAGATGGGGAGAGACAATCCGAAGCATCAATTAATCTCACAGCAAACCCACCCTGGTCAATGTCTCACTTGTTCTGACTGATAGTTTTAAATCTTGTGTGTAATACTGCGTGATTCAAGCCATGAAACCCTAGTATTGTTAGTTTTATGATTACTAATTATCAGAGAGGATTATTTAACTGATTGAAACATGATTAAAATCTGGACTTTTTAATATATTTTTTATTCTTATTTTCCTACAAACAAACAACAACAAAAAATACAGCACATCCACAAAAACCACGACCATAAGAAAATCAAATTAAATATTGAGCAGCAGAAGGGAGAATAATTTAAAGGCAAAAGTAAACATACACAGCAGAGGTGCACCACACCAAAAAAATTTCAATCCTCACCCTCATCAGTGGTGCCCCACTGAGCAGCTGTCAACTAATTGTTGGAATAATTAGAACCTACGGCCATCTGACAAAGAGGTGAGAGTGCCAACCACTGACCAGATATCATATCTGTGTCAAAGATGACAGATCGCTGTTTGAGGGCTCCTTGTCCCCACTATCATTGCTGCTTTTCATCTGGTGCCTGTGTGTCACTAACTAAATGAAATGTATCATTTGTTCCATTGTAATGGCGCAGTTAAACATCTGTCTGCCAGGACAGGCAGTTTGCATCTATACTGAAGGGGTACTAATATCCTAGTGGGAAAGTTTGCTAATACTGCATGGGCTTGGGAGTAGTTGGTTCAACTAGAGTTGCAGGGGATGGGAACCGGATTGTCAGAACAGATCATGGAGAGTTTGTGGAGACTTGTTGTTAGACCTTAGACAAAGTCAGGAATCAAAAAGTTGGGCATGGTGTGAGTAATGTTCTAAGCTGCATATATTTCAATGCAAGAAGTATTGTAGGAAAGACAGATGAGGTTGAGGCAGAGGTTAAGACATGGAATTATGACATTGTCACCATTAGTGAGACTTGTTGCGGGAGATGGAGCTCAATATTCTGGTTCTGTTGTTTTAGATGTGTCAGTTTGGGAGGGATTAAAGGGGGAGGGATGGCTTTACTAGTCAGGGAAAATGTCATGGCAGTGCTCAGTCAGGGGAGATTGGAGAACTCCTCTAGTGAGGCTTTATGGGTGGAACTGAGGAACAAGAAAGGTATAACCATGTAAATTAGGCTATATTATAGACCACCCAATAGTCTGTAGGATTTAGAGGTACAAATTATCGGCAAATCACAGACTATTGCAAGAAACATAAGATTGCGATAGTAGGTGATTTCAACTTTCCACATATTGACTTGGACTCCCAGACTACAAAAAGGGATGGAGTTTGTGAAATGTATACCAGAATGTTTCCTTCCAGTACATTGAAGTCCCAATGAGAGTGTGTGCAATACTTGATCACTTATTAGGGAATGAGACATGGCAGGAGACAGAAGATTGTGTACAGGAACACTTTGCATCTACTGATCATAGTGCCATTAACTTCACAGTAAATATGGAAAAAGATATGTCTGGTTCACAGGTTCAGATTATAAGCTGGAGAAAGGCCAACTTTGATGGTATCAGAAAGAATCTGGC
Organism: Hemitrygon akajei; assembly: GCF_048418815.1. Classification (NCBI taxonomy): domain Eukaryota; kingdom Metazoa; phylum Chordata; class Chondrichthyes; order Myliobatiformes; family Dasyatidae; genus Hemitrygon; species Hemitrygon akajei. The sequence continues at coordinate 53,465,602 of NC_133148.1, forward strand.
AAATGTGGATGGATTGGGACGGGCTGTTCTCGGGCAAAGGTGTACTTGGTAAGTGGGAGGCTTTCAAAAGTGAAATTGTGAGAATACAAAGCTCTGTGCCTGTCAGAAAAAAGGCAAGGATGACAGGTTTAGGGAACCTTGGTTTTCAAGAGATATTGGGTCCCTGGTTAAGAAGAAAAAGCAGGTGCACAGCAGGAATAGGCAGGTAGGAACAAATGAGATACTTACTGAGTATAAGAATTGCAAGAAGGAAACACCTAAGAAGGAAATAAGAAGGGCTAAAAGAATGGATGAGTTTGCCCTAGCTGACAAAGTGAAGGAGAATCCCAAGGGACTCTACAGATATGTTAAGAGCACAATGATTTCAAGGGACAAAATTGGTTCTCCAGAAGATCAGAATGGTAATCTATGTGTGGTGCCAAAAGTGATGGGGAGATCATCAATGGATTTTTTGTGTCAGTATTTATTTGGGAGATGGACAGAGAGTCTATAGAAGTGAAGCAAAGCAGAAGCGAGGACATGGACCGTATACAGATGACAGAGAGGAGGTGTTTGCTGCCTTGAGGAAAATTTGGGTAGGGTGGATAAATTCCCAGGGTCTGACAAGGTGTTCCCTCTGACCCTGTAGAAGGCAAGTGCAGAAATTGCGGGGGGGGGGGGTGCCTAGCAGAGATACTTAAAGCATCCTTAGCGCCAGGCGAGGTACTGGAGATTAGCAGGATAGCTGATGGTGTTGCACTACTTTAAAAAGTCTTTAAAAAATAAACCAGGAAATTATAGGTTAGTGAGCCTGCATCTGTAGTGGGAAAGTTATTGGAAGGTATTCTAAGGGACTAGATATACGAGTGTTTGGATAGACGTGGACTGATGAAGGATAGTCAGCATGGCTTTCTGTACCTAGGTCATGTCTAATCAATCTTATGGAGGTTTTTGAGGAAGTTACCAGGAAAGTTGTTATAGGCAAGGCAGTGGATGTTATCTACATGGACCTTAGCAAGGCATTTGACAAAGTCCCATACAGGAGGTTGGTCAGGAAGGTCCAGTCGCAAGACATTCAAGATGAGGTAGTAAATTGAATTAGACTTTGGCTTTGTGGGAGAAGCCAGAGAGTGATAGTAGATGGTTGTCTCTCTGGCTCGAGGCCTGTAACAAGTGGAGTTTTGCAAGGCTTGGTGCTGGGTCCATTGTCGTTTGTCATCTGTATCAATAATCTGGATGATAATATGGTTAACTGGATCGGCAAATTTGCAATTGACACCAAGACTGGGGGTGTAGTAGACAGCAAAAAAGACTACCAGAGCTTGCAGTGGGATCTGGACCAGCTGGTAAAATAGGCTGAAAAATGGCAGATGGAACTTAATGCAGACATGCGCAAGGTGTTGCACTTCAATAGGACCAACCAGGGTAGGTCTTACACAGTCAATGATAGGACACTGAGGAATGTGGTAGAACAAAGTGATTGGGGAATACAGGTCTATAATTAATTGGAAATGGAGGCACAGGTAGGTAGGATCATAAAGAAAGCTACTGGCACATTGGCCTTCATAAAGATGTTATGTAAAAATTGTATAAAATATTTGTGAGGCCTAATTTGGAGTAGAGTGCGTAGTTTTGGTCACTTCCCTATAGAAATATGTAAATAAGCTTGAAAGAATACAAATAAAATTTAAACGATGCTTCCGGGACTGGAGAACCTGAGTTATAAGGAAAGATTGCATCGGTTAGGATTTAATTCCTTGGGATGGAGAAGATTGAGGGGAGATTTGATAGTTGCATACAAAATTATCAGAGGTGGAGGCAGAGTAAATGCAAGCAAGCTCTTTCTCCTGAAGTTGGGTGGGACTACAACTGGAGATCATAGGTTAAGGTTGAAAAGTGAAATGTTTAAGGGAAACTTGAGGGGAAACTTCTTCACTCAGAGATCTGTGAGAATGTGGAATGAGCTGCCAGAGCAAGTGGTGCTTGCAAGCTCAATTTCAATGTTTATAAGAGAAGTTTGGATGGTTACATGGATGGGAGGGGTATGGAGGCCAATGTTCTGGGTGCAAGTCAATGGGACTTGGCAGTTTAAATAGCTTGGCACAGACTAGATGGGCCGAAGATCCTGTTTGTGTGCTGTACTTTTCTATAACTCAATGACTGCCAGAGAGTGACTGAAGCCAGACAGTCTGGGTCTGCATTGCTTGCAGTTGAGAAGAATCCCGGAATTTCTGGACTCAAACATATCAGATGTAAAAGGGACACAAGAGGGTAGAGGTTGAGAGAATTTCACCGAGTAATGTCACAGAGTAATGAACAAGGGGACAGAGTTACAAAGTAACAATGTTACTGCAGGACATTTGAAACTGCAGTGCAAAGAAATTTCTTCTCTCTGAGGGAATGAATTCCCAGAAATCTCAGCCCAGAGGATGGAATCTGGTGGTCTGCACTTTCTCCTGTTTTCATCTTGTGAGTTCAGTGGAGAGAGAGACAGAGAGAATTGCAAGAGACAAAGAGTGAGATCAGAACTATGCAAATAAAGAAATAGTGTGTGAATGCTCGAAGAAAGAAGGCAGAGGTCAGTGTTGCCAATCTAAGATGAATGAAGGAAATACAAAAAGGTATCATTGTGAGTATTCCACAATGCCAGTGTGTTTTGAGTGACAGTAATTCAGTATGTTCAGACGTGAGGTGTGGTTGGTGACACAGACTCAGGAGTAATGGGTTACTTTGAGTCGATGGTGACCAAACCCTTCTACCAGAACAGAATCAGAATTAGGGTTAATATCACTGACATTTGTCATAAAATTTGTTATTTTACTACAGCAATACATTGCAATAGATCATAATAAAAAGTGAGGAATTTCAATATGAAGTAAATAAAAAGATTAAAAAGAATAAGTAGTGCAGTAGAAGACTGGAGAAAAAAAGATGAGGAGTTGGAGTGGAAAGGCGGGGGAGGGGAGGGAGAAGCAAAAAGTGCTAAATGAAATAGAGAAGGAGATGGGTGCCACCCATTTTAGTTCCACTTCCCATTCCCATTCCGACCTATCAATCCATGGCCTCCTCTACTGTCGCAAAGAGGCTACACTCAGGTTAGAGGAACAATGCCCCATTTGCCATCTTCATCACCTCCAACCTGATGGCATGAACATCAATATCTCAAACTTCCAGTAATGCCCCCCTCCTCCACCATTGCGCACCCTCTTTTCGCCCTCTCGCCTTGCCTACCCATTGCTTCCCTCTGTTGCTCCTTCCCCCTTTTCATTCTTCCATGGCCTTCTGTCCTCTCCTATCAGATTCCCCCTTCTCCAGCCCTGTATCTTTTTCACCAATGACCTTCCCAGCTCTTTACTTCACCTCTACCCCTTCTGGTTTCACCTATCACTTTGTGTTTCTCCCTCCCCTCTCCCCACTTTTTAACTCTGACTCATCATCTTCTTTTTCTCCAGTCCTGCCAGGTCTCAGCCTGAAATGTCAACTGTACTCTTTTCCACAGATGCTGCCTGGCCTGCTGAGTTCTTCCAGCATTTTCTGTGTGTTGTAACAGTCTGAGTTCATCTGCTGCTTTCAAAACTTGACTTTTTTCTAAACTACTATCACAAGGTCTGTCTGTCCATCATTAAAGGCCCAGCTGGGATTCTTGTGCAGCATCTCAGACAGATGTGTGAGGGTGCAGCACTCCTCAGTACTAGTACCAGGATCACTGACCTACAGTCTGTTCCCAAGCCTCAGGACAATGGCGTGAACACACAACCAGAGGTGACTGTGCCGGATTCTAGTTTGAGATTACAAACTATTTCTCTGATGTTCTTTGGTGAAGGACACTGGCCTTCCTACCCTCTTTACACATATCCATCAATCCCACACCAAACTCTTCACTGCTCTGTGATCGGTCGGCTGGTGCAGAGCAAGGAATGCTGGCCTTGTCAGTGAGGGAATGATGAAATAATGACTGCAGGATCAATGTTTGCACACCAGCGTCTCAGAGACATGAAGCAAGTCTATTTGTCAGCAGAACTGGAGGAACTGAGTTCCACTGGAGCAGGCATTGTGGAATGTAACTTGACCCAGACAGTTGTTGAGTTCCAGTAAACCAGAGAGATGCACAGTACTCAGCCAGGCACAGAACTAGTGCTGAAGCAATGATACAGAGTACACTTGTGATGCTATCTCAATGTTATCCCTTTCTCTGTCCATAAATGTTCTCTCACCCACTGAACACTTTCCACAATTTCTCTTTCCTTTCCAAAAGTAAAAAGCCTTTACATTTTAGATGTGCAGAGTCACCAGTGGTGTAAAAGTTGGACTGGATGGTGTAAGAGCAGAATATTCCTAGTAAACATCACATAAAAAGTCCATTCCCAATAGGAACCCTCTAAAGTTATCCTTCCCCACCAGATGATGTGGAAAGAGGTTGGGTCACTGGGTTCTCTGCAGCAGAGATTCCCATGGACAGAGTGGCCAACAACTCCAATTGTCAACCTTCAAGTGATTGTTGGTCCTACAACAGTGTTGTTTACCTCATGATGACATCATCCTGACTTAAACAATCAAGATTAAGTGCTTTTTCATTAGCTCAGAATGAAAATATATATTTCTGTGATAAACTATCTATCAAAAACATGACTCAAGTCATCAAATTAAGTTGAGCTTATTGTTATATGCACAAGTACCTTGAGGTGCAAATAAAACAAGACATTAGTGCAAAGAAAAACAGACATTCAACTTGAAGAGATTCATGGAAGTTTGGAACAGTCTTCCACAATGTCAGGTCTGAAGGTCATTTTAAACATGAGATTGAGGGTCGAGGGTCGGTGTCGCAACAGGAGTCTCGTGTGTCATCAGGGAGGCTGGAAAATCTTTCACTTTGGGCCCAAAGACCCAAGGTCTTTGCGATCTTCGGACACTGTTCAAAAAAACGAAACAGACTTTTAACATCTTAAACCAGCGGGTTCTTGTTATGTCTCCCGCTCGCTGTGAAAATGGGGGCACCTCCCTCTCCCTTGCCAGGAAGAGAGAGAACTTGTGGTTTGTCAACTATTGGATGAAATGCGAAGCCTGTGGGTTAACTTTGGTCTGTGTCTTTGCGATTGCTTAGGACATGCTTGGGCTCGGTGACAGCTGGTGGGAGGAGGGTGGGATCATTGCTTGCTGCCGCTTATGCGCAAGAGGGGGGAGCTGGTGTTTTCACATTTAACTGTCATTCATTCTTTGGGGCACTTCTCTGTTTTTGAGGATGTTTGCAAAGAAAAAAGCATTTCAGGATGTATATTGTATACATTTCTCTGACATTAAATTGGACCTTTGAACCTTTGAATGATTTGGGTAATTCCTGGGCAAAAGTCAGGTCAATGCAGTTGGTCATTGATCAACTACAACGTCATTGAATGGTGGAACTGGCTCAGGCCTCCCGTGTTCCTGTCTTCCTGTTATCTTCACATGATTCGGATATTGTTGACCTTCAGGAAACATCGACAAGAAATAACCGTCTCACTTTCACAATCCTTTCAGAAATCTGCACAGACTTGACAGGAGAGGAGGGGAAGGAAGAACAGGGACAGGTGGATGGAGATGACAATGTGCTTACAGTTGCTGCCTTTGCCATTCTGTTCATCATCAGTTTCCTCTACAGCACATTCGTCAACATTGTCAAGGTAACCGAGTGACTAACAGAGACATCCCATGAAACCCAAACTTTCACCTTCCTTATCTCACCACATTGCATTCTCTGACACTGTAATCCCAACGACAGCACAATCAACAGATAATGCAGTCTGGTGCCCTTCATATCCCCTGGGATTTTACACCTTTCCTCTTTACTACCAGCCTCTGGGGCTTGATAAGCAGAAAATGGCAGAATGTGAATGGATATTTGGGGCAATAATCCTGAACTTAAACAGGAAATCAAACAAGAGTTGTACTGAGTGAACAAGTTAAATGTAAAAAGAACAACAGACACAAAATGCTGGAGGAACTCACCAAGACAGGCAGCATCTAGAAAAAAAGTACAGTTGGCCTTTGACCTGAAGGCATTATCATTGAATTCTCAAACTTCTGATTATGCCCCTGACCCCCTTCTCCTTCACCATTTCCCTCTCTCACCTTATCTCCTTGCCTGCCCATCACTTCCCCCAGTACTCCTCCCCCTTTTCTTTCTTCCATGGCCTTCTGTCTCTTTTACTTCCCAGCTCTTTACATCATCCCTCCCCCTTCAGGTTTCTCCTGTCACCTGGTGTAGATGCTGCCTGGCCTTCTGAGTTCCTCCAGCATTGTGTTTATGTTGCTCAGATTTCCAGCATCTGCAGATTTTCTCTAGTTTGTGAAGGGTAAGAAGAGGATGATTTGGCAGATGAATGCATAGCTGAGGAACTGATACAGGAGGCAGGGGTTCAAATCTCTGGATCATTGAAGTCTCTTCTGTGACCTGTACAAGTGGGTTAGAGCTGAAACTGAGGGGCACCAGTTCTCTGGGCGGGTTTGCTAGAACTGTTCGTAAGGGTATAAACTAATTAGGCAGGGGGATGGGAAGAAAAGTGATCGTGCTGAGGATAAGGTAGTTAGTATACAAACAGAGGCAGAGTGTTTTGAGACTGTGAGCAAGTAGAGGCTAATGATAGGGCAAAATTGCAATCAATGAGATGAGTTGCAATGTTAAAGGGTGATGAATACAGGACTAAAGGTGTTATACTTAAATGCACACAGTGTACAGAATAGGGTAGATGAACTTGTCGCACAGCTACAGATTGGCATGTATGACATTGTGGACATTACTGAATCCTGACTGAAAGAAGATTACAGATGGGAGCTTAACATCCAGTGATACACATCTTGAAGGGACACGCAGGTTGCAGAGGGAGTGGAATGGCTCTATGGTTTAAAAACAAAATCAAATCAATGGAAAGAGATGACATAGGATCAGAAGATAAAGAATCATAGTGGGTAGAGTCAAGAAACTGCAAAGGTAGAAGACTACAAGACTAAAAGACTAGGAGTTATGTATAGACCTCTGAACAGTAGCAAAGATGTGGTCTACAAATTACCACAGGAGAGAGAATATGCATGTCAAAAGTGCAATTTTAATTTAGTCTTTGGGAATTTCAATATGCAGGTAAATTGGGAAAATCATGTTGTGCTGCATCTCACAAGAAAGAATTTATAGAATGCATACAAGTTTGTTTTTAGAGCAGCTGGTGATTGAACCCACAGAGTGATCAGCTATTCTGGATTGGGTGTTGTGCAGTGAATTGGAATAGTTTGGAGAGTATAAGGTAAAGCAACCCTTAGGAGGCAATTATCATAGTATGATATAATGCACCCTGCAATTTGAGAAGAAAAAGCTGAAGTCAGGTGTAATTACAGAGGCATGAGAGAGGATCTGGCCAAAATTTATTGGAAGGGGACACTAGCAGGGATGATGGCAGAGCAGTAAAGGCTGGAGTTTCTGGGAGCAATCAGAAGGCACAAGATAGATGCATACCAAAGAAGAAGTATTCTAAATGCAGGAAAATGTAATTGTGCTGACAACAGCCAACATAAAAGCCAAACATAATCCAAAGCCAACATAAAAAGGCAAAGAGAAGTCATATAATTGAGCAAAAATTAGAGATGTTAGAGGATTGCAAAGTATTTGCAAACCAACAGAAGGTCAAGAAAAGATGTCATATATAAGGAGAAGAGGAAAGATAATGGCAATCAGGCCAATTATATTAGAGAGGATACCAAATGTTTCTTCAGAAAAGAAGTATGAAAAAGAGTTAATTGTAGATATTAGACTGCTAGAAAATGATGCTGGAGAGGTAGTAATGGGGGACAAGGAAATTGTGGACAAACTGACTAAGTATTTTGCATCAGTTTTCACTGTGGAAGACACTAGCAGTATACCAGAAGTTTGGGAGTGTCAGGTGGCAGAAGTGAATGAAATTGGAGAAATTCACTCAAGGGAGAAGGTTCTTGGGAGACTGAAAGATCTGAGATATATAAGTCATGTGGAACAGATGGTCTACACCCAGGGTTCCGAAAGAGGGGGCTAGAGAGATTGTAGAGGCATTAATAATGATCTTTTAACAATCATAGATTCTAGCATGGTTCCAGAGAACTTGAACATTGCAAATATCACTCCACTCATCAAGAAAGGAGCAAGGCAGAAAAAAGGAAATTATAGACCAGTTAGCCTGGCCTCAGTGGTTGGGCAGATATTGGAGTCGATTGCTAAAGATATGGTTTTGGTGTACCCTGAGACACATTATGAAAAAGGCTGAAGTCAGCATGGTTTTCTCAGGAGAAAATCTTGCCTGACAAACCTGATGAAATAATTTGAAGAAATAACAAGCAAGAATCAGTGGATGTTGTGCACTTGGATTTTCAGAAGGAGTCTGACAAGTTTCTACACAAGTTGCTTAATAAGCTACAAGTCTATGGTATTACAGTAAAGATAATAGCATGGATAGAACATTGGCTGATTGGCAGGGGGAAAAGAGTAGGAATAAAAGGAGCCTTATCTGGTTGGCTGCTGGTGTCTAGTGGTGTTCCACAAGGGTCTATGTTGGGAGCGCTTCTTCTTTTCATGTTATATGCCAATGATTTCAATAACGGAATTGATGGCTTTTATGGCCAAATTTGTGAATGATCCAAATAATGGTGGCAGGACAGGGAGTGTCAAGGAAGCAGAGATGCTACAGAAAGACTTAGACAGATCAGCAGAACGGGCTGAGTAGCAGATAGAATAAAGTGTTGGGGAGTGTATATTCATGCATTTTGGTAGAAGACAGAAAAGGGGAAACTATTTTCTTAATGGAGAGAAAATTCAAAAATCTGAGGTGCAGAGAGAATTGGGAGTCCTTGGGCAGGATGCCATAAAACTTAATTTGCAGGTTGAAGTGGTGGTGAGAAAGGCAAATGCAATGTTAGCATTCATTTCCAGAGGACTAGAATATAAAGGCAAGGATGTAATGTTGAGGATTTATAAGGCACTGTTGAGGCCTCAGTTGGACTATAGTGAGCACTTTTTGGCCTATTATCTAATAGAGGATGTGCATACATTAAAGAGGGTTCAAAAGAAGTTCAGAAAAACTTTTCCAGGACTGAGATTCTTATCATATAAGGAGTGTGTGATGGCTCTGTTCGTGTACCCACAAAAGCTCAGAAGAATGAGGGGCTATCTCATTGAAACCTATCAAATGGTGATGGGAAGAGGATTTTTCCTATGGTGGGCACTCTAAGACCAGAGGATACAGCCTCAGAATAGAGGGACAGCCACTTAGAAAAGAGATGAGCAGGAATTTCTTCAGCCAGAGAGTGGTGAATCTGTGGAATGTGTTGCCACAGACAGCTGTGGAGACCAAGTCACCGGGTATATTTAAGGAAGAAATTGATGGATTCTTGATTAGTCAAGACATAAGGGATACTGAGAAAAGGCAGGTGATTGGGGCTGAGAGGGAAATTGGATCAGCCATGATGAAATACTGGATCAGACACATTAGGCTGAATGGCATAATTCTGCTCATATATCTTATCTCATGATCTTACTCAGGACCTAAAACATTAGCCCAACTGCAGATCACCTGAAAGTTCTGAACTGGTACTCAGATTCTTGTTGTGTGGTGACCTCTGAGAATACTGACAGACACCTCTTCATGAGGTTCCATCTCCTCGAATGAGGACAGACCGTCTTGTTATTTAGTTCACCTGTTCTCACAGGTTAAGATCTGTGCTGCACCTGTCACACACAATATCATATTCTCCTGTCTATATTTCAGGTTCAGGAGTGACCAGCAGACACATGCCCCACATTCAGTCAAGAGATCCCTGTGTGGCTGCGATGTTTGGAAATGGGGTCTCCATCTCACTCACTCGGCAATCCCAGGCTACTGCACGGCAACTGCTCATTTCAGGAAATAAACCTCTAAATGCACCGGGGATGCCAGATGGGAAATGGGGGCACAGAGCCGCTTAGGTGGGCGGAGGAATGGCAGTGGATGATACGTTGGGAAAATATGTAACACTGGAGGGGGTATACAGGAGGGGAGAGGAAGGTAGGGTTAAGGCTTGGGAATAGGAAGTGGGGAGAGGAATTTGATTAGTGAAGGACACAAGGGAGATGAGGAGGGGGTAATATTGCTATGGAGCAAGCAAGTGACATGGGGAAGGGAATGTGGTAGAGGGTGGTCTCGGGATCTTGTTCTGTCATATTTTGTAAATCAGACGTAATGGAAATCATTGCCTGTAGCTTTTCTTTCAGTTTTCTGCTGGACTTTATGTCATGATTTGAAATTGTATTAACTAAAATCAAAGAAAAGTAGAAAATAACGTGACTGAAGTTGATAAAACTGAGTGAAGCCATTCAGCCCATCTTAGTTCCCTCATCACTGCAGTGACTTCACCTGCCTACAAGTAGAACAAGGGGGTAATACATCCCGGGACAAATATCGGAGAGATTTCCAGCCTGTGATATATGAGTGTAGCCCCACACGTACTGCTCATGTTCATAAGGGATTTCCCATAGTGGGAATACTGGGGTGCTTCACCCCGAGAAAGATATTCAGGAAAACACAGTGGCTCATTCGAAGAGATTCTCAAAACCCTGTTGTACACCCCAGAGCCAGATATTGGTGGAATGTTTCATAATGAGAGTCTCAATCCCATATTTCAACATATTACCATATCCTAATTCTCCACCCTGCATGTCCCATAAATCTGTGGGAAGGGGCTTCTCCCTTGCCCACACAATCTCCCTGCAATGTCTCAGCTGAAAGGCAGCACCTCTGTCCGTCTGTACTACAGTGAACAGCCAAGTCAGCCTGAATTTTTGTTCTCAGGTCAGTGAAAAGGGAATTAACAGCATCAGTGCCCTGGAACAAAACTCACTGTGGGGACCAAAGCTTTCTGTTTTCCCAGCGTTTAACTGAGGGAAACTTTATGCATTCTGCAGCATCCCCCACCAGAGAGTGTGGAGGTGTTGGTACAAGTACAGATGACTCAGAACTGGATATCGACCATGTAAACATTTTAATGTGATGTCAACAGGAGTAAACATTTTGATAAAATATGCTAATGCAGGAAAGTACAACGGATACTGGGGTAAAACACACCAGGAGTAGAAAACATAAACAGGTACTCGATTAATGCAAACCAAGAATAGAATAGAATACAACAGCTGTTTGAGTGACGGACACCAGCACCTGATTTGAGCAAAGTAAATCCAAGGAACAGGTATTGCAGGAAGGCACACAGGACCAGATATTGAGGGAATATACCCCAGGAATAGACATTGGGGAAAACTATGAAATACCAGACAATGGAAAACATATCCCTCTGCAGGAGCAGAAGTTGTGGTTAATTCTCAACATTGCTCATTAGGGAATATAACAGTGCTTGAGAATTCACAATTGATCTTCAGGAGGCTCTGATTTCTATTTATGAGAAACAATTTTTACAAGAAAATCAGTTATTTGGAAGGACTCGAGGATCAGATTCCGAACCCTCCATCTTAGGGAATGCCCCAACCTCAGTTATTTTGGAAAATATATAAGGAGCTGTGTGTAGAGACTGGCACTGATTCAGGTACTGGGGGATGTAATTGCAAGAACCAGTGATAACTGTGACAAGAGCCAAAGGAGATTACTTGTCACATGGAATGTCAGGTCTGACCAATAGAATTTTTGGCAGAATTGTTCCCAGTGCCTTCTCTGAGCGAATTCTATCACACTCAGTTATACAAACAAAAATAACTTGCTAATAGAATTTCCATGGAAACAATTCAATACAATATCATGACATAACTAAAATAATAAACAGTAAACCAATCATGAAGTATTATTAACACTGAATTAACTTCACAAGATCACAAGACAAACGAGCAGAAATAGGCCATTTGGCCCATCGAGCCTGCTCCTCCACTCCACCATGAACTAAACTACTCTCCCATCTAGTTCCAATTTCTGGCTTTTTCCCCATATCCCTTGATACCCTGACTAATTAGATACCTATCAATCTCCTCCTTAAACACCCTCAATGATTGGGCCTCCACAGCTGTATCTGGCAACGAATTCCATAAAACAACGACCCTCTGGCTAAAAAATTTTTTCCTCATCTCTGTTTTAAATGGGTACCCTCTAATTCTAATACTGTGACCTCTTGTCCTGGACTCACCCACCAAGGGAAACAGCCTTTCCACATCTACTCTGTCCAACCCTTTCAACATTCAAAATGTTTCTATGAGATCCCCTCTCAATCTTCTATACTCCAATGAATACAATCCAAGAGCCGACAAACGCTCCTCATATATTAGTCCCTGCATTCCAGGAATCATCCTAGTAAATCTTCTCTGAACTCTCTCCAACATCAGCACCTCCTTTCTAAGATAGGGGGCCCAAAACTGCAAACAGTATTCCAAATAGGGTCTCATCAGTGCCCCATAGAGCCTCATCAACACCTCATTACTCTTATACACTATTCCTCTTGAAATGAATGCCAAGATAGCATTCACTTTCCTTACTGCCGATCCAATCTGGTGGTTAACCTTTAGGGTATCCTGCAGTAGGACCCCCAAGTCCCTTTGCACTTCCAATTTTTGAATTTTCTCCCCATCTAAATAACATTCTGCTCGATTGTTTCTTCTTCCAAAATGTACAACTGTACATTTCTCAACATAGTATCTCATCTGCTATTTCTTTGCCCACTCTCCTAAGCTGACCAAGTCTCTCTGCAACCTTTCCGTTTCCTCAACACTTCCTGCTCCTCCACCTATCTTGGTGTCATCTGCAAACTTAGCCACAAAACCATTTAATCCATAATCTAAATCATCGATATACAGTGTAAAAAGAAGAAGCCCCAACACCGACCCCTGCGGAACACCACTAATAACCAGCAACCAACCAGAGTAGGATCCCGGTGTTCCCACTCCTTGCTTTCTGCTTATCAGCCAATGCTCCACCCATTCCAATATCCTTCCTGTAATTCCATGGGCCCTCATCTTATTAAGAGCCTCTTATGCGGCACCTTTTGGAGATCCAAATACACAACATCCACAGCCTCTCCCTTGTCAATCTTATTTGAGATTACCTCAAAAAATTCCAATAGGTTGGTGAGGCAGGATCTTCCCTTCATGAAACCATGCTGGCTTGGGCCTATTTTGTCATACACCTCAAGGTCATTCATAATCTCATCCCTGAGGAACAACTCCAATAACTTTCCAACTACCGATGTCAGACTAATAGGTCTGTAATTTTCTTTTTGCTACCTCCCCCTTTTCTTAAACAACGGAACTACATTTGTGACCTTCCAGTCCTCCAGAACCGTGACAGAGTCTACTGATTGCTGGAAGATTATTTCCAATGCCTCCACAATCTCCAAAGTCACCTCCTTCAGAACTCATGGATGCACTTCATTCGGTCCGGGAGACTTACCTATCCTTAGTCCATTTAGCTTCTCAAGCACTTTCTCTCTAGTAATCTTGACTGTACCTAATTCTATTCCCTGAGACCTCTGGCTATCAGGTATGTTGCTAATGTCTTCCGCTGTGAAGACTGATGCAAAATACTCATTTAGTTTCTCTGCCATCTCTTTGTTACCCATTATAATCTCTCCAGCATCCTTTTCAATAGGTCCTATATCTACCCGTGTAGATTTATTAAGAATATGTAGATACATTCTTTTACTCTTCATATATTTTTTTAAAACTCTTAGTGTCCTTCTTTATGTTAATTGCCAATTTCCTTTCATAATTCATCTTTTCTTTGCTAATGACTTTCTTAGTTTCCCTTGTAAATTTTTAAAATTCTTCCAGTCCTCAGTTTTCCCACTAATTTTTGCTTCCTTGTACGCTACAAATAATTAATTCAAATCAATGCCAGTCCTGTAGAACTGATCTAAAAACAATACAATGATGGATCCATCATGATACAACATAACCGTGGATGACTTTTAGTTATTCATTCATGGGATGAGAGTAGAACATTTCTTTCCCATCTCAACTACTCTTAAACTGGGTGGATTACTGACCCATTTCACAGGGTAGTTAAAGGTCTGTTGCATTACTGTGGACCTGAAGACATACACAGGCCAGACCAGGTAAAGTCAGCAGTTTCCCTTCCCCGAAACACATCAGTCATGCGTTTAGACACCAACCTATTTCACAAAGGCACAGTTTCATATTTAATGAACTGACTTTAAACTTACTAGCTGCTCTGATGTGATCTGAACTCGCGTGTCTACGTCATGAACCCAGTTTCTCAATTAAATTCTCAGTAACTTAAACTTCGTGTCAGTGTGTAGTCATATTACTGCAGTCCAGTGTTTATTTACAGCTACAATACCCATCTCACTTAAACACTCTACCATTCCTCAACATGTTCATTCATTCTGCTTCATTGTGTTTCCTTTCTCTCCCCGTTCCATACACACGTCTTCCCTCCGCTACTTCTGTCTTCGGCATTATTAAACACTTCTCCCTTCTGTCGTTTTATTCCTTCTTTGCAGTTTGACAATGCATCTCTCTCTCTCTCTCTCTCTCTCTCTCTCTCTCTCTCTCTCTCTCTCTCTCTCTCTCTCTCTCTCTCTCTCTCTCTCTCTCTCTCTCTCTCTCTCTCTCTCTCTCTCTCCTCTCTCCCTCTCTCCCTCCCTCCTAATGGCTACAACAGTTTGCTTGTACAAAGTGCAGGCAGCTTGTCAGAGCCAGCTTCTGAACCCGTGGGAGGGAGAAATGAGGCAGAAAACCAGGAGTTTTGAAAAGTCTGAAATGGGCTTTGAGAAGGTGAAGGGAGAGAGATTGTGGATAGGGATGAAGGAAAGGAATAGCTGGAAGGATGGGAAAAGGCGGGAAGTAGAACCGAGAGGGAGAGAAGGAGGAAGGAAGAGATATTCTAGGATGAGTCTTTGCCACCCCGCAGAAGTGCTGACCCTATTTCTGAATTTTCATTGTGTTCCTCACTACCTGCTCTGTAATTTGTGTTATGGGCACTGGGTTTCTTGCCCAGAATGTGTGTGTGTGTTTCCAAAACTTGATCTGGGTATGTATTCCCAAAAAAAAAAATTGGGTTAATACCTTTTGAGAAAGGCAGGATGGGGTTTGGTTCTTTCAGTATTATCAGGGGACTTTCTCCAAATGATGCTGAAATCTGCATGGAAGTTCACCCTGGGAACAGAAAGAGGGGGTTATATGGGGAATGTACAGACCAACAAGAGCCAAGAGTGGAGATGTAATAAATGTGAGGCTACTACTATTAATTATTTGAAGATTGCGGGATCAGTGGAATAGCTTTTAGCTCACACTTAAGACGCTCCTGATGTATTTTGGGAATGGTCTGAATAAACTCACTTGATCAAGAAACTCACCACTGCACTGTGAAAGCTTTTCTTTTGGTGCAGTAATTAAAGAGTGACTGGAGTTTGTGGGAAAGCCAGATGCAAGGTGCAGGTCCAACACAGAAATGTACCCGTCCTGATGAATGGTCTCGGCCCGAAACGTTGACTGATCATTTCCACGGATGCTGCCCGACCTGCTGAGTTCCTCCAGTTTGTTGTACATGTTACAGAAATTACCCCAACAGAGGGTTAGATGGGGAGTGTGCAGACACTCCCTGGGGAACAGGGAGAAATGGTCAAATGGGATATTTACAGCCATTCCCTGAATAACAAGGTTTTAGGGGAGAATGTACAGACCCATTCTAGGGTACAGAGAGAAGAAGTTAAAGGGGGGAATGTTCAGCCAAACAAGATGCAACAGTGATCATGAGACCACTGGAAAAATAACACTGGAGAAATTACAATGGAGAACTGAGAAATGCAGAGGATCGAAGTTGGTACTTTGCATCAGCCATCACAGTGGAAGACTCCAGTAACACACCAGAAATTCAACCAAGTCAGGGATAGAGATGAGTGGAGGGTCTATTACTAACGAGAAGGTGCTGGGGAAGCTTAAAGACCTGAAGTTCGATGAATCACTGGACCAGAGTTCTGAAGGGGGTAGCTGAAGAAGTTGTGAAGGCACTATTAGTGAGCTATTGATAATCAGTGGAGTCAATGAATGGCCCAGAGGTCTAGAAAGTATCAAATGGGATATTTACAAGAGGAGAAAAGCAGGGAATTATCAAAGTCGGGAAATTATACACATGAGGAAGTCTGCAGATGTTGGAAATCCAAAGTAACACACACAAAATGCTGGAGGAACTCAGCAAGTCAGGCAGCATCAGCACATCAACAGACAGTCAACATCTTGGGCCAAGACCATTCTTCAGGACTGAGAAGGAAGAAAACGATACCAGAGTTTAAAAAAATGGAGAGAGGGGAAGGTGATAGGTGAAGCCAGGTAGGCTTTGAAGGACAAGGGAAGGTGTTGAAGAAATCTGATAGGAGAGAGAATGGTCCACAGGAGAAAGAGAAGGACAAAGGGGGAAGTAATAGGCAGGTGTGAAGAGGTAAAAAACCAGAGTGGGGAGGTCGGAAGGAGAAATCAACTCATGCCATCAGGCTGGAGTATACTCAGATGAAACAGAAGAACTTAAGGGGTTCCTCCTCCACCCTGAAGGTGACCTCATCTTGACACAAGAGGACGCCATGGAGTGACATATCAGAACGGGAGTGGGAATCAGAATTAAAATGTTTGGACACCAGGAAGTCCTGTTTGTGTCAAATGGAGCGGAGGTGCTCGATGAAGCGGTCCCCTAGTTTATGACGGGTCTCACCAGATTCAAATGTGAAGTGTTGCCTCACCTAAAAGGACTGTTTGGGCCCTGAATGGAGGTGAGGGAGGTGGTGTATTGGTAAATGCAGTACTTAGTCTACTTACAAGAGTAAGTGCCGGGAGAGAGGAGGAGTTGGAGTTGTTAAAATGTATCAGGACGGAGAAATCCCCGGTGCCTGACGGAATATTCCCCAGGCTGCTCCATGAGGTGAGGGAGGAGATTGCTGAGCCTCTGGCTAGGATCTTTATGTCCTCGCTGTCCACAGGTATGGTACCGGAGGATTGGAGGGAGACGAATGTTGTCCCCTTGTTCAAAAAAGGTAGTAGGGATAGTCCGGGTAATTATAGACAAGTGAACCTTACGTCTATGGTGGGAAAGCTGTTGGAAAAGATTCTTAGAGATAGAATCTATGGGCATTTAGAGAATCATGGTCTGATCAGGGACGGTCAGCATGGCTTTGTAAAGGGCAGATCATGTCTAACAAGCCTGATAGAGTTCTTTGAGGAGGTGACCAGGCATATAGATGAGGGTAGAGCAGTGGATGTGATCTACATGGATTTTAGTAAGGCATTTGACAAGGTTCCACATTGTAGGCTTATTCAGAAAGTCAGAAGGCATGGGATCCAGGGAAGTTTGGCCAGGTAGATTCAGAATTGGCTTGCCTGCAGGAAGCAGAGGGTCGTGGTGGAGGGAGTACATTCAGATTGGAGGGTTGTGACTAGTGGTGTCCCACAAGGATCTGTTCTGAGACCCCTACTTCTCGTGATTTTTATTAACGACCTGGATGTGGGGGTAGAAGGGTGGGTTGGCAAGTTTGCAGATGACACAAAGGTTGGTGGTGTTGTAGACAGTGTAGAGGATTGTCGAAGATTTCAGAGAGACATTGATAGGATGCAGAAGTGGGCTGAGAAGTGGCAGATGGAGTTCAACCCAGAGAAGTGTGAGGTGGTATACTTTGGAAGGACAAACTCCAAGGCAGAGTACAAAGTAAATGGCAGGATACTTGGTAGTGTGGAGGAGCAGAGGGATCTGGGGGTACATGTCCACAGATCCCTGAAATTTGCCTCACAGGTAGATTGGGTAGTTAAGAAAGCTTATGGGGTGTTAGCTTTCATAAATCGAGGGATAGAGTTTAAGAGTCGCAATGTAATGATGCAGCTCTATAAAACTCTGGTTAGGACACACTTGGAGTACTGTGTCCAGTTCTGGTCACCTCACTATAGGAAGGATGAGGAAACATTGGAAAGGGTACAGAGGAGATTTACCAGGATGCTGCTTGGTTTAGAGAGCATGAATTATGATCAGAGATTATGGGAGCTAGGGCTTTACTCTTTGGAGAGAAGGAAGATGAGAGGAGACATGATAGAGGTATACAAGATATTAAGTGGAATAGATAGTGTGGATAGCCAGCACCTCTTCCCCAGGGCACCACTGCTCTGTACAAGAGCACATGGCTTTAAGGTAAGGGGAGGGAAGTTCAAGGGGAATATTAGAGGAAGGTTTTTTACTCAGAGAGTGGTTGGTGTGTGGAATGCACTGCCTGAGTCAGTGGTGGAGGCCGATAAACTAGTGAAGTTTAAGAGACTACTAGACAGGTGTATGAACGAATTTAAGGTGGGGGGTTATATGGGAGGCAAGGTTTGAGGGTCAGCACAACATTGTGGGCTGAAGGGCCTGTAATGTGCTGTACTATTCTATGTTCTATGAGAGACATTAGAGGGGAAGAACGAAAAGACAAGGGAATCATGGAAGGAGCAATCTCTGTAGAAAGCAGAGGGGGGGAAGATAAAGTGTTTAATGGTAGGATCCCTTTAGAGATGTGGAAGTAGCAGATGATAATATGTTGGATGTGGAGGCTGATGATATAGTAAGTAAGGACAAGAGGGAGGTGGTAGGAAGATGAGGTGAATGCAGATGTTTGGGAAATGGAGGAGATGTGAGTCAGGATGGCATCAATAGTAGAGGGATGGAAACCCTATTCTTTAATGAAGAGGGACATCTCTGATGTCCTGAAATGGAAAATTGCTTCCTGGGAACAGATGCAATGGAGGTGAAGAAACTGAGAAAATGGAATAGCATTTTTATAGGAGATAGTGTTAGTAGGTTTATTAAAGTTGTCAGTTGACATTTTGTCTCCAGAGATGGAAACAGAGAAATCAAGAAAGGGGAGGGAGGTGTCAGAAATGAACCAAGTGAATTTAAGGGCAGGGTGGAAGTTAGAGGCAAAGGTGCATGAAGCAGCACCAATGCAGTTGTCAATGTAGTGGAGGAAGAGTTGAGGAGTATTACCAAGGAATGTTTCGGGCATTGACTATTCTGCATAGCCAACAAAGTGGCAGACATAGCTAGGTTTCTATGCCAGTGCCCATGGCTACCCCTTGGGTTTGGAGAAAGTGGGAGGAGCTGGTGGAATAATTGTTCACAGCCAGTTCGCTAGACAGAGGTGTTTGGTGGTGGATGGGAATTGATTAGTTATTTTGTCAAGAAAGAAGGAGAGAGTTTCAAGAGCTTCTTGGTGGGGGATAGAAGTGTATAGGGACTGAAGATCCATGGCTAAAATAAGGCAGGCAGGACAAAGGAATTGAAAGTTTCTGAGGAGATCAAGGACACAATAAGTGTCATTGATGTGGATGAGAAGGAACTGAACCAATGGAGATAGAATGGAATCAAGATATGAGACACGAGTTCAGTTGGGCCGGAGCAGGCAGAAACAAAAGACCTAACCAGATAGTCCAGTATGTGGATCTTGGGTAGAAGGTAGACGTGAGCGGTGAGGGATCGGAGAACCATGAAGTTGGTTTCAGTTAAACAGCCTGATGTGACTGATTACAGTGGTTGTTAGGACTTCAGAGTCCATTGTAAGGAAGAAATCTTTGAGTACATGATAAATGTTAAGTCAAAATGTTAAGAGGAGATCTTGCCTGAAAAATCTGTTAGAATTCTTTGAGGAGGCAACAGGCATGTGAGCTTAAGGGGAGTAAATGAACATTATTTTCTTGGATTTTCAGAACAGCCTATTGATCAAGATAAAAGCACAAGATGCTAGAGGGAAAGTACCAGCATATTTAAAGACTGGTTGGATGGCAGAAGCCAGTGAGTAGGAATAAAGTGTTCCTTTTCAGGATAGCTGCGGTGGCTAGTGGAGTTTCCCTGCGGTCAAAGTTGGGACAACAACTTTTCGCTTTATACATTAATGATCTGGATGAAAGAACTGGTGGTAGGGTGCCAGGTTTTCAGATATGTAGAGGGACAGGGGATGTTGTGGATCTAGGGAGTCTGTGGAAACTGTTTGGGAGAGTGGGAAATGAAGTGGCAGCATCAGGAAAAATGAAGATATGCACTTCAGCAGGATGACTAAAGATGTAGACTATTTTCTAAAGTGCAAAGGGGCTTGGGAGTCCTAGTTCGCGACTTCCTTAAGGTTACCCTGCAGGTTGAGTCAGTAGTAAATAAGTTAAGTGCAATGTCAGCATTCATTTTGAGATGTGGCACAATGCTTTGAGTGTAGTGATCTGGATTCAGTTCCCACCGCTGTTTGTAAGAAGTTTGTACATTCTCCCTGTGACACCACTGAGTTTCCTCCAGGTACTCCGGCTTCCTTCCACAGTCCAAAGTCCACAGTACCAGTTAGTAGGTTAATTGGTCATTGTAAATTGTCCCGTGATTAGGTTAGCATTAAATCAGAGAATTGTTGGCATTGTGGTTCAAAGGGCCAGAAAGGCCTATTCCACACTATATCTCAATAAATAAATGAAGGACTAGAATATAAAATTAGAAAATACTTCTGGGGTTTTATGAATATTAGTCAGAACTCATTAGGAATAGTGCACGTTCTTGGTCTTCATACATAAGGCAGGGTGTGCTGGTCCTGGAGAAGGTCCAAGGGAGGTTCACAAAAATACTCCTAGAAAAGGACAGCTGAAGGAATGAGGAGTGTTTGCTGGTGCTGGGCCTGTACTTGATGGAGCGCAGAAGGATGAGGGGAGATTTAATTGAAGCATACCAAATACTTAAAGTCCTGCTTAGAGTGGACATAGAGACATATTTCCATTAGTGGAAGAGTCTAGGATCCAAGGACACAGCCTCATAACAAAGGGGAATCCTTTACAATTGAGATGAGGAGGAATTTCTCCAACCAAACTGTTGCAAATGTTTGGAATTTCTTTGCCACAGAGGATGATGGAGGCTAAGTCAGTGGATATATTTAAGAGATCAACAGTTTTTAGTAGGTGAAGAGCTTGTGTTATGGGGAAAGTGTGGGAGAACTGGGTAGACAAAAGTTGAGCAATTATTGAATGGCAGAGCAGACATGATGAATGGGCTGAGACTGTCCCTGTGTTTTATGGTGATATGGTCTGAATCTAAGGAAGTGAGGGGAATGTACAGACACACCTCGGGAGCAACTCAGACCATCAGGAAGGGAAAGTGGATTGGCAACCAGTACAGTGTACCCTTGTGGTCATTCTCCTCAATCACAGGTATGCCACTTTGGGGAGGGGGTGTCCTAGCAAGGCAAGCCACAGTAGTGAGATCTCTGGCACTGGGGCTGATTCTGATGATCAGAAGGAAAGGTGGGGGGGGTAGAAGAGATGAGCTGTAGTGGCAGGTTAGGGAGACAGACAGGAGACTCTATGGACAACAAAGAGATTCCTGGATGATATGCTGTTTCCAGGTTCAAGGACGACTTGGACCAAATCCACAGGATTCTTAAATAGGAGGATGAGCGTCAGTACCAATGATAAGGGTAGGTCGGGTGATGAGGTCCTGCAAGGTGAGTTCATGCAGCTAAGTGCTAAGTTAAAGGACAGGACCTCCAGCATTGTGATCAGGATTGTTATTCATGCCACGTTGAGTTTAACGCGTAGCTAAGGGGGGGGTGTTCAGATTTTTGGATCATTGGACTCCATTCCAGGGAGAGTGGTACCTTCATAGGTGGGACGGTTTGCACCTGAACTGGAGGGAGGCTCATTTCCTTACAGGAAGGTTTGCTAGTGTTGCATGTGGGGGTGGATTTAAACTAGAGTTTCAGAGGGATAAGAATCAGTGTGCCAGAGCAGAGAGTGGAGTGGTTGTGGGGAAAGATATTGCTTAGCCTACGTACAAAGTCAGGAATTGAAAGGTTGAGCATGGTGGGACTAATGTTCTGAGTTGCATCTCTTTCAATGCCAGGAGTAGGGAAGGCAGTGAGCTTAGGGCATGGACCAGCTCATGGAATTATGACATTGTGGAGGCTTAGTTGCAGGGGGGCAGAACTGGCAGCTCAGTGTTAGGGGTTCCATTGTTTTAGGAGTAGCATTACTACTCAGGAAAAACACCAAAGCAGTGTTCAGTCAGGACGGGCTGGAAAGATTATCTACTAAGTTTATATGTGTGGAACTGATGAACAAGAAAGGAATGGCCAGGTTAATGAGATTATTATATTGGTTACTCAGTAGTCGGAAGAGCAAATTTATGGAGATTTCAGAGAGATACAAGAAACACAGGTTTATGTTAGTAGGTGATTTTAACTTCCCACATATTGACTGGGACTCCCATACTGTAAAAGAGCTGGATGGGATAAAGTTTGTCAAATGTGTTTTTCCTCAATGTATAAATAGAGGTCCCAACTAGAGAGATGCAATATTAAATCTCCTGTTAGGGAATGTGACAGCAAAATTGACAGAAGTACCTACTACTGTTAGAGCCTGTAATCTACATCCTAGCGATTTGATTTCAGGCTGATTGGTTGATCTGGCGCTTTGTTGTCTCCAGGGGTGTTCCATGAGGCTGTAACAAAAGCAGGCAGCATAGAGACCAGGAAGCCAGGAGTCAGGGCATGGGCCCATGATTGACTTCACCTCTTGCTGATCTCGCCGAGCAAGACTGAAGTTATAGAGGCAGATGCGGAGGCAAGCAAGTGTTCCATGTGGTCTACCAGCCTCTCACTCGTTGCTGCTGGAGAAGGTGGCTGTGTGTGGTGGACTCTCTCTTGCTCACTGCTCCCAAGGGAAGGTCCTTGCATTCAATCGATCCCTCACTCTCCCTCGATGCTGTCAGTAAATGGTGCCAGAGGATAATTTAATCAACGTGGGCTGTAGATTTGGACTCTAATTCAGTTTTTGTGATGTCTTTTATGACCTTGCCTTCATTGACTTTCCTACACATGTTATCCTTACCTTTCATTCTGACAGGCACACACAAGCTTTGTACTCTCAAAAATTTGTTTTTGAAGGCCTCCCACTTTCCAAGTACACTTTTGTCATAAAACATCCTGTCTCAATCCACACTTGCCAGGTCCTTTCTAATACCCATTTTTTTGCATAGTTAATTTGAAACTAATGGCATTGTGGTCAGTGGATGCAAACTGTTCCCCTACACAAACTTCTGTCGCCTGCCCTGTCTCATTCCCTCATAGTAGATCAAGTATCGCACACTCTCTCATTGGGACTTCTATGCATTAATTAAGGAAACTTTCCCGAATTCATATGACAAACTTTTAACACATCTAGTCCTCTTACACTGTGGGATTCCCAGTCAATATGTGGAAAGTTAAAATCACCGACTATAACAGCCTTATATTTCTTGCCATGACAGAAATTTACATCACATGCTGCATCCACAAAGCAAACAGCATTGTGAATGACCCCACACACCCCTCATACAAACTCTTCTCCCTCCTGCCATCTGGGAAAAGGCACCAAAGCATTTGGGCTCTCATGACCAGACTTTGTAACAGTTTCTCCCTCCAAGCCATCAGACTCCTCAATGCCCAGAATCTGGACTGACACCAACTTACTGCTGTCTACTGTTCCTATTGTCTTGTTTATTATTTATTGTAATGCCTGCACTGATTTGTGCACTTTATGCAGTCCTGAGTAGGTCTGTAGTCTAGTGTAGTTTTTGTATTGTTTCATGTAGCACCATGGTCCTGAAAAACGTTATCTTGTTTTTACTGTGTACTGTACCAGCAGTTATGGTCGAAATGACAATAAAAAGTGACTTGACTTGACTTGAACAGTCTGTGATATCTTTACAAATTTGTTCCTCTAAATCCCTAGGACTGCTGGGTGGTCTGTAATATAGACCCACTAATATAGTACTACCTTTCTTATTTTTCAGTTCCACCCATACACCTCATTGATAGAGTTCCCCAATCTGTCCAGATAGAGTACTGCCGTGACATTTTCTCTGACTAGTATCACCACCCCTCCTCCTTTAATCCCTTCCACTCTGACACATCCAAAAGAAAGAACACCGGAATATTGAGCTGCCTATCCTGCTCCTCTCACTACCAAGTCTCACTAATGGCTACAATATTATTATTCCAGATGTTGACCTATTCCCTGAGCTCATTCACCTTTCCTACGAAACTTCCTGCATTGAAATATACACAGCTTAGGATACTATTCACACCATGGTCAAGCTTTCGATTACTGACTTTCTATGCGGTCTTAACAACATCTGTCTCTGCAACCTCTCCACTAACTATGGGAGTTGGGATGTTATGTTGAAGTTGTATAAGTCATTGGAGAGGCTTAATTTGAAGTATTGTGAGCAGTTTTGATCACCTACCAACCAGAAAGATATCAATAAGATTGAAAGAGAGCAGAGAAAATTTGCAAGGATGTTGCCAGGACTTGAGGACCTGAGTTATATGGAAAGGTTAGGACCTTATTCCCTAGAGCATAGGAGAATCAGGAGAGATTTGACAGAAATATTAAATTATGGGGGGTATAGATTGGATAAATATAAGCAGGCTTTTTTCACTGAGGTTGGGTGAGACTTGAGCTAGAGGTCATGGGTTAAGTATGAAAGGCAGATGTTTAAGGGGATCATGAGGGGAAACATCTTCACTCAGAGGTTGTGAGACTGTTGAATGAACTGCCAGTGGAAGCAACAGATGGGGGTTTGATTTCAATATTTAAGAGACACTTGGATAGGTACCTAGTCTGATCGGTATGGAGGACTATAGTCCAGGTCGATGGGACTAGACAGATGAATAGCTTAGCATGGACTAGAAGGGCCAAATTGCCTGTTTATGTTCTGCAGTGCTCTGTAACTCTATAATTCTAACAGAAATTGAGGTTTATTGGGGGTAAAAGTCACAGCCACTGTAGCACACCCAAAATGTTGGAGGAACTCAGCAGGCCAGGCATCATCTATGGAAGAGTACAGTCAAAGTTTCAGGCAAGAATACAGTCAATTGAAAGCCAAGACCCTTCATCAGGACTGGAAAAGAAGATGAGGAGACAGGCGACAAGAAGGTGGGGGATGGGAGGAAGAACCACAAGGTGATAGGTGAAACCGGGAGGGAGGGGAGGGGTGAAGTAAAGAGCTGGGAAGTTGAAGAGATGCAGGGCTGGAGAAGGGGGGAGTCTGACAGGAGAGGTCAGATGCCATGGAAGAAAGAAAAGGGGGAAGAGCACCAGAGGGAGGTGCTAGGCAGACAAGGAGAATCGGCGAGAGGGGGAAATGGGAATGGAGAATTATATAAACCAATCACAGTCACTATGATGGATTTACACAATAATTTCCCAATAGCCACCAGACAAAAGAGAAACAGAGATGGAGTCAGATTATAATAAAAGCAATAGGATTTTTGTATGGGTGACATTAACTTCCATGAGAATGACCCAGAATTCCTCGATGTAGGAGGCTGATATGGGGCAAAATTTCTTCAGTGCATTTAAGAAGGTTCCTTGAATTAGCATAAGGGTAGTTAAACTGGGAGAAGGATCAGATGGCACCTTGTTTCAGGAAATGAATCTTGACAGGTGACTGGCCTTTCAGTGGGGGAATATTTTAGGAACAGTGATTCCCAAAGGGCACAACATTTTAAAGTTCAAAGTACAAATTACGTGCACCATATACAACACTGAGATTCTCTTCTTGCAGGAAGCCACAAAGCAAAGAAACACAATAGAATTCACAAAAAAAACCCACACCTCAATGGCAGTCAAACATCTAATACCTGAGAAAGAAAGAACCAATTGTGCAAACAATAAAAAAGGCAAACAAACAATCCACAGAACATAAACCACAGAATCTCCAGAAATAATTCCACAGCAACAGAGCCAGCTTAGCACTGAGACGAGTGCTGATGGCTGCAGGCCACAGCCATAGAGTCAGTTCAGTGCTATGGTGAGTGAAGCCTCATGAAGTAGTGAACGACCCCAGTTCTTCCTTTGCCCATTACCTTGATGCCTTAATCTTTTAAATCTGGGTTGGTTCTTAAATAGGACAAACATCAGTTCATTATCCATTCTCGGGCCTGGGAGTAGGGTGTTTGTGAGCAAAGAATTCTTCAGCAAGTGGAAGGTTTTTAAAAGTAAGTGGGAGCTCAAGATATGAATGTTAATTGTGGAGTGAAGGGCAAGGCTGGTAGAAGTAGCGAACCCTGGTAAAAAGGCACGGGTCAGGTGCAGGGAGCTGTGATCAAGCACGTTCCTGGAGGAACATAAGGGATGAATGTACTTAAAAATGAACTTAAAAAAGGGCATTTGATAACTTTGGCAGAGAACATTAAGGAGAACCAACAGAGATTTTATTGACATATTAAGGAAAAATTAACAACTGTGACCCCCAGAGACCTAAGTGGATACCTGTGTGTGGAGCTGAAGGAGATGAGTTCTCAATTAATATATTACCCTCTGTTTCTACTCCAGAGAAAAACATGGTAACTTCAGAATAAGAAAATTGATGGGCTGGTGTTAATGATAGTCTACATTACAGTAGAGGAGGTACTGGCCATCTTAAAAGCTATGAAGACCATAATGTATAGGAGACAAAACTTCATGGTTTGACGAGGCATATCCAAGAACGCTGTGGGAGGCTAGAGAAGAAATTGGCAGAAATATTTGTGTCAACAATAGCCATGGGTGAAGTGCCAGTAGCCTGGAGGACAGTGGACATTTCGGAGGGATAAATCTTAGAAGGCAGGGGACGACTAAGAATAGGTCTGCACAGCTTTGTGTATGGGAGATTATTTTGTACAATCTTGATTGAGTTTTTGATTGTGTGACCATGGGATCCATGGAGAGCTGCTGAATTAGATGTACAATTGGCTTAATGGTAGAAAGCAGAGGATGATGTTGGAACATTGTTTCTCAAGCTGGAGACCTGTGAGACCTGGTGTGCTTAAGGATTCCATGCTGGGCCAATTTGTCTCCTATATCAGCAGGTTTGATATGAATGTATAAGGCATGGTAGTGCATCTTCAGATGACACTGAACTGGGTGGCTTAGTAAACATTGAGGAAGGTTATCAAAATTACAGGGAAGATCTTGGGATTAATTCAGTTAAGTTTGAAGTGTTGTATTTTGGTAAATCAAATCAGTAGGATTTTCATTATGAATGGTGGAAGGGGTGTTGCTGGGGAGTGATGTAGAACAGAAGGGCTTTGGAGCTCAAATACATGATTTCATGTACTACAGTACAGTTACAGGAATACATGACGTTGACAAGGTTTTTGGCATGCTGGTCTTCATCAATCAGTGCATTAGAAGATGTAGATGAGACAGCACTTGGAGTATTATGTTCAGTTTTGGTCACCCTGTTCGAGGAAAGATGCTACTAAACTGGAAGAGTGCATAAAGGTTTACAAGGATGTTGCTAGGTGCTGAGGGATTGGGTTATAGGGAGAGGTTAGACAGTCATGAATTTATTCGTTAGAATGTAGAGACTGAGAGGTGATCTTATATCATGAGGTGTGTAGATAATTGTTAGAATTGGTTATTTTTGAAATACTTTCTGTAAGATATTAGGTTTTTTTACTGACATAATTTGTATTTTAAACAAACTCATGTATTTTTCACGGTATGTAGTGGTTCATCCCCACTTACTGGTAGAAAATAGTATAGCAGTTACATGTACAGTACCTTTCATTTTAATTGGCTAAGTATTAGCAAATTACACATGTTATAATTGTTTTAATTATGTAGCTTATTAACTGGTTTCTTTCTATTTGAAGAATTTCTGTTAACTTGAGTATAAAGCTGAGAGATTTTTCAATGGCGGCATATTTTTGTTTGATTCTTTCAATTTCTCTTCTCTCATCTGTATCCTACTTTGTATCTTTCTTTAAACTTCAGCATAACTGGTCATTGAGAATCAGTCTCTCGCTCATTTCTCAGCTCCTAAAAGAAATCAGGGATTGAAAGTAAGAGTTCTGACGTAGGATAAATGCACTCAGTCTTTCTAACATTTTTGTGGAATCAAGAACTAGAGAGAATAGATTTAAGGTAAGGGGAAAAAATTAGTGTGAACCCTAGGGGCTTTTTTTTACACAAATGATGGTATGTATGTGGAATGAATTGATATAGCAAATGATTGAGTCAGATATAATAACAACTTTTAAAGGACCCTTGTACAGGTATATGGATAGGAAAGTTTATAAAATTATGCGCCAAATACTGGTATATGTGACTAGGCTGGATGGATATGTTGTTGCAGTGACAAATTGGCTGAAGGGCATGTTCCCACCCTCTGACTTTAGCCCTTTACCACTAGTTGGCTCAATTGTGCAATGTGGCAAGTTTGGTCTGGACCTTTGTTTGGAACGGCTGATGAAAAACTTTCCAAACATCTCAGTGTGCTGGTGGATGCTGGCTTGGAATTTTGATTAATGTTTGGAGCTTTGCACCCCAATTGGGCATTCCTAATGGTTCTGCTTTTAGGTTTTGTAACACCTCTAGGTGAAGGCAGACAAGTTATTGTAACACAGACAAAGTGCTGAAAGAATTCAGCAAGCTGGGCAGCATCTATGGAAAAGAATATAGTCAAGGTTTCAGGTTGAGACCTTTCATCAGGACTGGAGAAAAAAGATGAGGAGCTGGAGTAAAAAGGGGGGAGGGGAGGGAGAAACAAAAGGTGATAGGTGAATCTAGGAAGGGGGAAGGGCAAAGTAAAGAGCTGGGAAGTTGATTGGTGAAATAAATAACAGGCTGGGGATGGGGGAATCTAATCGGAGAGGGCAGAAGACCATGGAAGAAAGAAAAGTGGGAAGAGCACCAGAAGGAGGTGAAGGGAAGGTAAGGAGATAAGGTGAAAGAGGGAAAAGGGGATGGGCAATGGTGGAGGAGGGGGTAAGGAAGTTCAAGAAATTGATGTTCATGTCATCAGGTTGGAAGCTACCCAGATGGAAAATAAGGTGTTACTCCTCCAATCTGAGTGTGGCCTCATCGTGTCAGTAGAGGAGGCCATGGACTGACATGTCAGAATGGGAATGGGAAGTAGAATTAAAATGGGTGGCCATTGAGCGATCCTGTTTTTTCTGGTGGATGCAAAGTGCACTCCCAATCTATATTGGGTCTCACCAATATACAGGAGGCCACACCAGGAGCACCAGGTACAGTAGATGACACCTACAGACACACAGGTATCACCTCAACTGGAAGGACTGTTTAGGGCCCTGAATGGTACTGAGGGAGGAGGTGTAGGTGGCAGGTGTAGAACTTGTTCTGCTTGCAAGGGTAAGTGCCAAGAGGGAGGTCAGTGGGGAGGGACGAATGGACAAGGGAGTCATGTTGGGAGCGATCCCTATGGAAAGTAGAAATGGGGGAAGGGAAACATGTGCTTAGTGATGGGATCCCATTGGAGATGGCAGAAGTTATGAAGAATTACAGTGCCTATAAAAAGCATTCACCTCCCTTGGAAGTTTTCATGATTTATTGTTTCACAACTTTGAACCACAGTGGATTTTATTTTAGCTTATTTTGACCCTGATATACAGAAAAAAGCTCTCTCGTTTCAAAGTGAAAATAGATCTCTGCAGAGTGATCGAATTTAATTGCAAATATGAAACACAAACTAATGGATTCCGTAAGTATTCATCCCCCCCCCCACCCTTTAATATGACACACTATTTCATCACTGGTGCAGCCAGTTGGTTTTAGAAGTCATATATTTATTAAAATGAAGATCACCATGTGCAGTCAAGGTGTTCAATTGATTGTAGTTAAAATACACCTACATCTAGAAGATCCATCTGCTGGTGAGTCAGTATCCTGGCAAAAACTACACCACGAAGACAAAAGAACACTCCAAGCAACTCAACAAAAAGGTTATTGAAAAACACAAATCAGGAGATAGTTATAAGAAAATTTTCAAGTCACTGAATGTCCCTTGAATTACAGTTAAGTCAATCATCAGGAAATGGAAAGAATATGGCACAGCTGTAATTCTGCTTAGAGTAGGCCATCCTCAAAAACTGTGTGACCATGCAAGAAGGAGACTAGTGGGGGAGGCCACCAGGAGACCTATGACAAGTCTGGAGGGGTTACAAACTTCAGTGGCTAAGATGGGAGAGACTGCACATATAACTATTGTCTGGGTGCTTCACAAGTCACAGCTTTATGGGAGAGATTCAAAGAAAAAGTCACTGTTGAAAAAAACTGTTGAAATCTCAACTAGAGTTTGCCAGAAACATGCGGGAGATTCTGAAGTCAGCTGGAAGAAGATTCTATGAAACCAAAATTGTGCTTTTTGGCCATCAGTCTAAACACTATGTTCGGCATGAGCCAAACACCGCACATCATCAAAAACACACTGTATCATGAAGGTGGTGGTGGCTGCCTCATGCTGTAGGGATGTTTCACTGCAGCAAGCCCTAGAAGGCTTGTGAAGGTAGAGGTTAAATGAATGCAGCAAAGTACAGGGAAATCCGAGAGGAAAACCTGATGCAGTCTGTAAGAGAACTGCAACTTGGTAGAAGATTTGTTCACTGGCAAGACAATTACCCCAAGCATAAACCTAAAGCTACAGAGGAATGGCCAAAAAACAATGAAGTTAATATCCTGGAGTGATCAAGTCAGAGTCTAGAAACATAGAAAACCTACAGCACAACACAAGCCCTTTGGCCCAAAAAGCTGTGTCAAAAATTTCCTTACCTTAGAACTATCTATTTTTCTAAACTCCATGTATCCATCCAGGATTCTCTTAAAAGACCCAATCGTTTCCACCTCCACCGCTGCTACCGGCAACCCATTCCACGTACTCACACTCTCTGCATAAAAAACTTACCCCTGACATCTCCCCTGAACCTACTTCCAAGAACCTTAAAAGTATGCCCTCTCATGCTAGCCATTTCAGCCCTGGGAAAATGTCTCTGACTCTCCACACGATCAATGCCTCTCATTATCTTGTACACCTCTATCAGTTCACCTCTCATCCTCCTTTGCTCCAAGGAGAAAAGGCGGAGTTCACTCAACCTATTCTCATATGGCATGCTCCCCAATCCATGCAACATCCTTGTAAATCTCCTCTGCACCCTTTTTATGGTTTCCACGTCCTTCCTGTAGTGAGGCGACCAGAATTGAGCACAGTACTCCAAGTGGGGTCTGACCAGGGTTCTATTTAGCTGCAACATTACCTCTCGGCTCTTAAGCTCAATCCCACGATTGATGAAGGCCAATGTACTGTATGCCTTCTTAACCACAGAGTCAACTTGCATAGTATCTTTGAGTGTCCTATGGACTCGGACCCCAAGATCCCTCTGATCCTCCACTGCCAAGAGTCTTGCCATTAATGTTATATTCTACCATCATATTTGACCTACCAAAATTAACCACCTCACACTTATCTGGGTTGAACTCCATCTGCCACTTCTCAGCCCAGTTTTGCATCCTATTGATGTCGCGCTGTTACATCTGACAGCCCTCCGCCCTATCCACAACACCCCCAACATTTGTGTCATCAGCAAATTTACTAACCCATCCCTCCACTTCCTCATCCAGGTCATTTATAAAAAATCACAAAGGGTAGGGGTCCCAGAACAGATCCCTGAGACACACCACTGGTCACTAGCCTCCACGCAGAATATGACCCGTCTACAACTAGACCTCAATCCAATTGAGGATTTGTAAGTGGACTTGAAAAGGGCTGTTCACACATGATCTTCATACCATCTGACAGAGCTTGAGCAGTTTTGTAAAATAAAGAATTGGGGAAAAATACACAATGTCCAGATGTGCAAAGCTGATAGAGACTATCCACACAGACTCAAGCCTGTAATTGCTGCCAAAGGTGCATCGACTAAATACTGATTTGAAGGGAATGAATGCTTATGCAATCAGCTATTTTGTTTTATATTTGTAATTAGTTTAGATCACTTTGTAGAGATCTGTTTTCACTTTGACATGAAAGTATTTTTCTATAGATCAGTGTCAAAAAAAAATCCAAATTAAATCCACTGTGATTCATTGCTGTGCCACGTACCCCATGACTGGGTTAAAGAACCAGCAGAAATGGAAAACACATTGGAGTCTGGTATTACTATAAACTAATAGGGTTTATTAGTAACTACGCAATACGGTACTATAAATGCAAATATATCAAACAGGTTAGCAATGATACATATATACATAACTGTGGAAATAGGAACAAAACTAGGCCCTTTCAACCAAAGGGGTGAATGAATAGAGTCTTATGATGATGAAGAGAGTTCAGTTCAGTTCGAGGTAGTTATTTGAATAATGTTGGAGAGAGAGAGAGAGAGAGAGAGAGAGAGAGAGAGAGAGAGAGGTGAGAGGTGAGCTGATGCTATCGATCTTCCCGTTGTCTTCCAAAATCCTGTTGTAATCACCGACTATAACCATAACACGTACGACCGTTCTTCAGTGGTGGAATTATCACCCAGGCGAGGATGGACACACAAATAATTCCCCACGGGTCGCACCTTTTCACACTGTGATCCACTGATCAATTTCCCCGAATCGGTTTTCCAAAACCCCACCTTCCTGTGGGTGCAACAAAGCTCGTTCAGTGCCCAAAACTGCATGTCTGTCTGTGCCTGAGTGGACCTGCTTTTATCTCCACATGTTGGACACCAGCTGTCCATCAACCTGCTCTGTCCTCCTCTCTCTGCAAGAACTTTAACAAGCAGGCAAGTGTCCTTGTGGAAAGGTAAATGACTTGCAGAGAAACCATAGCATCAATCTTTTATGCAGTTTCTGTCCCTCTCTCTCTCTCTCTCTCTCTCTCTCTCTCTCTCATTGCGCTGGACACCTCCCTCTCTCTCTCTCAATAGCAGCACAGTACATAGGGTCAATTCTGGACCCCGTTCCAAACTAGGGTTACCCGTGACACCTCCTTCCTTTTAAGAAAATTTTTACGAAGGAAAAATTTTAGGTTAAATGTATATTACAGAGTATGAAACAATGCATAGGTAATCATTAGATATCAGAGTAAGACGGGTGCAAATTAGAGCTTAGTATCTAGATAAACAATTGGCTATAATGTTGACAGTATCTTTTACATGTGTTATTTTTAGGTCATATTCCTGCAGTATCAGACTCCAGTTCAACAGCTTTCTGTTCTTATTTTTCAAATTAGTCAGAAATAATAACGGATTATGATTTGTTTAAACTACCAGTGGCTTCTGGGCAGGATAAATATAAACTTCAAAATGTTGTAAAGCCTAGATAAGGGAGAGCAACTCCTTTTCCACAGTGGAATAACTTTTCTGGTGTACATTAAATTTCTTGGAGAAATAAGCCACTGGGTGTTCAATGTCATCCACATCTTTTTGTAGCAATACAGCCCCGGCAGCCTCATCACTAGCGTCTGTTGCTATAGAGAAGGGTTTCAACAAATCAGGTGCTTTGAGCACAGGATGATAACACAATATAGTTTTCAGTCTCTCAAACGCCTTCTGGCAAAGGTCAATCCATACAAATCTCTCACTCTTCCCCAGGAGTTTTGCAAGGGGGAGAGCAATATCTGCAATGTTTTACAGAACATTTGGTAATACCCCACCATGCCTGAAAACCTTCTCAAAGCTCTCTCACTAGTTGGAATGGGAACCTCAGCAATAGCTTGTACAGGAGCCAGTTGCCCCTGACCTACCACATACCCAAGATACATGACAGTAGCGTGGCCAAATTCATTTTTGGTGAGGTTCACTGTCAGATTGGCCTCAGACAGCCATTCAAACAGTTTTTCCACAGCCACAATGTGCTCCTCCCACGTGTCACTCCAGACCACTAAGTCATTGATATAAGCCCCTGTGTCTTCTAAACCTCGAATTACCGAGTCAATCATTTTTTGAAATGTCCCAGGAGCATTTTTCATTCCGAAAGGTACACCATTATATTCATACAGCCCTGAAGGTGTGACAAATGCTGAGATTTCTCTAGCCCTTTCAGTCAAAGGAACACACCAATATCCTTTCAGCAAGTCAATTTTTGTGAGGTACTTAGCCTTTCCCACTTTATCAATACAATCATCTACTCTTGGGATAGGATAAGCATCTGTCTTTGTGATGGCATTGATTTTCCTGTAGTCGGTACAGAATCTCCTGCTACCATCCGGTTTGGGAACAAGAACACAAGGTGCCACCCAGTCTGAGGTAGATCGCCTAATGATACCGGCTGCTAGCATGTGTTCAATTTCTTTTTCCACCAGCTTGTTTTTCTCTAAATTCATTCTATAGGGATGTTGCTTAATGGGCTGGGCTGAATTTACAATGACATCATGCACTGCAGTTGTGCACCGCCTTGGAACATCTGGAAATAAATCCTTATGCCAGTTAAATAACTCTGTCAGTTGTGTTCTCTGTGCAGGCTCCAAGTGACAGACTTTATCAGCAAGGTCGGTCAAAATAATGGAATTCTCCAGTCTGGTTGACACTATATTTAACTTATTAAAATGCTCTTGCATTATCAGATTCTACAATCTCAATTGTTTTTGTGACAGTACTGATTGGTACTATCTCAGTCATAATATGGTTTTAGCATATTTATGTGAACTAGCTGATGAGCCTTTCTCCTATCAGGAGTTTTGATAACATAGTTCAAAGAGACAATCTTCTTAATTACCCTGTAGGGTCCCTGAAATCTCGCATGGAGGGGCTTGGTCACTAAGGGAAACAAAACCAGGACTTTATCTCCAACTTCAACCACCTGTTCCCTTACTTTCTTATCATACCAATGCTTCATTTTGACTTGGGAGTCTTGTAAATTCTTCCTTGCAAGGTCGCATACCCTACTAAGTCTGTTGCGGAATTTAAAAACATAATCTATCACACTGACACACACCATCAGGTTAGACCACTGCTCTCTGAGTAAGGTCAAAGGTCCCTT